>NC_084744.1:58229255-58386755 GCF_033978785.1 Entelurus aequoreus | reverse complement strand
CATATTGTTCCAATGTGTTGTCAGGACGCCATAGGGCCGCCACCCCAGCGCCTCACGATGGCGTCCGTGACGGAGGAGCTGACCTGCTCCGTCTGCAGAGACCTTCAATGGTCAAATTGTCAGAACCAAACATTGATTAAATGTCGTCAAAAAGCACGTTGTTTCAACGTTGTATTTGTGTTGTAGAATATTGGTCGTGAAATGACCAAAATTCAATGGTCAAATCGTCAGAATCCAACATTGATTAAACGTCGTCAAAAAGCATGTTGTTTCAATGTTGTATTTGTGTTGTAGAAAGTGGTTTGGAGATGACCAAATTTCAATGGTCAAATCAACGTCAGAACCCAACATTGATTAAACGTCATTAAACAGCATGTTGTTTCAACGTTGTATTTGTGTTGTAGAATATTGGTTGGGAAATTCCCAAATTTCAATGGTCAAATTAACATCAGAACCCAACATTGATTAAACGTCGTCAAAAAGCACGTTGTTTTAACGTTGTAATTGTGTCATAGAATATTGGTTGTGAAATGACCAAAATTCAATGGTCAAATCAACGTCAAAACCTGACATTGATTAAACGTCGTCAAAAATTATGTTGTTTCAACGTTGTATTTGTGTTGTAGAATATTGGTTGGAGAATGACCAAAATTCAATGGTCAAATCAACATCAGAATCCAACATTGATTAAACGTCGTCAAAAAGCATGTTGTTTCAACGTTGTATTTGAGTTGTTTAACGTCAATTCAACACTTTCTCAACGTTGTTTCAATGTCATATTGTTCCAATGTGTTCTCAGGACGCCATAGGGCCGCCACCCCAGCGCCTCACGATGGCGTCCGTGACGGAGGAGCTGACCTGCTCCGTCTGCAGAGACCTCTTCAGCAAGCCCCGCCCGCTGCCCTGCGGCCACAGCTTCTGTCCCGCCTGCATCCGCCAGGCCTGGGGCGGCCCCGGCGAGACCGAGGGCCACTTCGCCTGTCCCCAGTGCGCCGAGCAGCACGGCCAGGTGCTGTGCGACTGCTGCTCCCCGGAGGCGGACGAAGGCCTGGTCCACGTGGCCGTCAAGACCTGCCTGAGGTGCGAGGTGTCGCTGTGCGCCGAGCACCTGCGCCACCACCTGGACAGGCCGGCGTTCAGCAGCCACCTGCTGGTGGAGCCCCTGGGGGACGTCTCCCGGCGCAAGTGTCCCACGCACACGGAGGTGTTCCGCTACTACTGCGCCGACGAGAGGGTGTACGTGTGCGGCGACTGTCTGCTGGAGGGAAGCCACGCTCAGCACGAAGTCAAAGGTCTCAGACAGGTGGAGGACGATCTAAAGGTGTGCTCTCTTATCTTCTCCTTTAAGTACGCTCTGGAAATCAATAAAGTTGTGCTTTTTTTTTTTTTTTTTTTTTAGGATATTCTTCAGACACTGCTGGGAAAATCTGAAGACAAGCTGAAAAACGGCGAACAAATCCTCAAAGACTTCGCCAACATCGACTCTACTATTGCTGTGAGTAACGCACGACAAAAACTGATCTTTATAACTCCAATTGTTGGCATCAGTCCGATAACATGTACTGTTAGCGTTGCCGATACCTATACTGATACCGGATTAGTGATTCGATTCACTATGGATTAATCCCTCGGACAGGTTCCAATATACACTATATTGTCAAAAGTATTTGGCCACCCATCCAAATGATCAGAATCAGGTGTATAAAATCCAGCACTTAGGCATGGAGACTACCTCAAAAAACTACTCACCCCCAAATCCTCCGCTCCGGACAGGCTAACCTCCTCCAACCTCCGAGGACAAAGCTACGAACAATGGGAGACCGGGCTTTCTGCTCCGCCGCTCCCAGTCTGTGGAACGCTCTCCCTGACCACCTGAGGGTACCACAGACTGTGGATGCTTTGAAAAAAGCCTTAAAAACACTTCTTTTTAAAAAAAAAAAAAGCCCTTTTTTAGATATATGCATACTAGTTTTAGCTATTTAGTCGTTCTAGTTTTTATTTTGTAGCACTTTGAGGTTGTTTACTCAATGTAAAGTGCTTTTTACAAATAAAATCTATTATTATTATTATAAGCCTGTTTCTACAAACATTTGTGAAAGAATGGGCCACTCTCAGGAGCTCAGTGGTTTCCAGCGTGGAACTGTCATAGGATGCCACCTGTGCAACGTATTTACAGTTTACCAGGATAAGCATGTGTTAATCACAAATATTTTTATCAAGGCTTTGGTCAGACTGATTACAAAAATAAATACTAATCAAATGTGCTGCAAAATAAGGGAATAATAGAAACTAATGAAAAATGCAATTATGCAGTGCTAACAAAATATAAATTCGAACTACGCTATTTATAAATAATAATAATAAACTGTCAATAAAATTAAAGTGGAAATGAAAACACAGCTTCACCACTTAAGTCATAATTTTTGCGCTGGAGAAACTTCTCTACGACTTTAGCTCCAGACTTCATGATTGTTTTCAAAAGTATATATTTATTAGGGATTTTCAACCACTAGTGAAAAAAAAATCACTATATTAAAGGACAGTGTTTTATTTCATTTGTAATTTTTTTGTATTTTTTTATTTATTTTGAAAAAAAAAATTAAAACATTTTTTACATCTGTTTTAAAAAAAATTTTAAAATTTTTTACATTTAAAAAAAAAAAATTTAAATTTAAAAAAAAATTTTTTAAATTTGTTTTAAATGTTTTTTTACATTTTTTAAAAATTATTTTTAAAAACTTTAAATTTACTTTCTTTTTTTTTTTAATTGTCTAAAAAAATGTGTAATTTAAAAATGTTTTTTTTTTTTTTTTTTTAATTTTTTAGAATTTAAAAAAATATATATATATTTTTTTTTCAAACTGTGTGTGTTGTTAGGCCACTATTAAATATACCTGTCAAGTGTTTTTAATGAATACTTAGGCTTACTATGCTACCGCATCTTAGTGTTGGTGACTATGGTGGTACTTGGAGGACCAAGAAGACTTGGTGGAAGACGTTTGAGAACCACCGATTTATAGAATTGTCACTTAGGATTCTCTGACGGAGGAAAACGCCCAAGTGGAGCGGCTGGGTTCGGACCTGCAGGTCCAGGTGGAGAAACTGGTCGCGGCTCTCATGGAGATAACCAAGAAGGACAGACGGCAGGTCATCGAGCGCGTGCACGAGGACTGTTCCAAACTGAGGGAGGACCTGAGCCAGACCACGGGCATCCGGCGCTACTTGGCGGCGCTGTTGGCGGAGAGCGACCCCTTCCTGCTTATATGGGTAAGGCCGTGGCGCTCGGGATTGGAATCGTTCTTTTGCAGTGGTTCTCAAACTGCGGTACCACTCGTAGTACGTGGGCGCCATCTAGTGTTAAGCCAGAGAATCAGTTAATTAAATATTCCCACACAGAGGGCCGCTTTTAACAATGAGTAATATATATTGTCAGGTTCAAACGCTGATGACATCTATTAAACAAGACAGGAAGCAAGGAATTAAACAGAGACAGAATTAAATTTGGCTCAATTGAGGAGAGACGTCTGGACTGTACTCTTTGCACAGTCTCACCACGCTCTGACGAAAGAATGTACGCCTCTTCTTTTATTTGGACTTTCCCTGATTACATGGCAACAGCTGTTTCTAAGGGAAGGGGGTCGTAAACAGGTGCTGCCTTTGGCCACAAAACAGTTCAAAGAAAAGGTCGTAAAACAGTTCAAAGAAGAGGTCCCTGGAGGGGAGTCAGGTCCTGCTTCCTCTCCGCTTTGTAGTTCTCGGGTCAAGACAATATCAATACATGAAAGAAACAGAACACCTTCATGTTGCTTCCCATCCTACACAGTGGAGTTTTACAAGCCTTCTTGGTCGGATCAAAGACAGCTTTTGTCTTCTCGCCGGGAACTCGTGGCAACACAAAGCTTTGTCATAACTTAGATACAATTATTCTAACATATATATAGTAACAACATACTTTTTACATAGGCTGCAAAAAAAAGATTTAAAAACTTTAAAAAACATCTGGGCTGTACTCTTTTTACAGTCTCCACCACGCTCTGACGAAAGATTGTACGCCTCCTCTTTTATTTGGACTTTCTCTGATTACATGGCAACAGCTGTTTCTAAGGGAGGGGGGTCGTAAACAGCCATCGCCTTTGATTAAAAACAGTTCAAAGAAAAGGTCGTAAAACAGTTCAAAGAAAAGGTGCCTGGAGGGAGGTCAGGCCTTGCTTCTTATCCGCTTTGTCGATCTCGGGTCAAGACAAAATCTTTCTGTGGATTACAATACATCAAAGAAACAGAACACCTTCATGTTGCTTCCCATCCTACACAGTGGAGTTTTACAAGCCTTCTTCTTGGTAGGATCAAAGACAGCTTTTGTCTTCTCGCCGGGAACTCACGGCAACACAAAGTTTTGTCATAACTTAGATACAATTATTCTAACATATATATAGTAACAACATACTTTTTTACATAGACTGCAAAAAAAATATTTAAAAACTTTAAAAAACATCTGGGCTGTACTCTTTTACAGTCTCCACCACGATCTGACGAAAAATGGTACGCCTCCTCTTTTATTTGGACTTTCCCTGATTACATGGCAACAGCTGTTTCTAAGGGAGGGGGGTCGTAAACAGCCATCGCCTTTGATTAAAAACAGTTCAAAGAAAAGGTCGTCAGGCCCTGCTTCCTCTCCGCTTTGTCGATCTCGGGTCAAGACAAAATCTTTCTGTGGGTTACAATATATCAAAGAAACATTTTACTTTAAAAACTGGCAGCTCAGTCAGCAGAATTTTACAGTAAAAGAAGTGTTTTTTTACAGCATACAAAAAAATGGAATGGAGAAACAACACCACTGTTTTTAGCGGTAAAATTAAAGCAACAGTGCTGTCAGTTTGGGTTTTTTTTACCATAAAATATTCTTGTTTTAATGTTTTTTTTGTCTTTTTTTTTAATGTTTTAGTGTCTTACTGTATATGGAAAAAAAGCAGTACCAAACTTGATTTTACGGTAGAAAAAAAAGTTAAAATCTATTATCAAATTTACAGTCTACAATTTGATTGATAACTTGTTTGAAATCATAAGTCAAGCAGCTATTTAAGTACAGTATTTATCTTTATTCTAACAAAAAAATATTTTTGGAATGCATGATAATATAATATTTTGATTTTGATCATATTGAATTTTAAAGTATATGTAATTGCATGCAGTACATGATTTTTAATGTCAAAAGGGAAAGAACAAAAATATTTAGTAAGAAAAGATTAAGCATTTTATTAAGGCATATTATTTACAGGCTAAATTTGAGTTTGACACCCGTGATGTAGCCCTTTATGGTGGTGCTTGGAGTAACGAGTTATTTCTGAGGTGGTACTAAAAAAAGTTTGAGAACCACTGTACTATAGTACTAACCCTAAATACTACTACTAGTGTATGTACTGTAGGGTTGGAATTGGTGTATTTTGAGAGTTGTACTAATGAAATACATGAATGTACTTTTCTCAGGCCTTTCAGTCTGATGACACAAAGTAAGTCAACAGTACGACAAATGACTGATGCTTGTATAAAGTGTGTGTGTGTGTGTGTGTGTGTGTGTGTGTGTGTGTGTGTGTGTGTGTGTGTGTGTGTGTGTGTGTGTGTGTGTGTGTGTGTGTGGGCGTGTGTGTGTGTGTGTGTGTGTGTGTGTGTGTGTGTGTGTGTGTGTTCTTGTGTGTGTGTTCTTGTATTTCTACCCTTCTTGAGACATCAACAAGGAAAAGTGTCGTCCATATAAGGACTGGTGAACAAGTGATGACATAAACCGCTTTTAACCATGAGTAATTGTCAGGTTCAAACACTGATGACATTTATTAAACAAGACAAGAAGCAAGGAATCAAACAGAGACAGAATTAAATTTGGCTCAGTGAGGAGAAACGCGTACACCTGTACCCTTGTCCAGTGTCACCACGCTCTGACGAAAGATTGTACGCCTCCTGTTTTATTTGGACTTTCCCTGATTACATGGCAACAGCTGTTTCTAAGGGAGGGGGGTCGTAAACAGCCGTCGCCTTTGATTACAAACAGTTCAAAGAAAAGGTCGTGAAACAGTTCAAAGAAAAGGTCCCTGGAGGGGAGTCAGGTCCTGCTTCCTCTCCGCTTTTGTAGCTCTCGGGTCAAGACAAAATCTATCTGTGGATTACAATAGATCAAAGAAACAGAACACCTTTGTGTTGCTTCCCATCACATACACAGTGGAGTTTTACAAGCCTTCTGCTTGGTAGGATCAAAGACAGCTTTTGTCCTCTCGCAGGCCGAGCTGAACTCAATGTAACACAAAGTTTAATTTGAAGTGCTCCCCCTCTGGCCAACATATGTAATAACAAGTGTGTGTAAGAAATTGAAATGCGCCCCCTTTGGCCAAAATTTATAAAAATAAATACATTGATATGTATATAGAGACATACTGTAATAACTTGAAGTAAACAATGAAGATTAAAAATCAATTACAAACCAAAAATTCGAAGAACAATTTTTTTTTTTACTAAAATCTTACCTTTTTTATATTTGCATAGTATATATGATTAATTTTGTAAATACAAATCTTTATATATCTAGAGAGGGTGGTTTTAAAAATTCTAGTTTCTTCAAAATAGCCACCCTTTGCTCTGATTGCTGCTTTGCACACCCTTGGCATTCTCTCAATGTGCTTCGAGCACACCTGTGAAGTGAAAACCCTTTCAGGTGACTACCTCTTGAAGCTCATGGAGAGAATGCCAAGAGTGTGCGAAAAAGTAATCCGAGCAAAGATTGGCTATTTTGAAGAAAACTAGAATATAAAACATTTTTTCAGTTATTTCACCCTTTTTCTGTTAAGTACATAACTCCACATGTGTTCATTCATAGTTTTGATGTGACAATCTACAATGTAAATAGTCATGAAAATAAAGAGAACACATTGAATGAGAAGGTGTGTCCAAACTGTTGGCCTGTACTGTAGGTCATAACTTAAGTTAAACACGTAGTCTCTTCTCACGGATAGCGCTATCATTTTGTGTACCGAGGACCAATGTACTGCCTTTTCCCAAGCGAGAACTAATCCAGTCCACATGCGAATGTCAAACTTATTGGGCCCTATTTTAATATGTGCTCCAAATGAAATACCACTATTTACTTCAATTGGTGGTTCGGGCATCTGGTCAGGATGCCACCCGAACGCCTCCCTAGGGAGGTGTTTCGGGCACGTCCGACCGGTAGGAGGCCACGGGGGAAGACCCAGGACACGTTGGGAAGACTATCTCTCCCGGCTGGCCTGGGAACGCCTGTGGGCTAGTTGGGTATCCTAACAATTGTCAGGTTCAAACCCAGATGACATCTATTAAACAGACAAGAAGCAAGGAATTAAACAGAGACAGGATTCAATTTGGCTCATGAGGAGAAACGTCTGTGCTGTACTCTTGTTCAGTCTTCCACCACGCTCTGACGAAATGGTTGCACGCCTCCTCTTTTATTTGGACTTTCCCTGATTACATAGTGTCAGGTCCAAACACTGATGACATCTATTAAACAAGACAAGAAGCAAAGAATCAAACAGAGACAGAAATCAATTTGGACTCATTAGAGGAGACACGCCTGGACACACTGTACTCTTGTACAGTCTCCAGCACGCTCTGCCAAAAGATTGCATGCCTCCTTCTCGAAATTTCGTTCTTATCTGTGCTGTAAAGTTCAAATTTGAATGACAATAAAAAGGAAGTCCAAGTCTAAGTATTTTATTTTGGACCCTCCCCGACCACATGGGCACCTTTTTTTCCAAAGGACAAAGGTCGCAAAAAGTTCACAGAAAAGGTCGTAAACAATTCACAGGAAAGGTCAGTTCAAAAAGAGTTTGTAAAATAGTTCAAAAAGAGTTCCATAAAATAGTTCAAAAAGAGGTCGTCTGGAAATTGGGCAGATCCTGCCATCTCTCCGCTCTGAAGTCCTTGGGCCAGAACAACATCCTTCTGTTGATTGCCATACATGAAAGAACACAGGAACACCTTCATCTTGCCCCCCCCCTCCCCCCCCCACACACACAGTGGAGTTTTACGAGTCTTACTCTTGGTAGGTTTCAAAGACAGCCTTTCGTCTTCTTGTCAGGGAACACAATGTAATACAAAGTCTGTGTGATGATTTAGAAACAATTATTCTAACACATAGCAACAGCTGTTTCTAAGGGGAGAGGGGGTCGTAAAAAGCTGTTGCACTCGGTCACGGAACAGTTCAAAGAAAAGATGCCTGGAGCTTGCGTCAGGTCCTGCCTCCTCTCGGCTTTGTAGTTCTCGGGTCAAGACAAGATCTTCCTGTGAATCACAATAGATCAAAGAAACCGACACCTTCATGTCACTTCCCATCGTACACAGTGGAGTTTTACAAGCCTTTTGCTTGGTACGATCAAAGACAGCTTTTGTCTGCTCGCCGGGAACTCATGGGAACAGAACGTTTTGTGATAACTTACACACAATTATTCTGACAATAATGTTGCGTAAACACACCACAGCGTTACAGACTTACTTTACAGATAATAAAAGCATGATTACACAGCAGCTGACATTGTGTTTTTCTCTTGTAGGCTAGTACCTGACCTAAACAGTCCACTTTTCACCCCGGAACTGGTCAGTTTGGACAGAAAGCACATTTTGGAGGAAATGGAGGGCAAATATGGAGAGTTCATCAGCGCCACACTGCGCTGCCTGAGTGAACTCAAGAGAGAGCTGTGTGAGTCGTCCCTCCAAACACTTTGTAGTAAACTGCCTGAGTGAACTCAAGAGAGAGCTGTGTGAGTCGTCCCTCCAAACACTTTGTAGTAAACTGCCTGAGTGAACTCAAGAGAGAGCTGTGTGAGTCGTCCCTCCAAACACTTTGTAGTAAACTGCCTGAGTGAACTCAAGAGGGAGCTGTGTGAGTCATCCCTCTAAACACTTTGTAGTAAACTGCCTGAGTGAACTCAAGAGAGAGCTGTGTGAGTCGTCCCTCAAACACTTTGTAGTAAACTGCCTGAGTGAACTCAAGAGAGAGCTGTGTGAGTCGTCCCTCCAAACACTTTGTAGTAAACTGCCTGAGTGAACTCAAGAGGGAGCTGTGTGAGTCATCCCTCTAAACACTTTGTAGTAAACTGCCTGAGTGAACTCAAGAGAGAGCTGTGTGAGTCGTCCCTCCAAACACTTTGTAGTAAACTGCCTGAGTGAACTCAAGAGGGAGCTGTATGAGTCGTCCCTCCAAACACTTTGCCTGAGTGAACTCAAGAGGGAGCTGTGTGAGTCGTCCCTCTAAACACTTTGCCTGAGTGAACTCAAGAGGGAGCTGTATGAGTCGTCCCTCCAAACACTTTGTAGTAAACCGCCTGAGTGAACTGAAGAGGGAGCTGTGTGAGTCGTCCCTCCAAACACTTTGTCGTAAACCGCCTGAGTGAACTCAAGAGAGAGCTGTATGAGTCGTCCCTCCAAACACTTTGTAGTAAACCGCCTGAGTGAACTGAAGAGGGAGCTGTGTGAGTCGTCCCTCCAAACACTTTGTAGTAAACCGCCTGAGTGAACTCAAGAGGCAGCTGTGTGAGTCGTCCCTCTAAACACTTTGCCTGAGTGAACTCAAGAGGCAGCTGTGTGAGTCGTCCCTCCAAACACTTTGTAGTAAACCGCCTGAGTGAACTGAAGAGGGAGCTGTGTGTCGTCCCTCCAAACACTTTGTAGTAAACTGCCTGAGTGAACTCAAGAAGCAGCTGTGTGAGTCGTCCCTCTAAACACTTTGCCTGAGTGAACTCAAGAGGGAGCTGTATGAGTCGTCCCTCCAAACACTTTGTCGTAAACCGCCTGAGTGAACTCAAGAGAGAGCTGTATGAGTCGTCCCTCCAAACACTTTGTAGTAAACCGCCTGAGTGAACTGAAGAGGGAGCTGTGTGAGTCGTCCCTCCAAACACTTTGTAGTAAACCGCCTGAGTGAACTCAAGAGGCAGCTGTGTGAGTCGTCCCTCTAAACACTTTGCCTGAGTGAACTCAAGAGGGAGCTGTATGAGTCGTCCCTCCAAACACTTTGTAGTAAACCGCCTGAGTGAACTCAAGAGGGAGCTGTGTGAGTCGTCCCTCTAAACACTTTGCCTGAGTGAACTCAAGAGGGAGCTGTATGAGTCGTCCCTCCAAACACTTTGTAGTAAACCGCCTGAGTGAACTGAAGAGGGAGCTGTGTGTCGTCCCTCCAAACACTTTGTAGTAAACTGCCTGAGTGAACTCAAGAAGCAGCTGTGTGAGTCGTCCCTCTAAACACTTTGCCTGAGTGAACTCAAGAGGGAGCTGTATGAGTCGTCCCTCCAAACACTTTGTAGTAAACCGCCTGAGTGAACTGAAGAGGGAGCTGTGTGAGTCGTCCCTCCAAACACTTTGTAGTAAACCGCCTGAGTGAACTCAAGAGGCAGCTGTGTGAGTCGTCCCTCCAAACACTTTGTAGTAAACCGCCTGAGTGAACTCAAGAGGGAGCTGTGTGAGTCGTTCCTCTAAACACTTTGCCTGAGTGAACTCAAGAGGGAGCTGTGTGAGTCGTCCCTCAAACACTTTGTAGTAAACTGCCTGAGTGAACTCTAGAGGGAGCTGTGTGAGTCGTCCCTCTAAACACTTTGCCTGAGTGAACTCAAGAGGGAGCTGTGTGAGTCGTCCCTCTAAACACTTTGCCTGAGTGAACTCCAGAGGGAGCTGTGTGAGTCGTCCCTCCAAACACTTTGTAGTAAACAAAATGGTCATTTGGTTCTCTCCCCGACTCCAGTGACCAGTCCTCTGACTCTGGACGCCAGCACCGCACATCCTCTTCTGAGCGTCTCGGACGACTTGCAGTTGGTCACCAGGCTTCCGAGTCGCCAGCCCCAAGCGGACCACCCGGAGCGCTTCGACCACTGGCCGCAGGTCCTCACGGTCCAGAGCTTCTCTGCCGGCACTCACTACTGGGAGATGGAGGCCGAGGGGTTCTGGGACATCGCCGTCTGCTATAAGAGTATCGGGCGAAAGGGGAAGGAGGGCAATGCCTTCGGCAACAACACGGTATGTACTCTGGTTGTACGGTATACCGGAATCATAAACGCTACTATACCGCCTCTGGATCTACACCTGACATCCACTGTAATAATACCAAGTACAAGAGCGTATCTAGTAGATACTACTATGACTACATCGATAATTTAATCCCCACTAAATCTTTTTTCGTTTTTTATTTCTTTATGTTATGTTTATAAACTCAGGAAATACGTCCCTGGACTTTGAATATGACCAATGTATGATACTGTAACTACTTGATATCGGATCGATATCTAAATTTGTGGTATCATCCAAAACTAATGTAAAGTATCCAAACAAGAGAAGAATAAGTGATTATTACATTTTAACAGAAGTGTAGATAGAACATGTTAAAAGAGAAAGCATGCAGATATCAACAGTAAATGAACAATTAGATTAATAACTAATTTTCTACCGCTTGTCCTTAATAGTTTTGACAAAATAATAGGTAGATAAATGACACAATATGTTACTGCATAGACTAATTAGGAGCCTTTGTTTGTTTACTAACTACTAAAAGACAAGTTGTCTAGTATGTTCACTATTTTATTTAAGGACATTTAATGTACTGTAAGATTTTTTGTTAAAATAAAACCAATAATGAAATTTTCTGTGGTCCCCTTTATTTAGAAAAGTATCAAAAAGTATCGAAATACGGGGGGAGGGTATAAACAATAACACATCTCTCTGCCTATTGCGCACTCCTTACATACTTTGCCTTTTCAAATGCGCAAGCTTTTCAAAGAAATCTAGGAAAGACAATTTTGTTTGACCACTTGATTAGAACATTTCCAATACAATTGTTTAAATAAGGATTTATTTTTATTTAATTTCAGGCAAATTGATGCACTGTAATCTTAATAAAGTTATTATTTATTGTAAGTTGATCTATGTCTTAAATGTTAACTGAGATCAAATGTTTTGCAGGGGTGTACTTATAACAATTTTATAGACAAATTATACTATTTATAGTTGCATTGGGGAGAAGGGGCAACATGTTTTCCTCCTTACATACTTTTCCTTTTGAAATGCTCGAGCTTTTCAGAGAAACCTAAGAAAGACAATTTTGTTTGACCACTTGATTAGAACATTTTCAATACAATATTTTAAATAAGGATTTGTATTTATTTTTTTTCATTTAATTTCAGGCAAATTGATGCACTGTAACCTTAATAAAGTTATTATTTATTGTAAGTTGATCTATGCCTTAAATGTTAACTGAGATAAAATGTTTTGCAGAGGTGTACTTATAACAATTTTATAGACAAATTATATTATTTATAGTGGCAGTGGGGAGAAGGGGCAAAATGTTTTCTTCCTTACATACTTTGCCTTTTGAAATGCTCGAGCTTTTCAAATAAATCTAAGAAAGACAATTTTGTTTGACCACTTGATTGGAAAATTTCCAATAAAATAGTTTAAATAAGGATTTTTTTAAAATATTTTTATTTAATTTCAGGCAAATTGATGCACTGTAATCTTAAAAAAGTTATTATTTGTTGTAAGTTGATCTATGTCTTAAATGTTAACTGTGATCAAATGTTTTGCAGAGGTGTACTTGTAACAATTTTATAGACAAATTATACTATTTATAGTTGCATTGGGGAAAAGGGGCGAAATGTTTTCTTCCTTACATACTTTGCCTTTTGAAATGCTCGAGCTTCTCAAAGAAATCTTAGAAAGACAATTTTGTTTGACCGCTTGATTGGAAAATTTCCAATACAATAGTTTAAAAAAGGATATTTCTTTATTTTAAATTTTTTTGATTTCAGGCAAAATGATGCACTGTAATCTTAATAAAGTTATTATTTGTTGTAAGTTGATCTTTGTCTTAAATATTAACTGAGATAACATGTTTTGCAGAGGTGTACTTATAACAATTTTATAGACAAATTATACTATTTGTAGTCACAGTGGGTAGAAGGGGCGAAATGTTTTCTTCCTTACATACTTTACCTTTTGAAATTATCGAGCTTTTCAAAGAAATCTAACAAAGACAATTTTGTTTGACCACTTGATTAGAACATTTCCAATACAATAGTTTAAATAATTATTATTTTTGTATTTATTTATTTAATTACAGGCAAAATTATGCACTGTAATTTTAATAAAGTTATTATTTGTTGTAAGTTGATCGATGTCTTAAATGTTAACTGACATAAAATGTTTTGCAGAGGTGTACTTAACAATTTTATAGACAAATTATACTATTTATAGTTGCAGTGGGGAAAAGGGGCGAAATGTTTTCTTCCTTACATACTTTGCCTTTTGAAATGCTCCCGTTTTTCAAATAAATCTAAGAAAGACAATATTGTTTGACCACTTGATTGGAAAATTTCCAATACAATAGTTTAAATAAGGATTTTTTTAAAATATTTGTATTTCATTTCAGGCAAATTGATGCACTGTAATCTTAATTAATGTATTATTTGTTGTAAGTTGATCTATGTCTTAAATGTTAACTGAGATCAAATGTTTTGCAGAGGTGTACTTATAACAATTTTATAGACAAATTATACTATTTATAGTTGCATTGGGGAAAAGGGGCGAAATGTTTTCTTCCTTACATACCTTGCCTTTTGAAATGCTCGAGCTTTTCAAAGAAATCTAAAAAAGACAATTTTGTTTGACCACTTGATTAGAAAATTACATTTACACATGATTTTATACATGATATTGCGATAATTTTTTGTGATTAAACGCATGCATTAAATTTGACAGCCCTAAAGTGGCGTATGTATCCACTAATCGGGTGTCAGAGTGTTAAATAACAGTCAGCGCCGAGTCTTGAAACATTCTCTTTATAATCTCCAGGTCTCATGGAGTCTCACCCAGCAACATGACAGGAAGCTGGCCGCTTGGCACGACCGGAAAAAAACCCGTCTCGCGTACAAAATGACCGGCAATCGCGTCGCCGTGGCTGTGGACTACAGTTCCGGCACCATCACCTTCTCCGAAGTGGGACCATCGAGCAACCTGACCCACGTTCACACTTTCTGGACCACGTTCACTCAGCCCGTGTCCTTGGGTTTTGGACTTTATAAGTCGGAGTTTAACAGCCGTATTTCGTTTATGAAAGTCTAAGGGGACTGAGGGAACAATACGGAGGGATACACTCGTACAACTTGGTGTGGAAACTCACGAAAATGTGATAGTTAGTGTCTCATCGCCCGTCTGAATTGGGTGACAGAAACCTCAAAACGTAGGATTCTGTAAAGAACATTTTAAAACTAAGGACACATTGAATATTATTAAAAATAGTTCAAAACATACTAAAATAGTACTGAAAATAATGTAGTACCTGCTGTCTATTTTATTCCAGTGGTGTGCAAACTACGTCTTCAATTTGGCCCGGGAAACGTCACAAGTTTAATAAGGGATCTGGCATGTACTTATATGACCCAATGCAAGCAACCATCCCGAGTCATGGTGCAAAAAAAAAAAAAAAAGTATCGACATACGTTTTGGCACCTGTACCAAAATATTGGTATCGGGACAACCCTAGTATTTACAGTTGAACAGTGTTTCTTAACCATAGGGCCAGGGCCCGTTGTTGGGCTGCCAACAAATATTTGTTTCTCAGTTGTAATACACTTTTCCGCCACTTGTGGCAGTAATGACATTCTCAAACAAGGAGAAGACTGGAGCTAACGTTATAGAGAAGTTTCTTAAGCGCAAAAATGATGACTAAAGTGGTATTTTACTTTAACTTTATTGCCAATTTATTTAAGAAACATGTTCATTATAGTTTTAAGTAATATACTTTTCCACCACTTGTGGCAGTAATGACAATATAAAACAGGGGTAGTTGTAATACACTTTTCCACCACTTGTGGCAGTAATGACAATATAAAACAGGGGTGGTTGTAATACACTTTTCCACCACTTGTGGCAGTATTGACAATATAAAACAGGGTTAGTTGTAATACACTTTTCCACCACTTGTGGCAGTATTGACAATATAAAACAGGGGTAGTTGTAATACACTTTTCCACCACTTGTGGCAGTATTGACAATATAAAACAGGGGTAGTTGTAATACACTTTTCCACCACTTGTGGCAGTATTGACAATATAAAACTGGGGTAGTTGTAATACACTTTTCCAGCACTTGTGGCAGTAATGACAATATAAAACAGGGGTGGTTGTAATACACTTTTCCACCACTTGTGGCAGTAATGACATTATCAAACAAGGAGAAGACTGGCGCTAACGTTATAGAGAAGTTTCTTAAGCGCGAAAATTATGACTACAGTGGTATTTTACTTTAACTTTATTGCCAATTTATTTAAGAAACATGTTCATTATAGTTTTAAGTAATATAGAAATTTATTAGAGCCGTTTATCCATTTCAGGAATGTAGTTTATCATAGAACTGGCATCCAATGTATATATATATATACCGGTATACATATATATATATATATATATATATATATATATATATATATATATATATATATATATATATATATATTTGTATATATATATATATATATGTATATATATATATATATACATATATGTATATATATATATATATATACATATATATATATATGCAAGTGTATGTAAACTTTGGATCATGACTGTAAGTATAAAAAAACCCCAGCAACATTATGATTTGTACAGAATGTGCTTGTTCTATTTTTAAACAAAAGAAAACAATCTGAAGTTGTCTTTATTTTGAAGTTATCCTGCCGTGATTTTACCAGTCTTACCCACTTGGGAGTAGATTTTTTCTCCACTGATCCACAGTAATATTCCTTCACAGCACACTTTGTTTTGAACTCCACTGCCATGGTGGGCGGACGCAGAACGGGAGAGAACGTGAGAGGCGGAGAGAAAAGTGGGGGTGGCAGAGCGAGAGAGCGAAAGCGAGAGAGGGCGAGATCATCACATCACCATCATCCGATGCGAGTGAGTCCTGCGTGGAATCATGTGAGCGTGGAGAGCAGGGATGGACGTGCGGAGCTGCGACTATGGAGTGACACAGGTGAGTTCTCCCATCTTTCCCCCATCTTTTATATCGCCTGGCAGGCATTAAAACAAATAAACCTCAAAATGAGCAAACATCAATCTTCACTATGACATCACTTCGTTGACATTGTGAGATGACGCTCGTTATTACGGAAAAAATGACAGAGAGGAGGGGCGAGAAACACTTTAAACACTCTTGCGCCGTCAAAACTCTGCACAGTTCCTGTCTTCACAATAAAAGCGCCGCTTCATCCTGCCCGCGCTAACAAAATAAGAGTCTCAGAAAGCTTGCGAGCTCCGGAGTTTGCCGCCAATGTATTTCTTGTAAAGTGTATAAAAAAATGACTGGGAAACACTTTTTATTTTAACAGACTCCATAAAGACCGACTGCACAGTTCCTGTCTTCACAATAAAAGCGCCGCTTCATCCTGCCCGCGCTAACAAAATAAGAGTCTCAGAGTTTGCCGCCAATGTATTTCTTGTAAAGTGTATAGAAAATGACCGAGAAACACTTTTTATTTCAACAGACTCTATAAAGACCGACTGCACAGTTCCTGTCTTCACAATAAAAGCACCGCTTCATCCTGCCCGCGCTAACAAAATAAGAGTCTCAGAAAGCTAGTGAGCTACAGAGTTTGCTGCCAATGTATTTCTTGTAAAGTGTATAAAAAAATGACAGAGAAACACTTTTTATTTTAACAGACTCTATAAAGACCGACAGCACAGTTCCTGTCTTCACAATAAAAGTGCCGCTTCATCCTGCCTGCGCTAACAAAATAAGAGTCTCAGAAAGTAAAGTGTATCAAAAAATGACCGAGAGGAGGGCGAGAAACACTTTTTATTTTAACAGACTCTATAAAGACCGACTGCACAGTTCCTGTCTTCATAATTAAAAGCGCCGCTTCATCCTGCCTGCACTAACAAAATAAGAGTCTCCGAAAGCTAGCGAGCCACGGAGTTTGCCGCCAATGTATTTCTTGTAAAGTGTATAAAAATGACCGAAAGGAGGGCGAGAAACACTTTTTATTTCAAAACTCTAAAAACCGACTGCACAGTTCCTGTCTTCACAATAAAAGTGCTGCTTCATCCTGCCCGCGCTAACAAAATAAGAGTCTCAGAAAGCCAGCTAACCACGGAATTTGCCGCCAATGTATTTCTTGTAAAATGTATAAAAATGGCCGCGGAAAACACTTTAACACTCTTGCGCCGTCAAAACTATGCACAGTTCCTGTCTTCACAATAAAAGGGCCGCTTCATCCTGCCCGCGCTAACAAAATAAGAGTGTCAGAAAGTAAAGTGTATAAAAAAATGACCGAGAGGAGGGCGAGAAACACTTTTTATTTTAACAGACTCTAAAAAGACCGACAGCACAGTTCCTGTCTTCACAATAAAAGCGCCGCTTCATCCTGCCCGCGCTAACAAAATAAGAGTCTCAGAAAGTAAAGTGTATAAAAAAATGACCGTGAGGAGGGTGAGAAACACTTTTTATTTCAAAAACTCTAAAGACCGACTGCACAGTTCCTGTTTTCACAATAAAAGCGCCGCTTCATCCTGCCTGCGCTAACAAAATAAGAGTCTCAGAGTTTGCCGCCAATGTATTTCTTGTAAAGTGTATAAAAAAATGACCGAGCGGAGGGCGAGGAACACTTTTTATTTTAACAGACTGTATATAAGACCGACTGCACAGTTCCTGTCTTCACAATAAAAGCGCCGCTTCATCCTGCCCGCGCTAACAAAATAAGAGTCTCAGAGTTTGCCGCCAATGTATTTCTTGTAAAGTGTATAAAAATGACAGAGAAACACCTTTTATTTTAACACTCTATAAAGACCGACTGCACAGTTCCTGTCTTCATAATAAAAGCGCCGCTTCATCCTGCCCGCGCTAACAAAATAAGAGTCTCATAAAGCTAGTGAGCTACGGAGTTTGCTGCCAATGTATTTCTTGTAAAGTGTATAAAAAATGACAGAGAGGAGGGCGAGAAACACTTTTTTTTTCAACAGACTAAAGACCAACTGCATAGTTCCTGTCTTCACAATAAAAGTGCCGCTTCATCCTGCCCGCACTAACAAAATAAGAGTCTCAGAAAGCGAGCTATAGAGTTTGCCACCAATGTATGCAAAAAATGACGAGAGGAGGGCGAGAAACACTTTTTATTTTAACAGACTCTATAAAGACCGACTGCACAGTTCCTGTCTTCACAATAAAAGCGCTGCTTCATCCTGCCTGCGCTAACAAAATAAGAGTCTCAGAAAGCGAGCTATAGAGTTTGCCACCAATGTATACAAAAAATGACGAGAGGAGGGCGAGAAACACTTTTTATTTTAACAGACTCTATAAAGACCGACTGCACAGTTCCGGTCTTCACAATTAAAGCGCCGCTTCATCCTGCCTGCGCTAACAAAATAAGAGTCTCAGAAAGCGAGCGAGCTACGGAATTTGCCGGCAATTTTTTTTTTCTTGTTAAGTGTATAAAAATGGCCGCGGAAAACACTTTAACACTCTTGCGCCGTCAAAACTATGCACAGTTCCTGTCTTCACAATAAAAGCGCCGCTTCATCCTGCCCGCGCTAACAAAATAAGAGTCTCAGAAAGTAAAGTGTATAAAAAAATGACCCAGAGGAGGGCGAGAAACACTTTTTATTTCAACAGACTCTATAAAGACCGACTGCACAGTTCCTGTCTTCACAATTAAAAGCGCTGCTTCATCCTGCCCGCGCTAACAAAATAAGAGTGTCAGAAAGCCTGCGAGCTCCGGAGTTTGCCGCCAATGTATTTCTTGTAAAGTGTATAAAAAAATGACAGAGAAACACTTTTTATTTTAACAGACTCTATAAAGACCGACAGCACAGTTCCTGTCTTCACAATAAAAGTGCCGCTTCATCCTGCCTGCGCTAACAAAATAAGAGTCTCAGAAAGTAAAGTGTATAAAAAAAATGACCGAGAGGAGGGCGAGAAACACTTTTTATTTTAACAGACTCTATAAAGACCGACTGCACAGTTCCGGTCTTCACAATTAAAGTGCCGCTTCATCCTGCCCGCGCTAACAAAATAAGAGTCTCAGAAAGCGAGTGAGCTACGGAATTTGCCGCCAATTTTTTTTTTCTTGTTAAGTGTATAAAAATGGCCGCGGAAAACACTTTAACACTCTTGCGCCGTCAAAACTATGCACAGTTCCTGTCTTCACAATAAAAGCGCCGCTTCATCCTGCCCGCGCTAACAAAATAAGAGTCTCAGAAAGTAAAGTGTATAAAAAAATGACCGAGAGGAGGGCGAGAAACACTTTTTATTTTAACAGACTCTATAAAGACCGACTGCACAGTTCCTGTCTTCACAATTAAAAGCGCCGCTTCATCCTGCTCGCGCTAACAAAATAAGAGTCTCAGAAAGCTAGCGAGCCACGGAGTTTGCCGCCAATGTATTTATTGTAAAGTGTATAAAAAAATGACCGAAAGGAGGGCGAGAAACACTTTTTATTTCAAAACTCTAAAAACCGAC
Source organism: Entelurus aequoreus (assembly GCF_033978785.1). Taxonomy (NCBI): domain Eukaryota; kingdom Metazoa; phylum Chordata; class Actinopteri; order Syngnathiformes; family Syngnathidae; genus Entelurus; species Entelurus aequoreus. The sequence goes on along the minus strand of NC_084744.1, from coordinate 58,367,249 downwards.
TGCACAGTTCCTGTCTTCACAATAAAAGCACTGCTTCATCCTGCCCGCGCTAACAAAATAAGAGTCTCAGAAAGCCAGCTAACCACGGAATTTGCCGCCAATGTATTTCTTGTAAAATGTATAAAAATGACCGCGAGTAACACTTTAAGACTCTTGCGCCGTCAAAACTATGCACAGTTCCTGTCTTCACAATAAAAGCGCCGCTTCATCCTGCCCGCGCTAACAAAATAAGAGTCTCAGAAAGTAAAGTGTATAAAAAAATGACCTAGAGGAGGGTGAGAAACACTTTTTATTTTAACAGACTCTATAAAGACCGACAGCACAGTTCCTGTCTTCACAATAAAAGCGCCGCTTCATCCTGCCACGCTAACAAAATAAGAGTCTCAGAAAGCGAGTGAGCTACGGAATTTGCCGCCGATTTTTTTTCTTGTAAAGTGTATAAAAATGACCGAGAGGAGGGCGAGAAACACTTTTTATTTCAAAACTCTAAAAACCGACTGCACAGTTCCTGTCTTCACAATAAAAGCGCCGCTTCATCCTGCCACGCTAACAAAATAAGAGTCTCAGAAAGCGAGCTGTAGAGTTTGCCACCAATGTATAAAAAAAAATGACAGAGAGGAGGGCGAGAAACACTTTTTATTTTAAAAGACTCTATAAAGACCGACTGCACAGTTCCAGTCTTCACAATAAAAGCGCTGCTTCATCCTGCCCGCGCTAACAAAATAAGAGTCTCCGAAAGCTAGCGAGCGAAACAAGCTAGCAAGCTACAAAGTTTGCCGCCATTATGTTTCTTGTAAAGTGTATAAAAAGGAGTATGGAAGCTGGACAAATAAGATGGCAAAAAACAACCACTTTCATGTGGTATTGGACAGAAATTAGGACTTTTTTTCTCCTCCATTTGAAAATGTGGAAGTTATCATCACTGCTGTCTGATTCCTATCGATGCAAGTCATCACAATCAGGTAATACACCAACTTATATTCTTGTCTTCAGGAAAGAAAGGAATTTATATGTTAAACATGCATGTGTATTCATTAAAACACCTTTAAAATGTAAACAAAAACGGCAAAATAAATAAATATAAATTATATACTGTATTTATAAATGTATGTGTATATATATATATATATATATATATATATATATATATATATATATATATATATATATATATATATATATATATATATATATATATATATATATATATATATATATATATATGATATGTGTGTGTATGTATATATGAGGTAGATCACCTCAAATTGGTCATTTAAAAAGTAGCTGGCCTGCTGAAAAAGTGTGGGCACCCCTGGCTTACATGAACTCAACATCAAATTTGAGGAAGCACATGGCGGTAAGTAACGTTAGTAGATATGATGGCTGTCACCGTAGGCTGATGTTAGCGTCCCTGCTGTGAATCACTGTCAAATGTACAACGTGTGGGGACATTTATTAGCGCACTGCAGCCTCACAGACAGACAGAGATACACACACACACGCACAGTCGCACGCACACACACGCACACGCATGCATACAAACACCAATCAGAAGTGCACAGTGTGTTCCCAGGTGCAGCCCACACCTATCAGTTAAGTTAAAGTTAAAGTTAGTTTATGGTTTGTGTAAAGGCTAACTTGTTATTTTCCTCTTATTTAATCTCTGCCTACTGAGCCTATGGTGCTGTTAAGTTATTATTGTGGCTCAATTTGCCTTATTTTTTTATGTGAATGTAATATTATTTAATATATATTATTGTTTTAGTTGCTTAAGAGATATTTCTGAATTTGCTCATTTTTATGTTTTTGTGCATTATTTGTTGCCGTCATCATTAAACAAACAGCTTACTCATCAGTTACTCAGTACTTGAGTAGTTTTTTCACAACATTTTGCTTTTACTCATGTAAATATTTGGGTGACTACTCCTTACTTTTACTTGAGTAATACATCTCTAAAGTAACAGTACTCTTACTTGAGTACAATTTCTGGCTACTCTGCCCACCTCTGCTACTGTCTGATTCCAATCAATGCAAGTCGTCACAATCAGGTAATACACCAACTTATATTCATGAAGAAAGGAATTAAACATGCTTGTATTGTCATTAAACACCTTTTAACTTGTTAACAAAAACCTCTCTTTCATAAATAAATAAATATAAATTATATATGTGAATGAGGTAGATCCCCCTCGACTCGGTCAATTGAAAAGTAAAAAGTGTGGGCACCCCTGTCCTAAGTCCTGATTTAAATGTGTGGACAATGCTGAAGAAACAAGTCCAAGTCAGAAAACCAACACATTTAGCTGAACTGCAATAAGGCGCTTTTGGTAGCCATCCAAACCTTCTGGTTGACTTTTGTGACCACTCCTCTTGACTAAATTGGTGCAGTTCAGCTAAATGTGTTGGTTTTTTGACATCAATCAATCAATCAATCAATGTTTATTTATATAGCCCTAAATCACAAGTGTCTCAAAGGGCTGTACAAGCCACAACGACATCCTCGGTACAGAGCCCACATACGGGCAAGGAAAACTCACCCCAGTGTCATGGACTTGTTTCTTCAGCATTGTCCACACGTTTAATAAATACAGTTTTGGTCAATTGACTTAGTTGTGGTTTCCCTCTCTGCATGAACGTTTAAAATGAGCACATATTAATGCAGTATGAAGAAGAATGTTTTAATGTAGACACATAGAATCATCATACTGCTGTGATGATATGCATCAAGTGTTCATTCAAGGCTAAGGCAAAATATCGAGATATATATTTTGTATCGCGATATGGCCTAAAAATATCGAGATATTAAAATCGCCCAGCCCTACTATGAACTGTTTTAATCAAAGGCGATGGCTGTTTACGACCCCCGTCCCTTAGAATACAGCTGTTGCCATGTAATCAGGGAAAGTCCAAATAAAAGAGGAGGCGTGCAATCTTTCGTCAGCGCGTGGTGAGACTGTACAATTGATTAATCAAACACTAATCAATCGGTTAGTCTAGTTACTAAAACAATCAATTAATCAATTACTCAATCAAGTAAACTGATATGAGTTGATGACTAAAATAATCAATCAATCAAACACAATCAATCGATTAGTACAATGACTAAAACAATCGATTAATCAAAGACAATAATCGCTCAATTAGGACAATTACTAAAACAATCGATTAATCGGACAAGATTATTCGATTACTAAAATAATTAACGACTTAATCGCATAAACTACAAGTTACTTGATTACTAAAATAATCAATTACTCGACTGATCCAACCCACTAATCGATGGATTAGTACAATTACTAAGACAATCCCCACCTTCTACCATCCTAGTCATGTCCGTTGTGTCCTTGGGCAAGACACTTCACCCTTGCTCCTGATGGCTGCTGGTTAGCGTCTTGCATGGCAGCTCCCGCCATCAGTGTGTGAATGTGTGTGTGAATGGGTGAATGTGGAAATAGTGTCAAAGCGCTTTGTGTACCTTGAAGGTAGAAAAGCGCTATACAAGTATAACCCATTTATCATTATTTATTTACAAAGAGTACAGTCCAGACATCTCTCCTCAATTGAGCCACATTTAATTCTGTCTCTGTTTAATTCCTTGCTTCTTGTCTTGTTTAATAAGATGTCATCAGTGTTTGAACCTGACATTCTACATCACCAAAATTGATCATGTATGTTGCTGTACGTATACTTTTGACCCAGCAGATTTGCTCCCATTTTCAGTAGACCCATAATAAATTCATAAAAGAAGCAAACTTCATGAATGTTTTTTTGGGACCAACAAGTATGTGCTCCAATCACTCTATCACAAAAAAATAAGAGTTGTAGAGATTATTGAGACAGCCATGACATGATGTTCTTTACAAGTGTACGTACACTTTTGACCACGACTATATTTTTGGAAGACATGTTCTGTTCTGTTCGCGATGGAAGGATTCAACTGGTTGGAGTCCAAAAAAGGCATGTCCGAGTGCGAATGTGCAGGAAGTGCATGTTGAGCGGTTCTCTGTGGAAAGGAGGTGTACGTGTAAAAGACAGATGGTCACTCAGTGGCGTTGTTCCTCCGCCTCCTCTCCGGTTCTACCCCCCGCCAAACACGCCATGCATTGTCGCCGCCGCTCATCTTGTCCAACTCTTCCCTTCCCCAGCTTTTTTTTACCGAGGGAGTCAACGTGAGAGGACCTGAAGTCTTGTTTGTCGGCGTCCTTCTGAAGATACTTCACCTGGCAACCATGGCGGCGGGTCTCCACGTCTAATCACCCATGCTTACCTTCGACCTCACCGTGCTTCTGGCCGCGCTGCTGTGGGGGCCGCCGGGGTCCGAGAGCCAGAACGACACGGAGCCCATCATCCTGGAGGGGAAATGCCTGGTGGTCTGCGACTCCACGCCGTCGTCGGAGCCCGCCGGCAACGCCCTGGGCATGTCGGTGCGCTCGGGCAGCGGCCGGGTGGCCTTCTCCGCCAGCCGCCAGACCAACCACGAGCCCACAGACATGAGCAATCGCACCATGATCATCTACTTTGACAATGTGAGTACATTCAAAAATTGAACAACTCTTCACTTTTTCCACAGTTTGTTATGTTGCAGCCTTATCCCAAAATGGAATAAATCCATTGTTGTCCTCAAAATTCTACACACAATACCCAGTAATGACAATGTAAAAACTTATTTTTTAAAATTTTGCAAATATATTTAAAAAAAAATATTAAATCACAGGTATTCCCAGCTCAATACTTTGTTGATGCACTAGTGTTGTCCCCATACCAATATTTTGGTATTTCGGTACTTTTCTAAATAAAGGGGACCACAAAAAATGTCATAATTGGCTTTATTTTAACAAAAAATCTTAGGGTACATTAAACATATGTTTATTATTGCAAGTTTGTCCTTAAATAAAATAGTGAACAAACAAGATAACTTGTCTTTTAGTAGTAAGTAAACAAACAAAGGCTCCTAATTAGTCTGCTGACATATGCAGTAACATATTGTGTCATTTATCTACCTATTATATTGTCAACATTATTAAGGACAATAGGTAGAAAATGAATTGTTCATTTACTGTTAATATCTGCTTACTTTCACTTTTAACATTTCAAAAGGCAAAGTATGTGAGGAAGAAAACATTTTGCCCCTTTTCCCCACTGTGACTATAAATAGTATAATTTGTCTATAAAATTGTTATAAGTACACCTCTGCAAAAGATTTTATCTCAGTTAACATTTAAGACATAGATCAACTTACAACAAATAATAACTATTAAGATTACAGTGCCTCAATTTGCCTGAAATTAAATGAAAAAAAAATCCTTATTTAAAATATTGTATTGGAAATTTTCTAATCAAGTGGTCAAACAAAATTGTCTTTCTTAGATTTCTTTGAAAAGCTCGATCATTTCAAAGGGCAAAATATGTAAGGAGTGCGCAATAGGAAGAGAGATATGTTATTCTGTATACCCTCCCCCCGTATTTCGATCCTTTTCTAAATAAAGGGGACCACAAAAAATGTCATAATTGGCTTTATTTTAACAAAAAAATCTTAGGGTACATTAAACATATGTTTATTATTGCAAGTGTGTCCTTAAATAAAATAGTGAACAAACAAGATAACTTGTCTTTTAGTAGTAAGTAAACAAACAAAGACTCCTAATTAGTCTGCTGACATATGCAGTAACATATTGTGTCATTTATACACCTATTATATTGTCAACATTATTAAGGACAATAGGTAGAAAATGAATTGTTCATTTACTGTTAATATCTGCTTACTTTCACTTTTAACATTTCAAAAGGCAAAGTATGTAAGGAAGAAAACATTTTGCCCCTTTTCCCCACTGTGACTATAAATAGTATAATTTGTCTATAAAATTGTTATAAGTACACCTCTGCAAAAGATTTGATCTCAGTTAACATTTAAGACATAGATCAACTTACAATAAATAATAACTTTATTAAGATTACAGTGCATCAATTTGCCTGAAATTAAATGAAAAAAAAATAAACAAAATCTTTATTTAAAATATTTTATTGGAAATTTTCTAATCAAGTGGTCAAACAAAATTGTCTTTCTTAGATTTCTTTGAAAAGCTTGATCATTTCAAAAGGCAAAATATGTAAGGAGTGCGCAATAGGAAGAGAGATATGTTATTCTTTATACCCTCCCCCCGTATTTCGATCCTTTTCTAAATAAAGGGGACCACAAAAAATGTCATAATTGGCTTTATTTTAACAAAAAAATCTTAGGGTACATTAAACATATGTTTATTATTGCAAGTTTGTCCTTAAATAAAATAGTGAACAAACAAGATAACTTGTCTTTTAGTAGTAAGTAAACAAACAAAGACTCCTAATTAGTCTGCTGACATATGCAGTAACATATTGTGTCATTTATACACCTATTATATTGTCAACATTATTAAGGACAATAGGTAGAAAATGAATTGTTCATTTACTGTTAATATCTGCTTACTTTCACTTTTAACATTTCAAAAGGCAAAGTATGTGAGGAAGAAAACATTTTGCCCCTTTTCCCCACTGCGACTATAAATAGTATAATTTGTCTATAAAATTGTTATAAGTACACCTCTGCAAAAGATTTTATCTCAGTTAACATTTAAGACATAGATCAACTTACAACAAATAATAACTATTAAGATTACAGTGCCTCAATTTGCCTGAAATTAAATGAAAAAAAAATCCTTATTTAAAATATTGTATTGGAAATTTTCTAATCAAGTGGTCAAACAAAATTGTCTTTCTTAGATTTCTTTGAAAAGCTCGATCATTTCAAAAGGCAAAATATGTAAGGAGTGCGCAATAGGAAGAGAGATATGTTATTCTTTATACCCTCCCCCCGTATTTCGATCCTTTTCTAAATAAAGGGGACCACAAAAAATGTCATAATTGGCTTTATTTTAACAAAAAAATCTCAGGGTACATTAAACATATGTTTATTATTGCAAGTTTGTCCTTAAATAAAATAGTGAACAAACAAGATAACTTGTCTTTTAGTAGTAAGTAAACAAACAAAGGCTCCTAATTAGTCTGCTGACATATGCAGTAACATATTGTGTCATTTATCTACCTATTATATTGTCAACATTATTAAGGACAATAGGTAGAAAATGAATTGTTCATTTACTGTTAATATCTGCTTACTTTCACTTTTAACATTTCAAAAGGCAAAGTATGTGAGGAAGAAAACATTTTGCCCCTTTTCCCCACTGTGACTATAAATAGTATAATTTGTCTATAAAATTGTTATAAGTACACCTCTGCAAAAGATTTTATCTCAGTTAACATTTAAGACATAGATCAACTTACAACAAATAATAACTATTAAGATTACAGTGCCTCAATTTGCCTGAAATTAAATGAAAAAAAAATCCTTATTTAAAATATTGTATTGGAAATTTTCTAATCAAGTGGTCAAACAAAATTGTCTTTCTTAGATTTCTTTGAAAAGCTCGATCATTTCAAAAGGCAAAATATGTAAGGAGTGCGCAATAGTAAGTGAGATATGTTATTCTTTATACCCTCCCCCCGTATTTCGATCCTTTTCTAAATAAAGGGGACCACAAAAAATGTCATAATTGGCTTTATTTTAACAAAAAAATCTCAGGATACATTAAACATATGTTTATTATTGCAAGTGTGTCCTTAAATAAAATAGTGAACAAACAAGATAACTTGTCTTTTAGTAGTAAGTAAACAAACAAAGGCTCCTAATTAGTCTATGCAGTAACATATTGTGTCATTTATCTACCTATTATATTGTCAAAATAAATAAGGACAAGAGGTAGAAAAGGAATTATTAATCTACTTGTTCATTTACTGTTAATATCTGCTTACTTTCACTTTTAACATTTCAAAAGGCAAAGTATGTAAGGAAGAAAACATTTTGCCCCTTTTCCCCACTGTGACTATAAATAGTATAATTTGTCTATAAAATTGTTATAAGTACACCTCTGTAAAAGATTTGATCTCAGTTAACATTTAAGACATAGATCAACTTACAACAAATAATAACTTTATTAAGATTACAGTGCATCAATTTGCCTGAAATTAAATGAAAAAAAAATAAACAAAATCTTTATTTAACATATTTTATTGGAAATTTTCTAATCAAGTGGTCAAACAAAATTGTCTTTCTTAGATTTCTTTGAAAAGCTCGATCATTTCAAAAGGCAAAATATGTAAGGAGTGCGCAATAGGAAGAGAGATATGTTATTCTGTATACCCTCCCCCCGTATTTCGATCCTTTTCTAAATAAAGGGGACCACAAAAAATGTCATAATTGGCTTTATTTTAACAAAAAAATCTTAGGGTACATTAAACATATGTTTATTATTGCAAGTGTGTCCTTAAATAAAATAGTGAACAAACAAGATAACTTGTCTTTTAGTAGTAAGTAAACAAACAAAGACTCCTAATTAGTCTGCTGACATATGCAGTAACATATTGTGTCATTTATACACCTATTATATTGTCAACATTATTAAGGACAATAGGTAGAAAATGAATTGTTCATTTACTGTTAATATCTGCTTACTTTCACTTTTAACATTTCAAAAGGCAAAGTATGTAAGGAAGAAAACATTTTGCCCCTTTTCCCCACTGTGACTATAAATAGTATAATTTGTCTATAAAATTGTTATAAGTACACCTCTGCAAAAGATTTGATCTCAGTTAACATTTAAGACATAGATCAACTTACAATAAATAATAACTTTATTAAGATTACAGTGCATCAATTTGCCTGAAATTAAATGAAAAAAAAATAAACAAAATCTTTATTTAAAATATTTTATTGGAAATTTTCTAATCAAGTGGTCAAACAAAATTGTCTTTCTTAGATTTCTTTGAAAAGCTTGATCATTTCAAAAGGCAAAATATGTAAGGAGTGCGCAATAGGAAGAGAGATATGTTATTCTTTATACCCTCCCCCCGTATTTCGATCCTTTTCTAAATAAAGGGGACCACAAAAAATGTCATAATTGGCTTTATTTTAACAAAAAAATCTTAGGGTACATTAAACATATGTTTATTATTGCAAGTTTGTCCTTAAATAAAATAGTGAACAAACAAGATAACTTGTCTTTTAGTAGTAAGTAAACAAACAAAGACTCCTAATTAGTCTGCTGACATATGCAGTAACATATTGTGTCATTTATACACCTATTATATTGTCAACATTATTAAGGACAATAGGTAGAAAATGAATTGTTCATTTACTGTTAATATCTGCTTACTTTCACTTTTAACATTTCAAAAGGCAAAGTATGTGAGGAAGAAAACATTTTGCCCCTTTTCCCCACTGCGACTATAAATAGTATAATTTGTCTATAAAATTGTTATAAGTACACCTCTGCAAAAGATTTTATCTCAGTTAACATTTAAGACATAGATCAACTTACAACAAATAATAACTATTAAGATTACAGTGCCTCAATTTGCCTGAAATTAAATGAAAAAAAAATCCTTATTTAAAATATTGTATTGGAAATTTTCTAATCAAGTGGTCAAACAAAATTGTCTTTCTTAGATTTCTTTGAAAAGCTCGATCATTTCAAAAGGCAAAATATGTAAGGAGTGCGCAATAGGAAGAGAGATATGTTATTCTTTATACCCTCCCCCCGTATTTCGATCCTTTTCTAAATAAAGGGGACCACAAAAAATGTCATAATTGGCTTTATTTTAACAAAAAAATCTTAGGGTACATTAAACATATGTTTATTATTGCAAGTGTGTCCTTAAATAAAATAGTGAACATACAAGACAACTTGTCTTTTAGTAGTAAGTAAACAAACAAAGGCTCCTAATTAGTCTATGCAGTAACATATTGTGTCATTTATCTACCTATTATATTGTCAAAATAAATAAGGACAAGAGGTAGAAAAGGAATTATTAATCTACTTGTTCATTTACTGTTAATATCTGCTTACTTTCACTTTTAACATTTCAAAAGGCAAAGTATGTAAGGAAGAAAACATTTTGCCCCTTTTCCCCACTGCGACTATAAATAGTATAATTTGTCTATAAAATTGTTATAAGTACACCTCTGCAAAAGATTTGATCTCAGTTAATATTTAAGACATAGATCAACTTACAACAAATAATAACTTTATTAAGATTACAGTGCATCAATTTGCCTGAAATTGAATGAAAAAAAAAAATGAAAAAAATCCTTATTTAAAATATTGTATTGGAAATTTTCTAATCAAGTGGTCAAACAAAAATTGTGTTTCTTAGATTTCTTTGAAAAGCTTGATCATTTCAAAAGGCAAAGTATGTAAGGAGTGCGCAATAGGAAGAGAGATGTGTTATTCTTTATACCCTCCCCCCGTATTTCGATACTTTTTGATACTTTTCTAAATAAAGGGGACCACAAAAAATTTCATTATTGGTTTTATTTTAACAAAAAATCTTATGGTACATTAAATGTTGTCCTTAAATAAAATAGTGAACATACGAGACAACTTGTCTTTTAGTAGTAAGTAAACAAACAAAGGCTCCTAATTAGTCTGCTGACATATGCAGTAACATATTGTGTCATTTATCTACCTATTATTTTGTCAACATTATAAAGGACAAGCGGTAGAAAATTAGTTATTAATCTACTTGTTCATTTACTGTTACTATCTGCTTATTTTCTCTTTTAACATGTTATATCTACACTTCTGTTAAAATGTAATAATCACTTATTCTTCTCTTGTTTGATACTTTACATTAGTTTTGGATGATACCACAAATTTGGGTATCGATCCGATACCAAGTAGTTACAGGATCATACATTGGTCATATTCAAAGTCCCGGGACATATTTCCTGAGTTTATAAACATAATATGAATTTTTTTAAAACGAAAGAAAGAAATACAGTAGTATCGACTAGATACGCTCCTGTACTTGGTATCATTACAGTGGATGTTTGGTGCTGCAGGGAATTCTGGAAATTTGTTCTGTAGTGTTTATGTTGTGTTGCGGTGCGAATATTCTCCCAAAATGTGTTTGTCATTGTTGTTTAGTGTGGTTTCACTATATGGCACATATTTATGACAGTGTTGTTTAGTGTGGTTTCACTATATGGCACATGTTTATGACAGTGTTGTTTAGTGTGGTTTCACTATATGGCACATGTTTATGACAGTGTTGTTTAGTGTGGTTTCACTATATGGCACATGTTTATGACAGTGTTGTTTAGTGTGGTTTCACTATATGGCACATGTTTATGACAGTGTTGTTTAGTGTGGTTTCACTATATGGCACATGTTTATGACAGTGTTGTTTAGTGTGGTTTCACTATATGGCACATGTTTATGACAGTGTTGTTTAGTGTGGTTTCACTATATGGCACATGTTTATGACAGTGTTGTTTAGTGTGGTTTCACTATATGGCACATGTTTATGACAGTGTTGTTTAGTGTGGTTTCATTATATGGCACATATTTATGACAGTGTTGTTTAGTGTGGTTTCACTATATGGCACATATTTATGACAGTGTTGTTTAGTGTGGTTTCACTATATGGCACATGTTTATGACAGTGTTGTTTAGTGTGGTTTCACTATATGGCACATGTTTATGACAGTGTTGTTTAGTGTGGTTTCACTATATGGCACATGTTTATGACAGTGTTGTTTAGTGTGGTTTCACTATATGGCACATGTTTATGACAGTGTTGTTTAGTGTGGTTTCACTATATGGCACATGTTTATGACAGTGTTGTTTAGTGTGGTTTCACTATATGGCACATGTTTATGACAGTGTTGTTTAGTGTGGTTTCACTATATGGCACATGTTTATGACGGTGTTGTTTAGTGTGGTTTCACTATATGGCACATGTTTATGACAGTTTTGTTTAGTGTCGTTTCACTACATGGCACATGTTTATGACAGTGTTGTTTAGTGTGGTTTCACTATATGGCACATGTTTATGACAGTGTTGTTTAGTGTGGTTTCACTATATGGCACATGTTTATGACAGTGTTGTTTAGTGTGGTTTCACTATATGGCACATGTTTACGACAGTGTTGTTTAGTGTGGTTTCATTATATGGCACATATTTATGACAGTGTTGTTTAGTGTGGTTTCACTATATGGCACATATTTATGACAGTGTTGTTTAGTGTGGTTTCACTATATGGCACATGTTTATGACAGTGTTGTTTAGTGTGGTTTCACTATATGGCACATGTTTATGACAGTGTTGTTTAGTGTGGTTTCACTATATGGCACATGTTTATGACAGTGTTGTTTAGTGTGGTTTCACTATATGGCACATGTTTATGACAGTGTTGTTTAGTGTGGTTTCACTATATGGCACATGTTTATGACGGTGTTGTTTAGTGTGGTTTCACTATATGGCACATGTTTATGACAGTTTTGTTTAGTGTCGTTTCACTACATGGCACATGTTTATGACAGTGTTGTTTAGTGTGGTTTCACTATATGGCACATGTTTATGACAGTGTTGGCGTTTTTCATACGGGCACCCTTAGTGTGACATGTATGGCTGTTGACTAAGTATGGCCTTCATTCACTTGTGTGTAGTGTGTATAAAAGTTTAGGTGATCGTCTTAGTGGTTATTGTCTTGACTTTGTCAACTATAGACCATTTTTAACACACCCGTGCGGTGTGTGGTGACGCATGTCCAACTATCGCTCGTCCTACAAGGATGATGCTTGAAATAAACATACTATATTTGTCTCTATGGAAACAAGGATTAGTGGTGTAGTAGTGGATACAAGGCTGCTAATTGCAGATGGCAAGTGTTGTTTTTGGTCCAGGATGTCTCTGTACATTGCTGCATTCATCGTAGTCTAGTCAGCGAGGTGCCCAAGAACCCGATGGTCACTCTGTCAGAGCTACAGCATTCCTCTGTGGAGGGAGGAGAACCTTCCAGAAGGACACCCATCCCTGCAGCAATCCACCAATCAGGCTAATTTTTGTCAGGTTCAAACCCTGATGACATCTATTAAACAAGACAAGAAGCAAGGAATTAAACGGAGACAGAATTAAATTTGGCTCAATTGAGGAGAAACGTCTGGGCTGTACTCTTGTACAGTCTTCCACCACGCTCTGACGAAAGATTGTACGCCTACTCTTTTATTTGGACTTTCCCTGATTACATGGCAATAGCTGTTTCTAAGGGAGGGGGGTCGTAAACGGCCCTCGCCTTTGATTAAAAACAGTTCAAAGAAAAGGTCGTAAAACTGTTCAAAGAAAAGGTGCCTGGAGGGAGGTCAGGCCCTGCTTCCTCTCCGCTTTGTAGATCTCGGGTCAAGACAAAATCTTTCTGTGGATTACAATACAACAAAGAAACAGAACCCTCATGTCGCTCCCCATCCTACACAGCGGAGTTTTACAAGCTTTTTGTTTGGTAGGATCAAAGACAGCTTTTGTCCTCTCGCCGGGAACTCATGGCAACACAAAGTTTTGTGACAACTTAGATACAATTATTCTGACACATTTCTTGGTAAAAAAAAAAAAAAGTTTTCTAAATGCACCTGCAAGACTCTCAGACCATGAGAAACTAAAATCTCTGGTCTGATGAGACAAAGATTGAACTGAAGTCATGTTTGGAGGAAACCAGGCCAATACCATCCCTACAACGAAACATGGTGGTGGTAGCATCATGATATGGGGATGGTTTTCAGAGACAGGAACTGGGAGACTAGTCAGGATAGAGGGAAAGATGAATGCAGCAATGGACATAGACATCTTGGAAGAAATCCACCGCTTCGTATTCAACTTGATGGTGCTGCAAAGAGGAACGGACCAAACTGCCCAAAGATAGGTGTGCCAAGCTTGTGGCGTCGTAATTGTTGACAAAGGTGCATCAACAAAGTATTGAGCAATTTTTGTTTTATATTACCATTACTGCCACAAGTGGTGGAAAAGTGTAGTACAACTACCCCTGTTTTATATTGTCATTACTGCCACAAGTGGTGGAAAAGTGTATTACAACCACCCCTGTTTTATATTGTCATTACTGCCACAAGTGGTGGAAAAGTGTATTACAACCACCCCTGTTTTATATTGTCATTACTGCCACAAGAGGTGGAAAAGTGTATTACAACTACTCCTGTTTTATATTGTCATTACTGCCACAAGTGGTGGAAACGTGTATTAAAACTACCCCTGTTTGATATTGTCATTACTGCCACAAGTGGTGGAAAAGTGTATTACAACTACCCCTGTTTTATATTGTCATTACTGCCACAAGTGGTGGAAAAGTGTATTACAACTACCCCTGTTTTATATTGTCATTACTGCCACAAGTGGTGGAAAAGTGTATTACAACTACCCCTATTTTATATTGTCAATACTGCCACAAGTGGTGGAAAAGTGTATTACAACTACCCCTATTTTATATTGTCAATACTGCCACAAGTGGTGGAAAAGTGTATTACAACTACCCCTGTTTTATATTGTCATTACTGCCACAAGTGGTGGAAAAGTGTATTACAACCACCCCTGTTTTATATTGTCATTACTGCCACAAGTGGTGGAAAAGTGTATTACAACTACCCCTGTTTTATATTGTCATTACTGCCACAAGTGGCGGAAAAGTGTATTACAACTACCCCTGTTTTATATTGTCATTACTGCCACAAGTGGTGGTAAAGTGTATTACAACTACCCCTGTTTTATATTGTCATTACTGCCACAAGTGGTGGAAAAGTGCACTACAACCGAGTACCGCTGCGGCCAGTATGGACCACAGCTGAGAAACAGATGTTTTTTGGGCGGCCCCTATAGGGGGCGCTCACTTGGATACTTGCATACAGAGCTGAAAATGTTCCCAGTGTTACATTTAAGCAAATCCAACTTTGGATAGCTATGTCTTTTCTAACCTGCTTATCCTTGTGAATCCAGATCCTGGTGAACGTGGGCGGTCATTTTGATCAAGAGAGCAGTGTCTTCCTGGCACCAAGAAGGGGCGTGTACAGCTTCAACTTCCATGTCGTCAAGGCCTACAACAGACAGACTATTCAGGTAAGGAGTTCCACAGTCAACAACACTAAGGCCGCCTCTAAAAGGAGTGGTCACATATATTATGCAAAGCAGGTCCAGGACGCACAACACGTGACGGAATGTGCTGGGGGGCTTGTGATTTCGCCTTGTCCCCGCTTCGTCTGCGTGTTTTCACCTTATCTTCGTTGAGGTCCTTGAAGTCTCTGCTTCGTCTGCGTGCTGTCATCTTATCTTCGTTGAGGTCGTCGAAGTCCTTGGCTGTTAGCGGGCTAAAACAAAGATAACATCTACGGCTGAGGCCACCCCTCAGACAAGAAGTTTTTGTCCTTGCACAGATTAGAAAAAGTCTAACTTGAGCACAATAGCTAATAACTAAAGCAATGGACTTTAAGCATACTAAAGTTAGTGTGATAATATATACATAATTATTCTAACATCAAGACACTAAACAGACATCTGAAGACAAAGAGAAACTGGTAGAATATACAAAGGAAAAGTACTAGCTACTCTAAACATGGCTATGTAAAAAGAAAGAACTCTTAAACAAATATGCATTCTCCACAGCACAAACCGAGAAGTTGGTTAACTTAGACCCGGATATGACATTTTTTTTAACCCTTTGCAAGGATTACATTTAATTCTTCATCTAAACGGGAAGATATAAACATCCCATCAGTCGGCATCCCAGTGAGAGCAGACATTGTACAGTAAGTGATTGTTTTATTATGTTTGTTGTATCTCTGAGTAGATATCAGTGTTGTTGTTGAAGGAAATAGCGAACGTTGTGAACTAATATGCTTAAAATGAGCAAAATAGGTAAATATGACATGTTATTACGAATGTTACTACACTACATATCTACTAGGGCTGTGAATCTTTGGGCACGATTCGATTCTGGGGAGTCACGACTCGATTCCGAATCAATTATCGATTCAAAATCAATACTTTTTAATAATATTGAGTGCCAGTTCTAGGATTAACTACATTCCTCCATAAAAAAGGCTAATTCTTCATCTAAACGGGAAGATATAAACATCCCATCAGTCGGCGTCCCAGTGAGAGCAGACATCGTACAGTAAGTGATGATTTTATTATGTGTGTTGTATCTCATGAGGTCGGCGTGAGTTGTAATCAGTGTTTTTGTCGAAGGAAATGGCGAACGTTGTGATGCGTCTATGAAATTAATATGCTTAAAATGAGCAAAATAGGTAAATATTACATGTTATTATGAATGTTACTCCATTACATATCTACCAGGGCTGTGAATCTTTGGGCACGATTCGATTCTGGGGAGTCACGATTCCATTCCAAATCAATTCTCGATTCAAAATCAATATTTTTTAATAATATTGAGTGCCAGTTCTAGGATTAACTACATTCCTCCATAAAAAAAAGGTTAATTCTTCATCTAAACGGGAATATATAAACATCCCATCAGTCGGCATCCCAATGAGAGCAGACATTGTACAGTAAGTGTTTGTTTTATTATGTTTGTTGTATCTCTTAATAGATATCAGTGTTGTTGTTGAAGGAAATAGCGGACGTTGTGATGCGTCGATTAAATTAATATGCTTAAAATGAGCAAAATAGGTAAATATTACATGTTATTACGAATGTTACTCCATTACATATCTACTAGGGCTGTGAATCTTTGGGCACGATTCGATTCTGGGGAGTCACGACTCGATTCCGAATCAATTATCGATTCAAAATCAATACTTTTTAATAATATTGAGTGCCAGTTCTATGGTTAACTACATTCCTCCATAAAAAAAATGTTAATTCTTCATCTAAACGGGAAGATATAAACATTCCATCAGTCGGCGTCCCAATGAGAGCAGACATCGTACAGTAAGTGTTTGTTTTATTATGTTTGTTGTATTTCTGAGTTGTAATCAGTGTTGTTGTTGAAGGAAATAGCGAACGTTGTGATGCGTCTATGAAACTAATATGCTTAAAATGAGCAAAATACATAAATATTACATGTTATTATGAATGTTACTACACTACATATCTACTAGGGCTGTGAATCTTTGGGCACGATTCGATTCTGGGGAGTCACGACTCGATTCCGAATCAATTCTCGATTTAAAATCAATACTTTTTAATAATATTGAGTGCCAGTTCTATGATTAACTACATTCCTCCATAAAAAAAGGTTAATTCTTCATCTAAACGGGAAGATATAAACATCCCATCAGTCGGCATCCCAGTGAGAGCAGACATCGTACAGTAAGTGTTTGTTTTATTATGTTTGTTGTATCTCTGAGTAGATATCAGTGTTGTTGTTGAAGGAAATAGCGAACGTTGTGATGCGTCTATGAAATTAATACGCTTAAAATAACCAAAATAGGTAAATATTACATGTTATTACGAATGTTACTCCATTACATACCTACTAGGGCTGTGAATCTTTGGGCACGATTCGATTCTGGGGAGTCACGACTCGATTCCGAATCAATTATCGATTCAAAATCAATACTTTTTAATAATATTGAGTGCCAGTTCTAGGATTAACTACATTCCTCCATAAAAAAAAGGTTAATTCTTCATCTAAACGGGAATATATAAACATCCCATCAGTCGGCATCCCAGTGAGAGCAGACATCGTACAGTAAGTGTTTGTTTTATTATGTTTGTTGTATTTCTGAGTTGTAATCAGTGTTGTTGTTGAAGGAAATAGCGAACGTTGTGATGCGTCTATGAAATTAATATGCTTAAAATGAGCAAAATAGGTAAATATTACATGTTATTACGAATGTTACTCCATTACATATCTACTAGGGCTGTGAATCTTTGGGCACAATTCAACTTATTGCAAAATACATCATTGTTCACAAAGATGAACACGGCTGTCCTGTCCGTCATTGGTGGTCCTGAGAACCCGGAGGGGCAAGACCTCCACACACTGGTTTTGGGGTTTGCACATTAACATAAAGAGTTATACTTACAAAAGGTATAAAAAATGTTGATGGAGGTGTTTCGAAGTTTTTTTGTAGGCAAAATAGAGTGACTTCCCTTGACGCCATTGTTAGCTGACTTTTGCTAACGTTTATTTACGATTTTTATTTTTATTTTTTATTTTCTTATTGACATCCAGCATCAGGCATTCCTATCCATTACATCATATTCACATAAATCATATATCTATTGTCTGCCCTAAATGTCAAAATATTTTTGTTTATATCCCATCCATACCACCCCCCCACCCCCCCACCCCCAAAAAAAAGAAACAACAAAAAAAACAAAGTGATATCTACAAATACATCAATTAAATAAACAGAAAAAATAAATAAATACATTAAAAAAAAGGAAATAATAATACATTAATAATAATAATAATCAGAAATAAAATAAAATATAAACACACATATATATATATATATATATATATATATATATATATATATATATATATATATATATATATATATATATATATATATATATATATATATATATATATATATATATATTAGGGCTGCAACTAACGATTAACTTGATAATTGATTAATCTGTCGATTATTACTTCGATTAATCGATTAATAATCGGATAAAAGAGACAAACTACACAGTATTTTATTGGAAAAAAAACAGCATACTGGCACCATACTTATTTTGATTATTGTTTCTCAGCTGTTTGTACATGTTGCAGTTTATAAATAAAGGTTTATAAAAAAAATAAAAAATAAATGTTTTATTTTATTTTATAAAATTTTATTTAATATTTAGACTGCATTAAAAAAAAGTTAGTTGTTTTTGTCTTCCATAAGGATTGTGAATTATAGGCAAAATTCTTCCCCCCCCAAAAAGTGCCCCAATTTCATGTCTTCCAGGTCAGCTTGATGGTCAACGGCTGGCCCATGATTTCGGCGTTTGCCGGGGACCAGGACGTGACCAGGGAGGCGGCCATGAACGCCGGCCTGGTGATTATGGAGAAGGGCGACAAAGCCTACCTCCGACTGGAGAGGGGTAACCTGATGGGCGGCTGGAAGTACTCCACCTTTTCCGGGTTTCTGGTCTTCCCCTTGTAAGAAGAACCAGGGCGGTGCATTTTTTTGCAGTTCTTTAGACGGCGCATGTGTCACTATTTCGTTTGTTTCGTATGACTGACGTTGGGAGTCGTGCAAATTGTGAAGTAAGCATGTGCATTTGTGGCCGTCTTTGCCAGGACGTGGTGTAACTTTCGAAACCTTTTAGTTTGTTATGGCTGCTCTTTTTTGACATTTCTATACACAACCCATATGGAATTCAACAACATGACGCACACGTGTTTAGGGATGATGTTCGAAATCGGTTCTCCTGGTTGTTCGATAAGAAAAGAACCGATTCCATGGACTCGAATCCCTTTTTGAGAACCGGTTCCCGTTATCAAGGCCACTATAGTAAAGAAAAAGAGTTGGTTCTTTATTCGAATCCCTGGGAACCACAGGAAATGCCCTGCGGGACGGCAATGTTATGCCCATTTGATTGTAGACTCTTACTGACACCTTGTGGCGATATGAAAATACTACGCGTCATTAGTTTGGGCACTTCCGGGTTGAGACAATTGAGAAGTAGACAAGTTGTGTTAGCTCCTACAAGCCTTGGAAAAGATAAGTCTGTAGTTAACTATTTAACTTGTTTATGTAACTCAATATTAAGGTGGAAAGTGGTTAAGTTTGATACTAAGATGTTTATTGAAAAATGATTTTTGTGCACTGTTTCAATGGATGTGTTGAGGACTTAAAATGGCTCCCAGTCATATATTTCCACAATATGCAATTATTCTTCGCTCTCATGTAAGCAGGGAATAATTGTTGATTGATGACTGTGGTGTTCTTAGTGTCATAGTGTTAGTATGTTCCAATAGCAGCAGGAGTGCACTTTTTGAAGAGCTGTATTATTTTCAGTTTTGTGCCCAAGGGACTGATTTTATTTAACACTATATTATTATTTATACACCTATAGTGATCACAGAGACAGGTTGTTTTTGTGTTACTGTATATATTTGTTTTTCTGAAAAATCCCACTTAATATACTTTGGGTAACAACAGTCAATATTTTTATTTACTTTTTTCTAGGGGTAATAGTCAATATTTATTTATTTATTTTATTTTTTTCTTATAAAATAAATTTGTTAAACCAAATATTGTGCTTTTTTCCATACACAACAACCTATCTGGATTCGATAAGAGAATCGATAAGGAATCGTTCCGATAAGAGGATTCGATAATGGGCTCGAACCTGATAATTTCTTATCAAACATCATCCCTACACGTGTTGTCAGAAGTGTCCAAAGTATGTCTTTTTACGGCCAAAATACTAAGAAAGAACAACATAAATAGTGAAATAAAACACCAAACAGGTTAAATGTAAGGATAAAATGTTGCAATATTGACAAAAATCCTGTTTTTTTTTACTTTAAAACTGGCAAAAACTTGTTGTTATGAATTATCGATCAACTCAAGGCTCCAATTACTTCACATTAAATATTTTTTGAATATTTTTGGGGGTAAAATATTGCATATTTTGTGTGTTTTCCATATAAATAAAAGAAGGTAAAAACATTTTTAAAAAACCTCATAATCAATAGAAGGATCTGAAGATGATCTAGACCAGGGGTGCCCGTTACGTCGATACCGGTGTCGTGGGAAATTCTTTATCCCTGAAATATTTAGTATCCTCTACCGGGGGCGGAGCTCTGTGCCTTGTTCAGACAGCGGCAGCACTTTCGTTTTGGTTCACTAAAGTTAAAGTTAAAGTAGCAATGATCGTCACACACACACTAGTTGTGGTGAAATGTGTCCTCTGCATTTGACCCATCACCCTTATTCACCCCCTGGGAGGTGAGGGGAGCAGTGAGCAGCAGCGGTGGCCGCGCCCGGGAATAATTTTTGGTGATTTAACCCCCAATTCCAACCCTTGATGCTGAGTGCCAAGCAGGGAGGTAATGGGTCCCATTTTTATAGTAACTTGTTAACAAAAATGCTTCTTTCATAAATAAATAAATATAAATTAAATATTATATTTTATATTAAATATAAAAAACGTGTGGGTACCCCTGGTCTAGACATTTAAAGGTATTGATATGGGACTTATTTTTAACACTTTTTGTGAACCTCTGAGACTTTAAGTTAGTTTTTTTTTTAACTGACATCGCTCTAAAAACAAAAATTCTACCAAAATCAATGTTATTGGCTCCACTTTTAACCTTTTTAGAGGGTAATTTTGCATATTTAGTGTTTTTGCCATACACAACATGGTTTCCTTTGACAAAAAAAGACCATAAAAGATAATACACATTTAAACTTGTAACTCTGAAGTAAAGTTAGAAGTTGAAAAAATGAATATATGACTTATTTTCAACACTTTTGAACCCCAGGGACCTTTAGTCTTTGATTGTTGCTCATATTTTTGCTTAAAAAATAAATAATGCATTAAAATCAATGTTGGTATGAGTTATTGACATTAAATATTTCAGTTTGAATATTTTTTGGGGGAAAATATTGCATATTTTGTGTGCTTGCCATATGAATAAAAGAAGGTAAAAACATTTAAAAAAAACAATTCGTAATCGACAAATAAATCTGAAGTTGATTTAGACATTTAAACATCTTGATATGGGAGTTATTTTTTAACACTTTTTGTGAACCCCTGAGATTTTAAGTCAGGTTTTTTTTTAACTGACATTGCTCTAAAAACAAATATTCAACCAAAATAAATGTTATTGGCTCCAGTTACGTCCACTTTTAACCTTTTTAGGGGGAAATATTGCATATTTAGTGTTTTTGCCACACGCAACATGGTTTCCTTTGACAAAATAGTCCATAAATGTTCCAAATAAGTGTTTGTGAGTATTCCTCAACTTCCTCAGTCTTTTTTGCCACTTGTGCCAGCTTTTTTGAAACATGTTGCAGGCATCAAATTCCCCCAAAAATTGCAAAAAATTCCAAAGTTTAATTAGGGAATTTTTAAGATATGTTTATTTTCTTGTTTTAACTTTGAATTTTAAAAAAATATGTTTATTTTCTTGTTTTAATTTGAATTTTGAAAAAATATATATTTATTTTCTTGTTTTAATTTGGACATTTTAAAAATATGTTTATTTTCTTGTTTTAATTTAGAATTTTTAAAAAATATGTTTATTTTCTTGTTTTAATTTGGAAATGTTTAAAATATGTTTATTTTCTTGTTTTAATTTGGACTTTTAAAAAAAACATGTTTATTTTCTTGTTTTAATTTGAATTTTAAAAACACTTTTGGGTCTTTGGGACCTTTAACACTCACCAATATTGAGGGAAGCCCTAATGGAATATATATTGTATTGTTTTTGAAAATAGAAAATATCAAAATGGGGCCCTCTGTGGAAAAAGTTCGGACACCCCCGTTGGAATGTTTTCCTCGTCCCTCGCTCGGCTGTAAACAGACCACAGATCGGGCTAAATATTAGCAGGCCTCCCTCTCATCAGCAGCTGTTTGTAAATATAGCTCCCACCAGCAGAGTTGGCGTTGGCGTGGAGCAAGCGGAGCAGCATGGGGCGGAGAGTATTGCAAAATCTACTCCTGGCAGCGTGGCAGACAGATGGAGCCGTTGGCCAGCACCAAGGCTCTTCTCCGCATGAAAAGTGCTGTAGCGTCACATGTATCGTCATTCATCAGTCTTACATGCACCGCCACTTTAAGGCCCAATTCTACTCCTATGGTAGGACTTTTTAATACATGCACGTTGGAGTCACTTATGTTCCGTCACATTAATGCACTTCAAGGAGTTTTAATGCATCTCTTTCCAACCATCTCTCTTTTTTTACTGTTGCAGGCTGAAAACTCATCACGATACAAAGTCTTTTATGTCGGTAAATATAGATTTTTTTTATGACTCATTGGAAATAAGGAGCATAGGTGAAAATATATATTTATATTTTGATTTAAATGTAACCTTCCTCTGAATATGTCAACACAAGCATGGCAAACACTGTAATAATGTTCTAACATTGAATACAAGACACTCCCTTGCAAACAACACCTGTTTTGCCTTAATTATTAAAAACAAAGCATTTACAATCTTTACAAATTAAAACAATAATTTTTTTTAATGTTTAAATTAAAAC
Organism: Entelurus aequoreus; assembly: GCF_033978785.1. NCBI lineage: Eukaryota > Metazoa > Chordata > Actinopteri > Syngnathiformes > Syngnathidae > Entelurus > Entelurus aequoreus. The sequence goes on along the minus strand of NC_084744.1, from coordinate 58,344,189 downwards.
AAGAAAATAAACGTATTTTTAAAAAATTCCAAATCAACAAGAAAATAAACATGTTTTAAAATATTTCGAATTAAAACGTGAAAATAAACATATTTTAAATGTTTCTAAATCAAAAGAAGAAAATGAACATATTTTTAAAATGTACAAATTAAAACAAGAAAATAAACATATTTTGAATATTTCTAAATCAAAACAAGAAAATAAACATATTTTAAAAATGTACAAATTAAAAACAAGAAAATAAACATATTTTAAAAAAATTCAAATTACAACAAGAAAATAAACATGGTTTTTTTAAAAGTCCAAATTAAAACAAGAAAATAAACATATTCTAAACATTTCCAAATTAAAACAACAAAATAAACATATTTTTTTAAAATTCAAAATTAAAACAAGAAAATAAACATATTTTTAAAATGTCCAAATTAAAACAAGAAAATAAATATGTTTAAAAAAAAAATCAAATTAAAACAAGAAAATAAAAAAAAATTTAAAATTCAAAACTAAAACAAGAAAATAAACATATCTTACAACTTTCCTAATTAAAACACATAAAGATTTTTTAAGAAAAAATCATAATAAAACAAGAAAATAAACATTTAAAAAATTTACAAATTAAAACAAGAAAATAAACATATTTTTAAAAATTCTAATTAAAACAAGAAAATAAACATATTTTGAACATTCCCAAATTAAAACAAGAAAATAAACATCATTTGAAAATTCCAAATTGAACAAGAAAATAAACATATTTTAAATATTTCTAAATTAAAATAAGAAAATAAACATTTTAAAAATGTACAAATTAAAAACAAAAAAATAAACCTTTTAAAAAATGTCAAATTAAAACAACAAAATAAACGTATTTAAAAAAATGTCCAAATTAAAACAGGAAAATACACTTTTTTTTTTAATTACAAATTAAAACAAGAAAAGAAACATATTTTAAACATTTCCAAATTAAAACGAGAAAAATAAACATATTTTAAAATATTTCTAATTAAAACATGAAAATAAACATATTTTGAATATTTCTGAATTAAACAAGAAAATAAACATTTCAAAAATTAAAATTAAAACCAGAAAATAAACATATTTTAAAAATGTACAAATTAAAACAAGAAAATAAACACTTTCAAAAAAAGTCAAATTAAAACAAGAAAATAAACATATTTAAAAAATGTCCAACTTAAAACAAGAAAATAAACATTTAAAACAATTTCAAATAAAAAACACAACAAATTAACATATTTAAAAAAAATTCCAAATCAAAACAGGAAAATAAACACATTCAAAAGAAGGGAATAAGCCGGAACAATATTAAATAAGTTTCCGCCAATAAAGTGTATTGTGTGTCTTTTCGTTCATTTATTTCTCAAATTAAACTTTATTTAAAATAGTTTGTGTGAATCAGCACTTTTTCAGCACATTCAACAATACCATGACAATAATAAATTTGATACTTTTGGTCACAACAACCCTGATATAAAATATTCATATCTTTACATCTCCAGCCTGGAAATAATGTTCGTCAGTAAAGCACTTTTTATTCCCTACTAAATGTATTTGTTATTTTAAAATGAAGATTTTTAGAAATAATTGTTATTTAGAATTTGTCTGTTTTTTATTTGGACCGAAAAAATGCACTGGCTGCAATAGCAAATCTTAACAAGATTAATGTTATCTGGTCATGTAACAAAAAGATTTTTGTTCTTATCAAAAATCCCCAAAAATGGGATTGTCACTTGATTTAGGATTTCAAAGCAAATTTTTTATCAATTTTCTTTAAAAAGAAATACCACAAATGCATAGGCAATTGTGTAATAATATCAGACAGGCATTACATGTTTATTTTCATATATATTATATTTACTGTTACCAGGGATGACAGCTATAACTGTGATGTGGCCTTCAATGACAACAAATTTGACCATTTTTTCTCTAATGTTCAATAAATAACATTTTAAATATGACTGAAATAAACCCTACTATTGATTTTTTGAAACAAAAATGTAACATTATGGTTGACAACCGTGATATCTGCAATGCTATAGATCAGTGATTCTCAAACTGTGTAGTGGTACAACAGCTCTATCTAGTGGTGTGCAAAAATAATCATTTAATTCATTTTATTTCATTCATTGTTTAAGAAGTGTCCTATTTTCCTACACTGAGCAAAATTATAAACGCAACACTTTTGTTTTTGCTTCCAATTCTCATGAGTTGAACTCAAAGATCTAAAACTTTTACTATATACACAAAATATCTATTTCTCTCAAATTGTGTTCACAAATCTGTGTTAGTGAGCATTTTTTTCTTTGCCAAGATAACCCATCCCACCTCACAGGTTTGGCATATCAAGATGCTGATTAAACATTATGATTATTGCACAGGTGTGCCTAAGGCTGCCCACTTTAAAATGGGCAGTTTTATCACACAGCACAATGCGACAGATGTCGCAAGTTTTGAGTGCGGTCGGCGTGCTGACTACGGGAATGTCCACCAGAGCTGTTGCCCGTGGATTGAATGATCATTTCTCTACCAAAAGCCGTCTCCACAGGCGTTTCGGAGAATTTGGCAGTACATCGAACCGGCCTCACAACGTGAAAACCACACCAGCCCAGGACCTCCACATCCAGCAGGTGCGCCTCCATTTTTAAAAGCGAAACCGGGATTATTCTATTGTTTTCATGCAGGGGTGTCCAAAGTGCGGCCCACAGCACATGTTATAAAACACTATTAATTTTTTTTTTTTTTTTTGCCATTTTGCAATATTGACACTAATAACACAAAGCTGTCATGCAGGCAGTTTTTTACTTTATAACTGTCCTTGCTCAAAAATAAATAAATAAATAAAAATGTATAAACGACAGTTAGATCTGAGGTTGACTTACATACTCAGGCACTGAAAAGAAAAATAGTATGACTTATTTTAACACTTTTATTAGTATGGACCTTTTGGTTACCGACACCATTAGTCTGATTTTTTTTTTAACTGTCATTGTTCAAAAAAAAAAAAAAAAAATCAAAAGCAATGTTGTTATTAATTAATTTATCTATTTAAGGCTCCAGTGACTTCACATCAAATATTTTTTAATTTTTGAAAAAAAAATGTTTTTGGGAAAATATTGCATATTTATTGTTGTTGCCATAAAAAACTGGGTTTTTATTTGTAAAAAAAAAAAAAAACTTCATGTAAAAAATTTGACTTTTTTTTTGACACTTTAATGACTGAGACCATTTACTTATACTATATAGAATATGATTTTTTTTAAACTGTTATTTTTTTTTTTTAAATAATCATGAATCAAAAGCAATGTTGTTAATTATTTATCTATTTAGGCTCCAATGACTTCACATCAAATATTTTTACATTTTTGAAAAAATGTTTTGGGGAAAATATTGCATATTTATTGTTGTTGCCATAAAAACTGGGTTTTTATTTGTAAGAAAAAAAAAAGCATAAAAAGTAAAAAAAACAAAAACAAAGCGTAACGTAAAAACTAATGACTTTTTTTAACACTTTAATGACTGAGACCATTTACTTTTACTATATAAAATATATAATATATGATTTATTTTTTTTAAATTGTCTGTTCAAAAATATAATCACGATTCAAAAGCAATGTTGTTATTAATTATCTATTTGAGGCGCCAATGACTTCACATCAAATATTTAATTTAAAAAAAAAATGTTTTTGGGAAAATATTGCATATATATTGTTGTTGCCATAAAAAACTGGGTTTTTATTTGTATAAAAAAGTTTAAAAAAAAACAAAAGCGCAACGTAAAAATTCTTTTTTTTTTAACACTTTACTGACTGAGACCATTTACTTATACTATATAAAATACACAAAATATGATTTTTTTTTTAAAACTGTCATTCTTCCAAAAAAATAATCATGAATCAAAAGCAGTGTTGCTATTAATTATTTATGTATTTAAGGCTCCAGTGACTTCACATAAAAAAATTTATTTTTATTTTTTTTAATGTTTTTGGGAAAATATTGCATATTTATTGTTGTTGCCATAAAAAACTGGGTTTTTATTTGTAAAAGAAAATAAAAAATTAAAACGTAACGTAAAAATGAATGTGACTTTTTTTTAACACTGAGACTATTTACTTATATAAAATATTGCATATTTATTTGTTGTTGCCATAAAAAAATTGGTTTTTATTTGTAAAAAAAAAAGCATAAAAAGTTTTAAAAAATAAAAATGTAAACACAACATAAAAATTAATATATGACTTTTGTTTTAACACTTTAATGACTGAGGTCATTTTGGGTCCCCGGGAATTGAGGGGGCCCCTAAGGGTTACAATATATTGTATTGGTTTTTAAAATGATAAATATCAAAATTGCCTCCGCATGCTTTAATTTTTCAGGGTGCAGCCCTAAGTGGAAAAAGTTTGGACACCCCTGGTTGATTTCAAGTTATTAATAAAATCTTGGAAGATGGTAAAAAGTAGAAAAGCCCTTAAATTATTGTCTTTATTGGAGGATTTTTAATTTTTTTTAAATAAGACCAATATATATATATATATATATATATATATATATATATATATATATATATATATATATATATATATATATATATATATATATATATATATATATATATATATATATATATATGTATATATGTATATATGTATATGTATATATATGTATATATGTATGTATGTATTTTTTTTGTTTGATTTTAGGATTGTCCCTTACTTAATTTTATTTAGTGTGTTATGTTTATATAAATATGTTGACTGCTCAACCTTGTTAATGTTTGAAATATTGTCATGTATTGGAAGTGCCTTGATGTGTCTTTGTATTCAATATTTACTGTTTGTGTGCTCTATTGTTAAAAAAAAAGATTAGAATAAATTATAGATAAATCGCACCACAGAGTACGGTGGCCGGAAAGTGCAAAACATAGTGACAAAAGTGAAACAATGGTGCTAATAATGGTGTGTACGTTTCTGGTCACTAGGGAGAGCTGAATACCCAATCTGGTATCGATGAAAAACGCATCATTTCAAAATAATAAATGTGATAAGAGTAAACGTATCAAAGTCAGAGTGTATATGTAGCATATACTTGCGCAGGAGGCCTCCACTCAGCGACCAAAGTAAGCATATTCGCCAGCATATGTCTTAAAACACAGTATCTTTGAAAAATGGAAATATTAAATAAATATCAAAATATTTCAAATTAAAACAAGAAAATAAACATATTTTAAAAATGTCCAACATAAAACAAGAAAATAAGCACATTTCTTTAAAAAAAAAAATGTTTAATTCCAAATTAAACAAGAAAATAAACATATTTTAAAATATTTCAAATTAAAACATGAACATAACAATTTTAAACATTTCTAAATTAAAACAAGAAAAACAAATATTTAAAAAAAATTACAAATTTAAACAAGAAAATAAACATATTTTCAAAATGTCCAACTTAAAACAAGAAAATAAACATATTTCTAAAAAAATATATATTTTAATTCCAAAATAAACATATTTAAAAATATTTCAATTTAAAACATGAAAATAAACACATTTTAAACATTTCTAAATCAAAACAAGAACAAAAAACTGATTTTAAAAATGAACAAATTAATACAAGAAAATAAACATATTTTTTAAAAATGTCCAACATAAAACAAGAAAATAAACATACATCTAAAAAACATAGTTTTAAATTCCAAATAAACATATTTTAAAACATTTCAAATTAAAACATGAAAATAAAGACATTTTAAACATTTCTAAATTAAAGCAAGAACAAAAAACATTTTAAAAATGTACAAATTAAAACAAGAACATATATATTTTTTTTAAATGTCCACCATAAAACAAGAAAATAAACATATTTCTAAAAAAAATCTAATTAAAACAAGGGAATAAACATATTTAAAAAATTCCAACTTAAAACAAGAAAATAAACATATTTTAAAATTTGTAAATTAACACAAGAAAAAAAAACATATTTTAAAAATTAAAAAATATACATTTTTAAAAATAAAGCAAGAAAATAAATATATATACTGTTTGTGTGCTCTATTGTAAAAAAAACATTTTTTTTATAAATAAAAAATTTGCCACCCCTTGTCTTATAGATAAATATAAAGAGTACGGTGGCCGGAAAGTGTAAAACATGGTGACAGAACTGAAACAATGGCGCTAATAATCATGTGTAAGTTTCTGGTCACTAGGGGGCGCTAAATACCCAATCTGATATCGATGAAATTTAAATTACAAATTAAACAAGAAAATTAACATATTTTGAAATATTTCAAATTTAAACATGAAATTAAACATATTTTAAAAATGTGCAACATAAAACAAGAAAATATATTTCTAAACATTTTCTTTAAATTACAAATTAAACAAGAAAATTAACATATTTTTAAATATTTCATATTAAACATGAAAATAAACATATTTTGAACATTTCTAAATCAAAACAAGAACAAAAAACATATTTTAATATAAAAATGTCCAACATAAACAAGAAAATAAACATATTTCTAAAAAATCTAATTAAAACCAAAAAATAAACATATTTAAAAAATGTCTAATTTAAAACATATTTTAAACATTTGTAAATTAAAACAATAATTTTTTTTTTTTTTTAATGTAAAAATTAAAACAAGAAAATAAACATTTAAAAAAAAAGCAAGAAAGTAAATATATTTACTGTTTGTGTGCTCTATTGTTAAAAATAAAATAAAAATAATCCTAAATTTGCCACCCGTCGTTTTATAGATAAATATAAAGAGTACGGTGGCCGGAAAGTGTAAAACATGGTGACAGAAGTGAAACAATGGCGCTAATAATCATGTGTAAGTTTCTGGTCACTAGGGGGCGCTAAATACCCAATCTGATATCGATGAAAAACGCATTATTTCCACAAAAAAAATTTATAAATGTGATAAGAGTAAACGTATGAAAGTCAGAGTGTATATGTAGCTAACATATGCTTGCGCAGGAGGCCTCCACTCAGCCACCAAAGTAGGCATATTCGCCAGCATATGTCTTAAAACACAGCAAGGCGGACGCTGTATCTTTAAAAAAGGGAAATATTAAATAAATATCAAAATATTTCAAATTAAAACAAGAAATTAAACATATTTTAAAAATGTCCAACATAAAACAAGAAAATAAGCATATTTCTAAAATAAAAGTTTAATTCCAAATTTAACAAGAAAATAAACATATTTAAAATATTTCTAATTTAATCATGAAAATAAACATTTAAACATGTCTGAATTAAAACAAGAAAAAATATATTTTAAAAATGTCCAACATAAAAAAAAGAAAATATATTCCAAAAATTATTTTTTTAAATGACAAATTAAACAAGAAAATTAACATATTTTAAAATATTTTAAATTTAAACATGAAAGTAAACATATTTTGAACATTTCTAAATTAAAACAAGAAAAACATTTTTTTTTTAAATGTAGAAATTAAAACAAGAGAATAAACATATTTTAAAAATGTCCAACATGAAACAAGAAAATATATTTCTAAACATGTTTTTAAATTACAAATTAAACAAGAAAATTAACATATTTTGAAATATTTCAAATTTAAACATGAAATTAAACATATTTTAAAAATGTGCAACATAAAACAAGAAAATATATTTCTAAACATTTTCTTTAAATTACAAATTAAACAAGAAAATTAACATATTTTTAAATATTTCATATTAAACATGAAAATAAACATATTTTGAACATTTCTAAATCAAAACAAGAACAAAAAACATATTTTAATATAAAAATGTCCAACATAAACAAGAAAATAAATATATTTCTAAAAAATCTAATTAAAACCAAAAAATAAACATATTTAAAAAATGTCCAACTTAAAACATATTTTAAACATTTGTAAATTAAAACAATATTTTTTTATTTTTTTTTAATGTAAAAATTAAAACAAGAAAATAAACATTTAAAAAAAAAGCAAGAAAGTAAATATATTTACTGTTTGTGTGCTCTATTGTTAAAAATAAAATAAAAATAATCCTAAATTTGCCACCCGTCGTTTTATAGATAAATATAAAGAGTACGGTGGCCGGAAAGTGTAAAACATGGTGACAGAAGTGAAACAATGGCGCTAATAATCATGTGTAAGTTTCTGGTCACTAGGGGGCGCTAAATACCCAATCTGATATCGATGAAAAACGCATTATTTCCACAAAAAAAATTAATAAATGTGATAAGAGTAAACGTATGAAAGTCAGAGTGTATATGTAGCTAACATATGCTTGCGCAGGAGGCCTCCACTCAGCCACCAAAGTAGGCATATTCGCCAGCATATGTCTTAAAACACAGCAAGGCGGACGCTGTATCTTTAAAAAACATGAAACTAGTGTCGCATTATGTAAACACCCAACATGTAAGCGTTCTTTCTCAGCGCGTAAACGAGCAGCTCCTGAAGATCACTCGGCTAGGCCGCATTTATTGTCCCTCAACCGAACTACGGCTAACCTCCCGCCTAACGGCAGCCCCGCGGCTTTGACCGACGCGCCGTCCAGCCAATGAGCGCATCGCGTGCTTCCGGCTCGGCGGAGGCCCGACCAATCACGGCTCGGCCCCGACCAGAAACGCACCGCCCCCCTCGGACTCGCTCTTCCCCCTTTTGCCAAGAATGTTAGTTCCTGCTCGTCGCCGAGTCGTTTCCTGTAATCGCACAGTGTTGTGAGACGGAGAACGCCATGTGTGTCCACGCTAAGGTAAATTTACCACCCACAATTGTTACCGGGGCACTCGGGGCGGCGGGCTGGGGGGTTATTTTGCGGGGTATTTTCGCCGAAAAACGGGGGCAGTTGAACGGAAAGAGTATTGCGGCCTAACCCGGGTTGAGAACGTTTGACGGGTCATGGTTATTGTGGCACGTTGCTTTGCTTTGGTGGGGTTTGTTGACGAGCTCCCGAGGAGTCTGCTGGACCCCCGAGCTTGGTCGGGACTGGCCGGGAAAAAGGCTTTAGCTCCCCCGCACACAACATTGCGTGTCCCCGAGTGAATAAACGTCATTTTTCACCCCAGCCTGCACATTGCAATAGGCACATCTTGGCGGTGGAAGCTAATGCTAACCGACGGGTTTGTGAGCTTGAGGAAAGCATCCTGCATCACTGCCTCCTCTTCTCCTCACTTCTACACTAAATCATCAAAATTACTCATTATACCTACCTATTAATTCCTATACATTAGCTTAAAACCCTAATAATCAGTTTTGCCTTTTAAATGTGACCACAATATCAACAAAAGTGTCAACAAAAGGTTAATTTACCCCCGAGCTTACTACTGTCCTTAAATGTGTCTACTTTCAGATAAATGGTGTTAGTCTTGTCCATAAACAATTAAAAAGCAAATTTAGAGACTTTTGAGGTTCCTGAGGGCCATTGTTGTGCCATTCACCCGAGACCATCACCTCATGTTGCAGCATTCTACACTAAATAATCAAAATAGCTACCTATTAATTCATATACATCAGCGTAAAACCATAATAATCAATTTTGCCTTTTAAATGTGACCACAATATCAACAAAAGTTTCAACAAAAGAGCGCTTTTCTACTTTTTTTAAGGAACTCAAAGCACTTTGACACTATTTCCACATTCCTTAAATGTGTCTACTTTCAGATAAATGGTGTTAGTCTTGTCCATAAACAATTAAAAAGCAAATTTAGAGACTTTTGAGGTTCCTAAGGGCCATTGTTGTGCCATTCACCCGAGACCATCACCTCATGTTGCAGCATACTACACTAAATCATCAAAATGACTTATTATAGCTACCTATTCATTCCTATGCATTAGCATAAAACCCTAATAATCAGTTTTGCCTTTTAAATGTGACCACAATATCAACAAAAGTGTCAACAAAAGGTTAATTTACCCCCGAGCTTACTACCGTCCTTAAATGTGTCTACTTTCAGATAAATGGTGTTAGTCTTGCCCATATACAATTAAAAAGCACATTTAGAGACTTTTGAGGTTCCTAAGGGCCATTGTTGTGCCATTCACCCGAGACCATCACCTCATGTTGCAGCATTCTCCACTAAATAATCAAAATAGCTACCTATTAATTCGTATACACCAGCGTAAAACCATAATAATCAATTTTGCCTTTTAAATGTGACCACGATATCAACAAAAGTGTCAACAAAAGGTTAATTTACCCCCGAGCTTACTACTGTCCTTAAATGTGTCTACTTTCAGATAAATGGTGTTAGTCTTGTCCATAAACAATTAAAAAGCAAATTTAGAGACTTTTGAGGTTCCTGAGGGCCATTGTTGTGCCATTCACCCGAGACCATCACCTCATGTTGCAGCATTCTACACTAAATAATCAAAATAGCTACCTATTAATTCATATACATCAGCGTAAAACCATAATAATCAATTTTGCCTTTTAAATGTGACCACAATATCAACAAAAGTTTCAACAAAAGAGCGCTTTTCTACTTTTTTTAAGGAACTCAAAGCACTTTGACACTATTTCCACATTCCTTAAATGTGTCTACTTTCAGATAAATGGTGTTAGTCTTGTCCATAAACAATTAAAAAGCAAATTTAGAGACTTTTGAGGTTCCTAAGGGCCATTGTTGTGCCATTCACCCGAGACCATCACCTCATGTTGCAGCATACTACACTAAATCATCAAAATGACTTATTATAGCTACCTATTCATTCCTATGCATTAGCATAAAACCCTAATAATCAGTTTTGCCTTTTAAATGTGACCACAATATCAACAAAAGTGTCAACAAAAGGTTAATTTACCCCCGAGCTTACTACCGTCCTTAAATGTGTCTACTTTCAGATAAATGGTGTTAGTCTTGCCCATATACAATTAAAAAGCACATTTAGAGACTTTTGAGGTTCCTAAGGGCCATTGTTGTGCCATTCACCCGAGACCATCACCTCATGTTGCAGCATTCTCCACTAAATAATCAAAATAGCTACCTATTAATTCGTATACACCAGCGTAAAACCATAATAATCAATTTTGCCTTTTAAATGTGACCACGATATCAACAAAAGTGTCAACAAAAGGTTAATTTACCCCCGAGCTTACTACTGTCCTTAAATGTGTCTACTTTCAGATAAATGGTGTTAGTCTTGTCCATAAACAATTAAAAAGCAAATTTAGAGACTTTTGAGGTTCCTGAGGGCCATTGTTGTGCCATTCACCCGAGACCATCACCTCATGTTGCAGCATTCTACACTAAATAATCAAAATAGCTACCTATTAATTCATATACATCAGCGTAAAACCATAATAATCAATTTTGCCTTTTAAATGTGACCACAATATCAACAAAAGTTTCAACAAAAGAGCGCTTTTCTACTTTTTTTAAGGAACTCAAAGCACTTTGACACTATTTCCACATTCCTTAAATGTGTCTACTTTCAGATAAATGGTGTTAGTCTTGTCCATAAACAATTAAAAAGCAAATTTAGAGACTTTTGAGGTTCCTAAGGGCCATTGTTGTGCCATTCACCCGAGACCATCACCTCATGTTGCAGCATACTACACTAAATCATCAAAATGACTTATTATAGCTACCTATTCATTCCTATGCATTAGCATAAAACCCTAATAATCAGTTTTGCCTTTTAAATGTGACCACAATATCAACAAAAGTGTCAACAAAAGGTTAATTTACCCCCGAGCTTACTACCGTCCTTAAATGTGTCTACTTTCAGATAAATGGTGTTAGTCTTGCCCATATACAATTAAAAAGCACATTTAGAGACTTTTGAGGTTCCTAAGGGCCATTGTTGTGCCATTCACCCGAGACCATCACCTCATGTTGCAGCATTCTCCACTAAATAATCAAAATAGCTACCTATTAATTCGTATACACCAGCGTAAAACCATAATAATCAATTTTGCCTTTTAAATGTGACCACGATATCAACAAAAGGTTAATTTACCCCCGAGCTTACTACTGTCCTTAAATGTGTCTACTTTCAGATAAATTGTGTCTTGTCCTTAAACAATTAAAAAGCAAATTTAGAGACTTTTGAGGTTCCTGAGGGCCATTGTTGTGCCATTCACCCGAGACCATCACCTCATGTTGCAGCATTCTACACTAAATAATCAAAATAGCTACCTATTAATTCCTATACATCAGCGTAAAACCATAATAATCAATTTTGCCTTTTAAATGCGACCACAATATCAACAAAAGTTTCAACAAAAGAGCGCTTTTCTACTTTTTTTAAGGAACTCAAAGCACTTTGACACTATTTCCACATTCCTTAAACGTGTCTACTTTCAGATAAATGGTGTTAGTCTTGTCCATAAACAATTAAAAAGCAAATTTAGAGACTTTTGAGGTTCCTAAGGGCCATTGTTGTGCCATTCACCCGAGACCATCACCTCATGTTGCAGCATACTACACTAAATCATCAAAATGACTTATTATAGCTACCTATTCATTCCTATGCATTAGCATAAAACCCTAATAATCAGTTTTGCCTTTTAAATGTGACCACAATATCAACAAAAGTGTCAACAAAAGGTTAATTTACCCCCGAGCTTACTACCGTCCTTAAATGTGTCTACTTTCAGATAAATGGTGTTAGTCTTGCCCATATACAATTAAAAAGCACATTTAGTGACTTTTGAGGTTCCTAAGGGCCATTGTTGTGCCATTCACCCGAGACCATCACCTCATGTTGCAGCATTCTCCACTAAATAATCAAAATAGCTACCTATTAATTCGTATACACCAGCGTAAAACCATAATAATCAATTTTGCCTTTTAAATGTGACCACGATATCAACAAAAGGTTAATTTACCCCCGAGCTTACTACTGTCCTTAAATGTGTCTACTTTCAGATAAATTGTGTCTTGTCCTTAAACAATTAAAAAGCAAATTTAGAGACTTTTGAGGTTCCTGAGGGCCATTGTTGTGCCATTCACCCGAGACCATCACCTCATGTTGCAGCATTCTACACTAAATAATCAAAATAGCTACCTATTAATTCCTATACATCAGCGTAAAACCATAATGATCAATTTTGCCTTTTAAATGCGACCACAATATCAACAAAAGTTTCAACAAAAGAGCGCTTTTCTACTTTTTTTAAGGAACTCAAAGCACTTTGACACTATTTCCACATTCCTTAAACGTGTCTACTTTCAGAAAATGGTGTTAGTCTTGTCCATAAACAATTAAAAAGCAAATTTAGAGACTTTTGAGGTTCCTAAGGGCCATTGTTGTGCCATTCACCCGAGACCATCACCTCATGTTGCAGCATACTACACTAAATCATCAAAATGACTTATTATAGCTACCTATTCATTCCTATGCATTAGCATAAAACCCTAATAATCAGTTTTGCCTTTTAAATGTGACCACAATATCAACAAAAGTGTCAACAAAAGGTTAATTTACCCCCGAGCTTACTACCGTCCTTAAATGTGTCTACTTTCAGATAAATGGTGTTAGTCTTGCCCATATACAATTAAAAAGCACATTTAGTGACTTTTGAGGTTCCTAAGGGCCATTGTTGTGCCATTCACCCGAGACCATCACCTCATGTTGCAGCATTCTCCACTAAATAATCAAAATAGCTACCTATTAATTCGTATACACCAGCGTAAAACCATAATAATCAATTTTGCCTTTTAAATGTGACCACGATATCAACAAAAGTGTCAACAAAAGGTTAATTTACCCCCGAGCTTACTACTGTCCTTAAATGTGTCTACTTTCAGATAAATGGTGTTAGTCTTGTCCATAAACAATTAAAAAGCAAATTTAGAGACTTTTGAGGTTCCTGAGGGCCATTGTTGTGCCATTCACCCGAGACCATCACCTCATGTTGCAGCATTCTACACTAAATAATCAAAATAGCTACCTATTAATTCCTATACATCAGCGTAAAACCATAATAATCAATTTTGCCTTTTAAATGCGACCACAATATCAACAAAAGTTTCAACAAAAGAGCGCTTTTCTAATTTTTTTAAGGAACTCAAACCACTTTGACACTATTTCCACATTCCTTAAATGTGTCTACTTTCAGATAAATGGTGTTAGTCTTGTCCATAAACAATTAAAAAGCAAATTTAGAGACTTTTGAGGTTCCTAAGGGCCATTGTTGTGCCATTCACCCGAGACCATCACCTCATGTTGCAGCATTCTACACTAAATAATCGAAATAGCTACCTATTAATTCATATACATCAGCGTAAAACCATAATAATCAATTTTGCCTGACCACAATATCAACAAAAGTGTCAACAAAAGGTTAATTTACCCCCAAGCTTCCTACTGTAAAGAGCGCTTTTCTACTTTTTTTAAGGAACTCAAAGCACTTTGACACTATTTCCACATTCCTTAAATGTGTCTACTTTCAGACAAATTGTGTTAGTCTTGTCCCTAAACAATTCAAAAGTAAATTTAGAGACTTTCGAGGTTCCTCAGGGCCATTGTTGTGCCATTCACCTAAGACCATCACCTCATGTTGGAGCATTCTACACTAAATCATCAAAATGACTTATTATATCTACCTATTAATTCCTATACATTTGCATAAAACACTAATAATCAGTTTTGCCTTTTAAATGTGACCACAATATCAACAAAAGTGTCAACAAAAGGTTAATTTACCCCCAAGCTTACTACTGTCCTTAAATGTGTCTACTTTCAGATAAATGGTGTTAGTCTTGTCCATAAACAATTAAAAAGCAGATTTAGAGTCTTTTGAGGTTCCTAAGGGCCATTGTTGTGCCATTCACCCGAGACCATCACCTCATGTTGCAGCATTCTACACCAAATAATCAAAATAGCTACCTATTAATTCGTATACATCAGCGTAAAACCATAATAATCAATTTTGCCTTTTAAATGTGACCACAATATCAACAAAAGGTTAATTTACCCCCGAGCTTACTACTGTAAAGAGCGCTTTTCTACTTTTTTTAAGGAACTCAAAGCGCTTTGACACTATTTCCACATTCCTTAAGTGTGTCTACTTTCAGATAAATTGTGTTAGTCTTGTCCCTAAACAATTCAAAAGTAAATTTAGAGACTTTTGAGGTTCCTGAGGGCCATTGTTGTGCCATTCACCTAAGACCATCACCTCATGTTGGAGCATTCTACACTAAATCATCAAAATGACTTATTATAGCTACCTATTAATTCCTATACATTAGCTTAAAACCCTAATAATCAGTTTTGCCTTTTAAATGTGACCACAATATCAACAAAAGTGTCAACAAAAGGTTAATTTACCCCCGAGCTTACTACTGTCCTTAAATGTGTCTACTTTCAGATAAATTGTGCTAGTCTTGTCCCTAAACAATTAAAAAGTAAATTTAGAGACTTTTGAGGTTCCTAAGGGCCATTGTTGTGCCATTCACCCGAGACCATCACCTCATGTTGCAGCATTCTCCACTAAATAATCAAAATAGCTACCTATTAATTCGTATACACCAGCGTAAAACCATAATAATCAATTTTGCCTTTTAAATGTGTCCACAATATCAACAAAAGTGTCAACAAAAGGTTCATTTACCCCCGAGCTTACTACTGTAAAGAGCGCTTTTCTACTTTTTTTAAGGAACTCAAAGCGCTTTGACACTATTTCCACATTCCTTAAATGTGTCTACTTTCAGATAAATTGTGTTAGTCTTGTCCCTAAACAATTAAAAAGCAAATTTAGAGACTTTTGAGGTTCCTCAGGGCCATTGTTGTGCCATTCACCTGAGACCATCACCTCATGTTGGAGCATTCTACACTAAATCATCAAAATGACTTATTATATTTACCTATTAATTCCTATACATTAGCATAAAACACTAATAATCAGTTTTGCCTTTTAAATGTGACCACAATATCAACAAAAGTGTCAACAAAAGGTTAATTTACCCCCGAGCTTACTACTGTCCTTAAATGTGTCTACTTTCAGATAAATTGTGTTAGTCTTGACCATAAACAATTTAAAAGCAAATTTAGAGACTTTTGAGGTTCCTAAGGGCCATTGTTGTGCCATTCACCCGAGACCATCACCTCATGTTGCAGCATTCTCCACTAAATAATCAAAATAGCTACCTATTAATTCGTATACACCAGCGTAAAACCATAATAATCAATTTTGCCTTTTAAATGTGTCCACAATATCAACAAAAGTGTCAACAAAAGGTTAATTTACCCCCGAGCTTACTACTGTAAAGAGCGCTTTTCTACTTTTTTTAAGGAACTCAAAGCGCTTTGACACTATTTCCACATTCCTTAAATGTGTCTACTTTCAGATAAATTGTGTTAGTCTTGTCCCTAAACAATTAGAAAGTAAATTTAGAGACTTTCGAGGTTCCTCAGGGCCATTGTTGTGCCATTCACCTAAGACCATCACCTCATGTTGGAGCATTCTACACTAAATCATCAAAATGACTTACCGTAATTTCCGGACTATAAGCCGCACCTGACTATAAGCCGCACCAGCTAAATTTAGGGGAAAATACAGATTGCTCCATATATAAGCCGCACCCGACTATAAGCCGCAGGGTTTTGATGTGTAATTACCGTAGTATATAGGGGTTCCTGCTACCACGGAGGGGATTGTCGGGACAGAGATGACTGTTTGGGAACGCAAAGCGTCCCATTTATTAACTATAAATCTTTCAATCATTCAATCAAACTTTCACATCTTTGACATGGCGAACAGCATTCGTGCAGAGTACAAATAATACAACGGTGCAAAGTAATACAAAGTGCTCGCCTGTACGTTATCAAAATAACCAGTCTTTAATCATTGTGTCATCGTCTTCCTCCTGCGTACTAAAACCACCGAAATCCTCTTCGTCTGTGTCGGAGAAGAAAAGGCCGTAAATAAGCCGCACCATTGTATAAGCCGCAGGGACCAGAACGAGGGAAAAAAGTAGCGGCTTATAGTCCGGAAATTACGGTATTATAGCTACCTATTAATTCCTATACATTAGCTTAAAACCCTAATAATCAGTTTTGCCTTTTAAATGTGACCACAATATCAACAAAAGTGTCAACAAAAGGTTAATTTACCCCCGAGCTTACTACCGTCCTTAAATGTGTCTACTTTCAGATAAATTGTGTTAGTCTTGTCCTTAAACAATTAAAAAGCAAATTTAGAGACTTTTGAGGTTCCTGAGGGCCATTGTTGTGCCGTGAAAGTATGGTTGGCGGTAAACCTCCTAAACTTCAATGAGAACAAGACGGAAATCATTATATTTGACTCTAAAGTCAAACAGAATACTCCCCCCAGTGACTTGGACCCCCCCGAGGCCTTACTTAAAACCCACAGTCACAAATCTTGGTTTTAAATCCGACAATGATTTTAAATTGGAGCAGCAGGTTAATAACTCCGTTGTGAGATCTTGTTTTTATCATCTAAGACTTGTAAAGAAGAAAATGTGTCCCTAAACAATTAAAAAGCAAATTTAGAGACTTTTTGAGGTTCCTAAGGGCCAATGTTGTGCCGTTCACCCGAGACCATCACCTCAGATCAGTTTGAATAATACATAATGTTTGATATAGAGAACATACAAACCCTTTTATTCATTGAAACAAAAATACAGAAATTCCACGACATAGTGGACTTGCAAACAGCTAAAATTACACACAAAGCAAACTATAACCTGCTACCCAAGAATATACAACAATTCTTCACAAAAAAAGAGGAGAACTATAATCTTGGAGAAAAATTTAATTTAAAACATTTGTACGCACGTACAGCACTTAAGACCTTCAGTATATCAGGATGTGGAATTCAATGATGGAATGGATCAAGCAAAGCAATCAAACAATTTACTAATATAATCCACTTCAAGACATTCTTCACATTTTTAGTGTTTACAAAGTACAAAGAAGAAGAACCATGATAAACATTCTGAATTTATTTCATCCGTCCATTCATTTTCAAAATAATCTTACCCATCTCACCATATGAAATGTAACTTACTTCACCGAGTATTATTTATTTATTTGTATTGTGATTACTTACGGAGTGCATATTGTGAATAAATTGAGAACAGGAAGTGAACAAAAGTTTTAGCAACTGTTATTTAAAAGAAAAGGGGTAGGATTAAATAAGCTCTGCTTCTTCCTACTCCTTTTCGAACATGTTAAAGAGAAACTGGAAATTGTGATGTATCATGTTGTATGCTTGCATGTTCCAAATAAACTCAAACTCATGTTGCAGCATGACAATGCACGGCCCCACGTTGCAGGGGAATGTAACGATATTAAAATGTCACAGTATGATACTATCGCTATATCTATGTCCCTTTTTAAATGTGACCACAATATCAACAAAAGGTTAATTTACCCCCGAGCTTATTACTGTCCTTAAATGTGTCTACTTTCAGATAAATTGTGCTAGTCTTGCTGCCTCACTATCGCTATATCTATGTCCCTTTTTAAAAAAAGAAAAGAGACACTAGTTTAAAATCACTTCTAAATTGTCTTGAGGACATAAAAGTATGGCTGGCAGTAAACTTCAAGACGGAAATCGTTTTATTTGACTCCAAAGTCTAACAGAATGCTCCCCCCATTGACCTGGACCCCCCTGAGGCCTTATTTAAAACCCATAGTCACAAATCTTGGTTTTAATTCCGACAATGATTTTAAATTGGAGCAGCAGGTTAATAACTCCGTTGTAAGATCTTGTTTTTATCATCTAGCAAAAATTAAATCAGTTTTATAATTTTAACGACTTTTAGCGGGTAATACAAGCTTTTATTTAATCACGTTTGGACTACTGCAACTCCCTTTATGTTTGAATGAAACAGGCCTCAATCGTTCGATTGCAGTTAGTCCGAAATGCTGCTGCTCGCCTTTTTAACTGCCACTAAAAAAGCAGGAACACATTACCCCCATTTTAGAATCCCTTCACTGGCTCCCAGTTCATTTTAGAACTCATTTTAAAATATTGTTGTTTGTTTTTAAATCTCCTAACCCCTGCATCACTGCCTCCTATTCTCCTCACTTCTACACTAAATCATCAAAATGACTTACTATAGCTACCTATTAATTCCTATACATTAGCTTAAAACCCTAATAATCAGTTTTGCCTTTTAAATGTGACCACAATATCAACAAAAGTGTCAACAAAAGGTTAATTTACCCCCGAGCTTACTACTGTCCTTAAATGTGTCTACTTTCAGATAAATGGTGTTAGTCTTGCTGCCTCAATTCGGTGTAAAGAAGAAAATATAAACAATTAAAAGCAAATTTAGAGACTTTTGAGGTTCCTGAGGGCCATTGTTGTGCCGTTCACCCGAGACCATCACCTCATGTTGCAGCATGACGATGCACGGCCCCACGTTGCAAGGGAATGTAACGATATTAAAATGTCACAGTACGATACTATCGCTATATTTATGTCCCTTTTTAAAAAAGAAAAGTGACACTAGTTTAAAATCACTTCTAAATTGTCTTGAGTACATAAAAGTATGGTTGGCAGTAAACTTCAAGACGGAAATCGTTTTATTTGACTCCAAAGTCTAACAGAATGCTCCCCCCAGTGACCTGGACCCCCCTGAGGCCTTATTTAAAACCCACAGTCACAAATCTTGGTTTTAAGTCCGACAATGATTCTAAATTGGAGCAGCAGGTTAATAACTCCGTTGTAAGATCTTGTTTTTATCATCTAAGACCTGTAAAGAAGAAAATGTGTCCCTTAACAATTAAAAAGCAAATTTAGAGACTTTGAGGTTCCTGAGGGCTATTGTTGTGCCATTCACCCGAGACCATCACCTCATGTTGCAGCATTCTACACTAAATAATCAAAATGACTTATTATAGCTACCTATTAATTCATATACATTAACATTAAACCCTAATAATACATTTTGCCTTTTAAACGTGACCACAATATCAACAGAAGGTTAATTTACCCCCGAGCTTATTACTGTCTTTGAATGTGTCTACTTTCAGATAAATTGTGTTAGTCTTGCTGCCTCAATTCGGTGTAAAGAAGAAAATGTGAACAATTAAACAATTTACAAGCAAATTTAGAGACTTTTGAGGGCCATTGTTGTGCCATTCACCCGAGACCATCACCTCCTGTTGCAGCATGACAATGCACGGCCCCAGGTTGCAAGGAATGTAACGATATTAAAATGTCACGGTACGATACTATCACTATATCTGTCCCTTTTTTAAAAAAAAAAGAAAACTGACAGTAGTTTAAAATCACTTTTAAATTGTCTTGAGGACATGAAAGTATGGTTATTGATTGATTGAAACTTTTATTAGTAGATTGCACAGTACAATACATATTCCGTACAATTGACCACTAAATGGTAACACCCGAATAAGTTTCTCAACTTGTTTAAATCGGGGTCCACGTTAATCAATTCATAGTTGGCGGTAAACTTTCTAAACTTCAATGAGAACAAGACGGAAATCGTTTTATTTGACTCCAAAGTCTAACAGAATGTTCCCCCCAGTGACCTGGACCCCCCTGAGGCCTTATTTAAAAGCAACTGTCACAAATCTTGGTTTTAAGTTTGACAATGATTTTAAATTGGAGCAGCAGGTTAATAACTCCGTTGTAAGATCTTGTTTTTATCATCTCAGTTTTGCCTTTTAAATGTGACCACAATTTGGCTCTAAATTAATCGGTGTCAACAAAAGGTTAATTTTGCCCCCGGGCTTACTACTGTCCTTAAATGTGTCTACTTTCGGATAAATTGTGTTAGTTTTGGTGCCTCAATTCGGTGTAAAGAATAAAAATGTGTCCCTAAACAATTAAAAGCAAATTTAGAGACTTTTGTCGTATATGTATTAGGAATGTAACGATATGAAAATGTCACGATACGATATCGCGGTATGTGTTAAAAATAGACCTGTAAAAATGCTATAGTATGTAAAATGAATGATTAACACACTGTAATTGATGACAATACACCTTACAGCCGTGTTAATTGACGTGTGAGACATGCTATCTGTTAGCACATTTGCTAAGTATTAGCATTTTAATATGCGCATGCTAACATTTTAGGCTAGCTCTGTAATTGGTTTTGTACAGTTTACACCTCAAACTCATGGATTCAGACACTCGGCACCATCTAATAAGTACGGCTAGAGGTCCTGGGCACAGGTAGCAAGCCCCATCAAAATTTCCGTTGGAATTTTCTCAGTGTCGGCGCTAGGAATCTTCAAAACGTCATAAAAATGGGGTCCCACGGTAAATTTATGGGGGTCCCACTTTTTTGTAAGCGTTTTGAAAACAAATGATAAATGTATGCTTTATCCTGTTATATCTCACATTCTATATTGTGTTTTGGAAAAAGGTTGTCATAAACGTTACTTAATTTGTTAAAAAAACAAATAGTATTCGATAAAACTTTCGGCGAATCAAAATTGAAGAAACTGTACCGGAAAGTGCATGGCTTTGAAGTCGACCGATAATAAATAATTAATAGTTTGACCCGGCAAATATACCGTATTTTCCGGACCATAGGGCACTGCCCATGAACGGTCTATTTTTTATCTTTTTTTATATATTAGGCGCACCGGAATATAGGGTCGGAATAGTCATATTATTATTTTTTTTTCTTTCCTAAATGTAAAAGACTTCCTTGTGGTCTACATAACATGTAATGGTGGTTCTTTGCTCAAAATGTTGCATAGATGATGTTTTACAGATCATCTTCAAGTCGCTTCAGGATGCGCCGTTTTGTGGGCGGGTCTTATTTACGTGACTCACCTTCGACAGCGTCTTCTCCCCCCGTCATCTTTGTTGTAGCGGTGTAGCGTGCAAGGACGGGAGTGGAAGAAGTGTCAAAAGATGGAGCTAACTTGTTTTAATGACATTCAGACTTTACTCCAATCAACAACGGAGCAGCGTCTCCTCGTCCGGAAACAACCACACCGAAAAAAACAAAAAACAATTCGGTGTAAAGAAGAAAATGTGTCCTTAAACAATCAATAGCAAATTTAGAGACTTTTGTTGTATATGTAGCAGGAATGTAACGATATGAAAATGTCACGGTACAATACTATCACGGTATTAAGGCCACGGTACGATATTATCGCGGTGTATGTTAAAAATAGACTTGTAAAAATGCCATAGTATGTAAAATCAAGTTAGACTTGGACTTCCTTTTTATTGTCATTCAAATTTGGACTTTACAGTACAGATAAGAACAAAATTTCATTGCATTAGCTGGTTGTAGTGCAGGATAAAAGAGCAATAAAGTGCAGATAAAAATAAATAGATTACCGTACAGATAAATATATTGCACTTTTGCATATGCATCCATGTTTATGGATGTATGTTATATTGTTAAAGGAATGTTTAGGATAAACACACTAATTGATTACAAATATAATGCTCATATATTTATTACTTCAAACATGTTTTTAAGTGGTAGAATAGAATTGACTAAGGCTGCAGCTAACGATTATTTTTCTATCGATTAATCTATAGATTATTTTTTCGATTAATCGGTTAATCTAGATTATTTTTTCGATTCATCTATAGATTATTTTTCCTTTTACCGATTATTTTTTATTTTATTTTATTTAAAATGAAGATGAAAAAATAAAAGTAGGCCAGTTTTTTCAAAAGGCATGGCTTTTATTTACAAAAAAAAAAAGTATGGCCACTCAGTCAACATTGACAACAACATGACAAAATATTCTGTAACAATGTAAACATTTAAAACTTTTAACATTTAACAAAATTAAAAGTAGCTTATTTGCTTTTTAATGTGCAAATATAAAAGTAAACATCCAGTGCAAATCTTAATATTCTGCAATAGTATAAGCATTTCAAAAGTAAAAGTATTGCTTATTTTGCTTTAAAATGTGCAAAAATAAAGATAAACATCCAATACAAAAAAGTGCAAAACGAAATATTCTGTAACAACAGTGTAAACATTTCAACAAAAGTGAAAGTATTGCTTATTTGCTCAAATGTGCAAAAATAAAGATAAACATCCAATACAAAAAAGTGCCAATCTAAATATTCTGGAGCACTGTAAACATTAAGTATTGCTTTTAAAATGTGCAAAATAAACATCCAGTCCAACACAGTACACAATAACCAATTCTACTCATTCCAGTGAGTGACTAACAGTTGTAATGAAGAAAGGTTAGCATGTCTACTTGCTTTGCTTCTTTTCTTGTTTACAATATTCCCAGCAGCTGAAAATAGGCGCTCAGAAGGGGTCGATGTGGCTGGAACTGGGAGGTAATTAGCCTTCACCTCAAACCAGGACTGCGAGCGAGCTGAGCTGCAGTTTAAGTTTCTAGAAAGTCAACGGGCTCATAGTGATGTTACTAGTAGTTGACTGGGAGGTGTTTATTATCATTTGGGGAGAGTCCGCTGCCTGATGCTCACCTGCTAAACACCTATCTGCTCCATGCTGAAGCGCTGACTACATGCGCTATGAATACGCACTGCTGATTGGCTGATAATGCTTCATGTGTACCAATCAGATGGTTGTGTGTGTGGGACAATGCTGCGTGTGTACCAATCAGATGGTTGTATGGGTGGGACAATGCTGCGTGCTGAGACAGAGGCAGAGGAGCAAAGCAACTTGTTAAGACTTTAGCAGCTAAATTTAGCTTTAGCTTAGAAACTCGTTCGGTACACCCCCGTACCGAACCGAAAGCCCCGTACCGAAACGGTTCAATACAAAACACGTACCGTTACACCCCTAGCAGATACAAATGACACATTCATGTTTTTGTGTAATGATGACAACGTATGCTAACGCGGACGATTGACTAGTTGATGGTTTTCTTTTCAAATGTTCGTTCATAGCCGTTGTGCTGCTATGATAGGCCATTTACGCTCGACACAGTGTGCATACAACAACATTATTAGGCTGTGTATTGAAATACTCCCACACTTTTGGCGTGCGTTTTTCCCCTCGCTCGCACAGTCTGCTTTGCGCTCCGCCATGATGGTAGTGTGACGTAAATATGCGACGCGTCGACGCACAAAAACGGCGTCGACGTATTTACGTAACCGATGACGTCGACTACGTCGACGCGTCGTTTCAGCCTTAGAATGGACTTTATTGTCATTATGTTTGCATATAACGGCATTAAGGACTCCAATTTAAGGTGCGGTAGTGGGAACAAATATGGGATAAAAATAAATTACACAAGAAGTAATAAAGACAAAATTAAGAATTGAAATAAATAGACTACCGTATTTTTTGGAGTATAAGTCGCTCCGGAGTACAAGTCGCACCGGCCGAAAATGCATAATAAAGAAGGGAAAAAACATATATAAGTCGCACTGGAGTATAAGTCGCATTTTTGGGGGAAATGTATTTGATAAAAGCCAACACCAAGAATATACATTTGAAAGGTAATTTTAAATAAATAAAGAATAGTGAACAACAGGCTGAATAAGTGTACGTTATATGAGGCATAAATAACCAACTGAGAACGTGCCTGGTATGTTAACGTAACATATTATGGTAAGAGTCATTCAAATAACTATAACATATAGAACATGCTATACGTTTACCAAACAATCTGTCACTCCTAATCGCTAAATCCCATGAAATCTTGTACGTCTTGTCTCTTATGTGAATGAGATAAATAATATTATTTGATATTTTACGGGAATGTGTTAATCCTTTCACACATAAGTCGCTCCTGAGTATAAGTCGCACCCCCGGCCAAACTATGAAAAAAAACTGCGACTTATAGTCCGAAAAATACGGTACTATCCAATAAAAATGATAAGCAATCCTGTACAATATACAAAATACTGTACAATATACAGAACAAGATAAGAGTACCGGAGTGATAACAAAGCAAAAAAATAAAAAATATATATATATATACTACCGTTCAAAAGTTTGGGGTCACATTGAAATGTCCTTATTTTTGAAGGAAAAGCACTGTACTTTTCAATGAAGATAACTTTAAACTAGTCTTAACTTTAAAGAAATACACTCTATACATTGCTAATGTGGTAAATGACTATTCTAGCTGCAAATTTCTGGTTTTTGGTGCAATATCTACATAGGTGTATAGAGGCCCATTTCCAGCAACTATCACTCCAGTGTTCTAATGGTACAATGTGTTTGCTCATTGGCTCAGAAGGCTAATTGATGATTAGAAAACCCTTGTGCAATCATGTTCACACACATGAAAACAGTTTAGCTCATTACAGAAGCTACAACACTGACCTTCCTTTGAGCAGATTGAGTTTCTGGAGCATCACATTTGTGGGGTCAAGTAAACGCTCAAAATGGCCAGAAAAAGAGAACTTTCATCTGAAACTCGACAGTCTATTCTTGTTCTTAGAAATTAAGGCTATTCCACAAAATTGTTTGGGTGACCCCAAACTTTTGAACGGTAGTATATATATATATATATATATATATATATATATATATATATATATATATATATATATATATATATAACAATTGAGTGTCTTTAAAGTGACAATGTAAACATCCAGCATAACAGTAATGTTCACTTTAGTGTCTTTCAACTTTTTTCTTTCAACTTTTTACTTTCTGAGAATTGGACATGTTTTTAATATAATTTTGGAAAATGCAGTTTTTCAGAAAAGTTACCTCGCAATTTAATGTTGCATAATGTAAATACCTCACAAATTGATGTTTTAAATATATTTTTCCCTTGACCGAGTCTGTTTGGGCTTGGAACGCCTGTTTGTCTTTTTGTTAGTGTGGCGTGATCTAGTCCAAAAGGGACGCCGAACATAAAAGACGGACGCTTTGGACTTGCTTTGGTTTTCTTGAACAGTTTATTTATTAATAAAATGAATGTTAGTACAAATGATGGTGTCACTAATACAGCAAGTCGTGGCAAGATACGGTGATCGGCTGGGCTGGCAATCTCCCAAAAGATGTCGTTTATTTTCAGACCGGCAAAAGCGCCAGAAAAATCGGCACTTACAAAGTGTAGATCAGTGTGGCATTATTGTGAAGATTTTGAAACCGCAATAACCAATGCATCCTTAATATTTAGTAGGGCTGTCAAAATTAACTCATTTGATTAAACACAATATCCCATTAATCATGTACACACTTGGATTAATCATGCAATTTGTTTTTGTGCATTAACCGCTATGCAGTCAGTGGTCAGATCAATGAACTAGGGCTGGGCAATACGGCCTTTTATTAATATCTCGATATCTTTAAGCCATGTCACGATACACAATATATATCTCCATATTTTGCCTTAGCCTTGAATGAACACTTGATGCATATAATCACAGCAGTATGATGATTCTACGTGTCTACATTAAAACATTCTTCTTCATACTGCATTAATATATGCTCATTTTAAACTTTTATGCAGAGAGGGAAACCACAACTAAGTCAATTGACCAAAAGTGTATTTATTAAACAGTTATTAAGCAGTGGCACAAACATTCATGTAATTTCCAAAACAGAAAGTGCAAGATTGTCAGAGTCATTTTAAAACAAGCTTCTTTTGTGCATAATGTCACTAAGATGATGTATCAAAACAACACTAAAATAAAGTGCACTTTTTGTACAGAACGCCACTACAATAGTTTAAAACAAATAAAGTGCACTTTTGTGCATGATGTCGCAAGATATTTCAATAACTGTCAGATAAAAATGAGCTGCATAATAGCAAATCAAATAGTGTATGTCCTTCGCTATGTGGTAGGTTCCTGCGGACGTTATCTCCTTCTGTTGTTGACTATTTTTTCATACGGTGTTGATGTGGAAATGGTTGCTTTGGCATTTTGTGGGTGTGGCACCGAACAGAGATGTTGACTTGCGGAGTTTCAAGCACTCCTTATTCTCTAGCGGGTGACTTTTCAAATGATGCTACATTAGTAGAACTGCTACTTTTTGTAGCAACGCTTTTGTCGCATACTTGACACATTACTGTTGTCTGTTCGACATCTTCCCGCTTGAAGCCAAACCACCGCCAGACAATGGACCCCCTGCTGTTTTTCTTGGGAATTACCGTAATTTCCGGACTATAAGCCGCTACTTTTTCCCCTCGTTCTGCTCCCTGCGGCTTATACAAGGGTGCGGCTTATTTACGGCCTGTTCTTCTCCGACACCGACGAAGAGGATTTCGGTGGTTTTAGTACGCAGGAGGAAGACGATGACACAATGATTAAAGACTGAATTTTCATATACCGGTAGGCTGGTTATTTTGATAACGTACAGGCGAGCACTTTGTATTACTTTGCACCGTTGTATTATTTGTACTCTGCACGAATGCTGTTCGCCATGTCAAAGATGTGAAAGTTTGATTGAATGATTGAAAGATGTATTGTTAATAAATGGGACGCTTTGCGTTCCCAAACAGTCATCTCTGTCCCGACAATCCCCTCCGTGGTAGCAGGAACCCCTATATACTACGGTAATTACACATCAAAACCCTGCGGCTTATAGTCGGGTGCGGCTTATATATGGAGCAATCTGTATTTTCCCTTAAATTTAGCTGGTGCGGCTTATAGTCAGGTGCGGCTTATAGTCCGGAAATTACGGTAATTCTTCTTCCTTCATTTGTTACCAGATTGGCACCTTCTCTCTCTCGTATTACCACTCGCACCTCTACGCTAGCATCACAGCTAACGCTACCCACGCTGCTACCTCTCTGCTCGGCGAGGGCGTGTGACGTCGCACGCGCGACAGTATGTGACGTATGTTGTTTTACGTCTCTGTGAGAAGCAGAGACAAGAAAGAGGGATAAATGCCCGCAGCTCAAAGCAACTGCGTGAGAAAGTATACTCCAATTTCACGATATAGTCATTTTCTATATCGCACAGAGACAAACCCGCGATATATCGAGTATATTCCATATATCGCCCAGTCCTACAATGAATATGTTACTACAAAAATGAGTGAGGAGACTGAATCGTGTGCTCGCTGGATACATTTTCCTCCAAAAGCCTGAAAAATCTTTAGATAACATCACATTTGTGGACAAATATTGGGATCACGATTATTCCAATTTCCAAAATGTGATTAATCGGACTAAAAAAGATAACAGTGTTTCCCCCAGAACATTTTTTATTTGAAGTGGTGTCTCTCCAGGGGAAAGGTGGGGTGCGTGTAAGGAACGGCGTAACTCGGCCTGTCGCCATTACGTCTCCATCTCATCGCTGCCACCACACCCTGGGGGGCAATAGACTACAAACTGTGGTGATGTAGGCCGGTTTCGTCGCGTGAGGAAGCCTACAATTTTTGGTTCTGTTTTCCGCTCCATATGCTGAATGCAGATATACTATATATATATATATTTTTTTTTTTTTTCGTAAAGTAAAAACAATACACAAAACAGTCCTAGTTACCTGAGATACTAAGTATGTCATTATTATGACTTAGTAAGTCAATATTTTGACTTACTAATTTACTGAGTCAAAATAATGACTTACTAAGTCAAAATAATGACTTACTGTAAGTAAGCGTTGGCAATAAGCGTTTGAAAAAAGAGTTAAAAGTGGGGCCACATGCTGACATATGCGCAACTCATCATGCTTAATTTATTACAGCATTTGGGAAGCCTGTAGTTGATTTTTATTATGTGAATGTTATATTTTTCTCAACATGTGATAGCAGGGACCCTGCCATTCAAAACTAGGCTGCTGCATTACTAATGATTAATGTAACTATAGCTGAAAAAAATAGTAATAGGAGAGACTATTCATCCCTGAACTTCACGGAGTTCATGTAGGCTTTATGATGCAGTTACATTATTATATCAACTATTAGAGACAGCTTCAGGAAACTCTTCATTTAACATAATGTCCTTTTTTGCGGCTTCAACACAGCTCAATCAACACAGAAAAGGGTAAAGTGAAATAACTTAGTTGTTAACTGTAGGTCAATAATGCTTGTCTTTCTCTCAGACAGACACACACACCGCACAGTGAGCTAACGTTACGCTAAAAGCTAATTAGCCTTCAGCAGAGCTGCCGCTTATGTTTCTACAAAGCGCTGTGGGAAACCCTGCATTTGGTAGCCTTAATATATAGAAATCTACTTTCAGTATGATACTTTATTTAAAGGTTTTTGTTATTGAGTGATGCGATGATCTGACTTTGTCTGTTTTTTCTCTCTCCTATCTCCAGCTTTTTTCTCTGATATTTTGAAGAACCGGAAGGTGTTTTTTATCTCGGAGCGTCGCTAACATTGCGCCCATCTCCCCGTGTGGAGGGGGCAAGATGGCGGACCCAATTATGGACCTCTTTGAGGACACGCCCTTGTTCAACCTGGATGCCCTCCCGGATGATTCCTATTCTCATGGTTCCTCGGACCCTGTGGAGGAGGCTCTTAAACTGGCGCTGGGTCAGATAGACGCACCGGAGCCCGAGCTCACGGTCAACGCCGGCCTCGGCGTACCTGTAGCGGCTCCCGCCGTACCCGAACTTGCCCCCGTTTCGGTCCCCGCGCCACAGCCGGTGGTAGCGGCTCACACGGTCTCTTTAGCCACAATTCCGACTGTCACCCAAGCCCCCGCTGCTGTCAATACCGTACCTCAAGTTCAAGCCCAGGTCACTGTCCCTATTGCATGCAACACCAGCGTGGCCACCACTACCGCGGTCCTGCTGAACTCACCGCTGACCGTCTCCAGCCCTTCCATCACCACCACCGCCGCCACACAGCAGCTCGCACAGTTGGCTCAGCAGCTCACCCCCCAGCAGTTGGCGGCCATCACTCAGCAAGCCGGTGGTAAAATCGTCATTCTCAAGGGTCCACAAGGACAAGCCCAGGTCCTGCAGACTGTATCGGGAGCCACCGGGCCGACGGGCGGCAAGGTTATCCGTCTGCTGTCCGGCTCGCCCCTCAAACCGGGCATGTCCATATTACAAGGAGGGGCGGTCTTGAACCAAGGGCAAACCCAGGTCAAAGTCGGGGCGGCGGGCGTGCAGAGGCTGCTGCAGTCGGCCAACGGGCCCGTGAAGCAGCTGCTGCTCACTTCCATGCCCCAGCAAATGCAGCAGACCCAAGGCCAGCAGGTCCAGGTGCAGATTTCGCCACAAACACAAGTCCAGAGCCAGCCGGCTCATATCCAAGTCCAAGCGCCGAATCAGGTGCAGCTCCAGCCAGCCATGCAGGCCCAGACACCGGTAAGTTCACACTGCAGGTCCATTCCCATTTCTTTGCCCTAGGGTTGTACGGTATACCGGTATTAGTATAGTACTGCGATACTAATGTATCATATTCGGTACTATACCGACTCTGAACACCCCCCCGTCGTCGTCACGTCGTGTCATTGCTGGTTTACGAGCAGAGGAGCATGTTCGGCAGCGCACAAGCAGACACAGTGTGTAGACAGAAAAGGGAGAACGTAAAAAGTAAAGATAAAGGTGAAGTTATAACACTGAAAGGCCCTCAGGAAGAGGTGCTTTAAGGCTTAGTGGCCACATGCGTGGACAGCACCTTTTAGCTCTTATTCCCAAAATTGTGTACACTACTGAGTTGGGGTCTTATGGCCACTTATGTGGACACTTATACTGCCATCTGGTGGTGTCAGAAGAGTATAACATGCAATGGAATTTGTAAAAATAAGAATTAGCATGTCACTAAACATGAAGTACACGTTTGTGTACTTATGGACTAAGTACATCATATCAAAAGATGATTCTTAGTTTTTATTCTAATTAGGGTCCAATAAGCCCAAATAGCAAAGAGAAATATTTAAAAAAAGCATGTAAACAAACAGCTTGGGCCTTAAGAGGTTAAGACATGGCTAGCTAGCTAGCGGCTAAAGTCCAGACCCAGTCTGCAGTGTTGTAGCTACTTCTAAATCACTAATCCTCGTCTCCATGGCGACAAATAAAGTAAGTTTCTTACTTTAACCTTATCACTGCAGGACGAGGAATAGCTAAACATGCTTCACTACACACCGTAGCTCACCGGCGTCAAAATGTAAACAAACACCATTGGTGGATCTACACCTGACATCCACTGTAATGATACCAAGTACAAGAGCGTCTCTCGTCGATACTACTATGATTATGTCTATTTTTTGGCATCACAACATCTTCTTTCGTTTTTAAAAAATGTATATTATGTTTATAAAGTCAGTAAATATGTCCCTGGACACATGAGGACTTTGAATATGACCAATGTATGATCCTGTAACTACTTGGTATCGGATTGATACCTAAATTTGTGGTATCATCAAAAACTAATTTAAAGTATCCAAACAACAGAAGAATAAGTGATTATTGCATTTTAACAGAAGTGTAGATAGAACATGTTAAAAGAGAAAGTAAGCAGATATTGACAGTAAATGAAAAATTGGATTAATAATTCATTTTCTACCACTTGTGCTTAATTATTTTGAGAAAGTAATAGGTAGATAAATGACACAATATGTTACTGCATATGTTAGCAGACTAATTAGGAGTCTTTGTTTGTTTACTTACTACTAAGACAAGTTGTCTTGTATGTTCACTATTTTATTAAGGACAAACTTGCAATAATAAACATATGTTTAATGTACCCTAAGACTTTTTGTTAATATAAAGCCAATAATGCAATTTTTTGTGGTGCCCTTTATTTAGAAAAGTACCGCAAAGTATCGGAATAATTTTAGTACCGCTACCAAAATACCAATTTTGTCAAGAGGAGTGGTCAAAAATTCCAGCAGAAGCTTGTGGATGGCTACCAAAAGCGCCTTATTGCAGTGAAACTTGCCAAGGGACATGTAAGCAAATATTAACATTGCTGTATGGATACTTTTGACCAAGTCACATTTTCAGTAGACCCATAATAAATTCATAAAACAAGCAAACTTCATGAATGTTTTTTGTGACCAACAAGTATGTGCTCCAATCACTCTATCACAAAAAAATAAGAGTTGTAGAAAGTATTGGAAATTCAGGACAGCCATGACATGATGTTCTTTACAAGTGTCTACGACTGTATGTCTTTATTTCCAATCCTATTAATATGAGACTAATTCCTATTATTTGTGTCTCAAGGGGAGCGAAGCAAAGCGCATCACTCTGGTCCTCCAGCAGCCCTCGCAGGCTGCCGCCGCGACGCAAGCGGGCCAAACGGTTTCCGCCCAGCCCCAGGTCACGCAGGTTCAACAAACAGCCCAAGGAGGTCAGCAACAGGCCCAGGCCCCGACTCGATTGGTCCTGGGTCAGCTCCCCGGGGGAAAACTGGTGCTCCAGGGAAGCCAGCTTGCAGCCTTGACCCAGGCCCGGGCTGCGGGCCAGGCAGGAGGGCAGCCCAAAGTCCTCACCATCCAGCTGCAGGTGCAGCAGCAGCCTAACCAGCAAGGAGGCGTTAAGGTGAGACCCATGTTTTACCTTTTAGAAGGTATAATGTCATGTGAAGTATGTCATTAAAATTTGGTTCTTTAAAGGCCTACTGAAATGCGATTTTCTTATTTAAACGGGGATAGCAGGTCCATTCTATGTGTCATACTTGATCATTTCGCGATATTGCCATATTTTTGCTGAAAGGATTTAGTAGAGAACATCGACGATAAAGTTCACAACTTTTGGTCGCTGATAAAAAAAGCCTTGCCTGTACCGGAAGTAGCAGACGATATGCGCGTGACGTCACCGGTTGTGGAGCTCCTCACATCTGCACATTATTTTACAATCATGGCCACCAGCAGCGAGAGCGATTCAGACCGAGAAAGCGACGATTTCCCCATTAGTTTGAGCGAGGATGAAAGATTTGTGGATGAGGAAAGTGAGAGTGGAGGACTAGAGGGCAGTGGGAGCGATTCAGAAGAAAAAAGAGCCGCATCCGCCATTGATGCTGTAGTCGTACTGGCCATGATCTGATCTATTGTCTGTAAATGTACAATACTTTATATTACTGTCTATTGTAATCTATTGACAGTAATGTCAGTAAATGTACGATACTTTATACTGTAGAAGAACTTGACTAGAACTTGAAGCAATAATTATATGTAAACTATTTTATTGTTAATTTATTTCATTGTTCATGGAGTAGTCTATGACTATGTCTGTGAGTATGACTATGGAAACTGGAAATCAAGATCCTTACCCTCCTCCTTTCCCGGGTGGTGGCGATGCCCATCTCTGCCCTTCGCAAGGGACCCTCTTCGAAACACGATCTTTCGAAATGATCGCTGCATAATACACTGTACTTTGTGTGTGTGGTCCAATCCAACCGTGTTCGCTTGACCTCTCTGTTCCATAGTAAAGCTTGACTGTCATCTTTCGGGAATGTAAACAATGAAAACACCGGCTGTGTTTGTGTTGCTGCAGCCGGCCGCAATACACCGCTTCCCACCTACAGCTTTCTTCTTTGCTGTCTCCATTGTTCATTGAACAAATTGCAAAAGATTCACCAACACAGATGTCCAGAATACTGTGGAATTCTGCGATGAAAACGGACGACTTAATAGCTGGCCACCATGTTGTCCCAAAATGTCCTCTACAATCCGCGACGTCACGCGTAGGCGTCATCATACCGAAACGTTTTCCGAAGGATATTTCGGCGCAAAATTTAAAATTGCACTTTAGTAAGCTAACCCGGCCGTATTGGCATGTGTTGCAATGTTAAGATTTCATCATTGATATATAAACTATCAGACTGCGTGGTCGGTAGTATTGGCTTTCAGTAGGCCTTTAAGGTGCTAATTCTAGCCTCTACTCCAGTACATTACCTTGGTATTTAAAATTGTTATGAATTCAAAGAAAGCTGTTATAGAATATATTTTATTGACATTTGAATTATATATGCAGGTACACATGGTATACAAATTGCATCTTTGAAAGGTAGCAATTGAAGTACCAGACAAAATTAATAATTAAGTTAAAATAAATGCATACATAATATTTGAACTGATTAAATACATAGCATATTTTCCGGACTATAGAACGCGCTGGTATACAAGCCGCGCCCACTAAAAAAATAAAAAAAATGTCTCCATATATTAGCCACACCGTACTATAAGCCGCAGATATATACGTTAGTGAAATTGGTTATTTACACACAAATATTCTGTAAATGTTTATTTACATACCTTAATTGTTTTCAAACGGTGCCTGTAAAACGGCTGAACAAACAAAACAGAAGTCATCGCCATGGACCCGCTAGCTGCGGAAGCTAGTTCTCCAATCACCTAAATAGACACCATGCTCGACGATAGTTACAGTGTTCCTGGGATTAAAGGCCTCACCTTTTTTCCTCGAAAATTGCTGTGTATTGTGGCCAAACAGCTCCATTTTTGTTTCATGGTGAATTCACATGGACAAAGATAAGACCTTCTGGAGAAAAGTTCTGTGGTCAGATGAAACAAAACCTTCATGAATGTTTTTTTGTGACCAACAAGTATGTGCTCCAATCACTCTATCACAAAAAAATATAAGAGTTGTAGAAATGATTGGAAAGTCAAGACAGCCATGACATTGTGTTCTTTACAAGTGTATGTACACTTTTGACCACGACTGTATTTACAGTATTTTATACTACATCAATAATATACAATGAGTGTTAATCAGTAATACACCTGTGTGCAGCTTTCACATGGTCACAAAATTCACAAGTTCTATAGTTTTGGTGTTTTGTGGTGGTTGCCGCTATTTTGACTTTCCTTTGTTTACATAAAAAAAATATTTTGTTTTTGTCAGCACTTTGCAAGTCCTTATTTCTAAATGCATAAAAGTTTAATACAGTGGAACGTCGATATACCAACCTAATTGGTTCTTGAACATGGTTCGCCGACCGAAACGTTCGTATACTGAGACAAATTTCCCCATAATAAACAACGTAAACATGAATAATTGGCTCTTTGGGTGGGCGGGGTTTGGTGGTAGCGGGGGGGGTGTATATTGTAGCGTCCCAGAAGAGTTAGTGCTGCAAGGGGTTCTGGGTATTTGTTCTGTTGTGTTACGGTGCGGATGTTCTCCCGAAATGTGTTTGTCATTCTTCTTTGGTGTGGTTTCACAGTGTGGCGCATATTTGTAACAGTGTTAAAGTTGTTTATACGGTCACCCTCAGTGTGACCTGTATGGCTGTTGACCAAGTATGCCTTGCATTCACTTGTGTGTGTGAAAAGCCGTAGATATGATGTGACTGGGCCGGCACGCAAAGGCAGTGCCTTTAAGGTTTATTGGCGCTCTGTACTTCTCCCTACGTCCGTGTACACAGCGGCGTTTTAAAAAGTCATACATTTTACTTTTTGAAACCGATACCGATAATTTCCGATATTACATTTTAAAGCATTTATCGGCCGATTATATCGGCAGCCCGATATTATCAGACATCTCTAGTTGGTGCACTAATTGTAAGTGTTTTTATGTTGATTTAATAAAAAATGAAAAAAACTATTGAGGTGGGTAAGCTTAACTTTGTAAAACATGGTAAACAAAACGTCGGCGCAAAGCCATTATCGGTAAAAATTAATATATTAAAAAAAACGTGCGTCCACGGGGACGCGTGGACTTCCGGGATTTCGCGTCCTTTCTGATTTTCAATGCGTAAAAAGACACAAAAAGTGCGTTAACGTCAACGCTGGAAGTACACACACAGTAATTCAATCAATCAATGTTTATTTATATAGCCCTAAATCACAAGTGTCTCAAAGGGCTGCACAAGCCACAACGACATCCTCTGTTCAGATCCCACATCAGGGCAAGGAAAAACTCAACCCAGTGAGAAACCTTGGAGAGGACCGCAGATGTGGGTGACGCTCTATAGCCCGCAGACTTTTTTTGGGCTCTGGGAATCACTAATAAGCCGGAGTTCTTAGAACGCAGATTTCTTGTCGGGACATATGGTACAATACAATCAGCAAGATAGGATGGAGCTAGACCGTGTAGTATTTTATACGTAAGTAGTAAAACCTTAAAGTCACATCTTAAGTGCACAGGAAGCCAGTGCTGGTGAGCCAGTATCGGTATATATACAGGTATATATGTATATAAAGGTATATACAGTATAGGCGTAATATGATCAAACTTTCTTGTTCTTGTCAAAGGTCTAGCGGTCGCATTTTGTACCAACTGTAATCTTTTAATGCTAGACATAGGGAGACCCGAAAATAATACGTGACAGTAATCGAGACGAGATGTAACGAATGCATGAATAATGATCTCGGCGTCGCTAGTGGACAAAATAGAAGGAATTTTAGCGATATTACGGAGATGAAAGAAGGCCGTTTTAGTAACAATCTTAATGTAAGACTCAAACGAGAGAGTTGGGTCTAAGATAATACCCAGATTCTTTACAGAGTCGCCTTGTGTAATTATTTGGTTGTCAAATGTGGTGGTGTTATTAATTACGAAAATGGTTTCTGAAAGGCCTACTGAAATGAATTTTTTTTATTTAAACGGGGATAGCAGATCCATTCTATGTGTCATACTTGATCATTTCGCGATATTGCCATATTTTTGCTGAAAGGATTTAGTAGAGAACATCGACGATAAAGTTCGCAACTTTTGATAGCTGATAATAAAAAAAGCCTTGCCTGTACCGGAAGTAGCGTGACGTCGCAGGTTGAAGGGCTCCTCACATTTCCCCATTGTTTACACCAGCAGCGAGAGCGATTCGGACCGAGAAAGCGACGATTACCCCATTAATTTGAGCCAGGATGAAAGATTCGTGGATGAGGAACGTGAGAGTGAAGGACTAGAGTGCAGTGCAGGACGCATCTTTTTTCACTCTGACCGTAACTTAGGTACAAGCTGGCTCATTGGATTCCACACTCTCTCCTTTTTCTATTGTGGATCACGGATTTGTATTTTAAACCACCTCGGATACTATATCCTCTTGAAAATTAGAATCGAGAACGCGAAATGGACATTCCTCTTGAAAATTAGAATCGAGAACGCGAAATGGACATTCACAGTGACTTTTATCTCCACGACAATACATCGGCGAAGCACTTTAGCTACGGAGCTAACGTGATAGCATCGGGCTTAAATGCAGATAGAAACAAAAGAAATGAACCCCTGACTGGAAGGATAGACAGAAAATCAACAATACTATTAAACCATGGACATGTAACTACACGGTTAATGCTTTCCAGCCTGGCGAAGCTTAACAATGCTGTTGCTAACGACGCCATGGAAGCTAACTTAGCAACGGGACCTCACAGAGCTATGATAAAAACATTAGCGCTCCACCTACGCCAGCCAGCCCTCATCTGCTCATCAACACCCGTGCTCACCTGTGTTCCAGCGATCGACGGAAGGACGAAGGACTTCACCCGATCATCCGTGCGGTCGGCGGCTAGCGTCGGATAGCGCGTCTGCTATCCAAGTCAAAGTCCTCCTGGTTGTGTTGCTGCAGCCAGCCGCTAATACACCGACCCCACCTACAGCTTTCTTCTTTGCAGTCTTCATTGTTCATTAAACAAATTGCTAAAGATTCACCAACACAGATGTCCAGAATACTGTGGAATTTTGAGATGAAAACAGAGCTTTTTTGTATGGGATTCAATGGTGTCCAAATACTTCCGTTTAACAATTGACGTCACACGCATACGTCATCATACATAGATGTTTTAAACCGGAAGTTTGGCGGGAAATTAAAAAATTGCACTTTATAAGTTAACCCGGCCGTATTGGTATGTGTTGCAATGTTAAGATTTCATCATTGATATATCAATCAATCAGACTGCGTGGTCGGTAGTAGTGGCTTTCAGTAGGCCTTGAAGGTAGCTTGTTGAGAAATATCTCATCCAAAAAAAAGCAAGTTTGTCATGTTTACTCACAGCATGTGTATTTTGTTTCAGTACCAACTGGTGTCAGGAGCTGGCAATGCCGGCAGCCCGCAGATACTGCAGATATCCCAAGGCCAAGGAGGGCAGAGGCTGGCAGTTCCTTTCAAAATGCTCCTGCAGCCTCAGGTAGTCATTTTCTGCTTGAAAGTATTTTGGAACTAGAGCAATGATGTTGTCTTTTCTCTGACAGACAAGCTCGGCGTCGACAGCCGGCGGGGCTGTCTCTGTGGTGAAGGTTGTCAACTCTTCAACAGCGGGACCCTCCAGCACGACCACCTCCCCGACGCAGACCATCCGCATCGCCAAGGCCCCCGGTGATTCCTCCTCTGTGCGCCGTGTGGAAATCTTGTGCAAGCAAGAGAAGGCTAACCGTATTGTTGCTGAAGCTATAGCAAGGGCCAAGGCACGGGGCGAGAAGAACCTTCCTCGAGTGCTCAACCAGGACGAACTTCCGGCCTCACAAACCTCGCCAGAAATAGGGGAAACTGTCACGGTGGTGTCCACCGCAAAGAAGAAGACAAGCGGTGGAGGGAGCAAGAAGAAAAGCCCTGTGGCTGCAGGGACACCATCCAAACTGGCAGGGGTGGCGGACAAAAAAGGCAAAGCCAAACCTGCCGGAGGGACAGTTGTAGTTGCCGGAGGCACCGTAATACCTGTGGCAGGAAACAAGAGCAAAAGTAAAACCAAGACAAAGTAAGTTGGGGAATGTCGCATTTTTTTTTTTTACAAAACTGTACTTTTGATGACGGCCACTGATGCGTCTCCAATCTACTCTCAGCACGATTACTCTTGTGGGAGCCAAAAAGAGAAAAAGGAATCCTTCCTCCGAGCATTCAGACGGGGAACTGAGTCCGGCCTCACCTGCTGCGCTGGAGGAAGACCTGACCATGGTATGAACACACGCTTGAAGAGGAACTACACTTTTTGGGGATCATTCACAATCGTTATGTGAGACAAGCACACACGTTTCTCTTTTTTTTTTATGCATTGTAGTCAGGGCTGGGCGATATGGCCTTTTATTAATATCTCAATATTTTTAGGCCATGTCACGATACACAATATATATCTCCATATTTTGCCTTAGCCTTGAATGAACACTTGATGCATATAATCACAGCAGTATGATGATTCTATGTGTCTACATTAAAACATTCTTCTTCATACTGCATTAATATATGCTCATTTTAAACTTTCATGCAGAGAGGGAAATCACAACTAAAAGTGTATTTATTAAACAGTTATCAAGCAGTGGCACAAACATTCATGTAAATTCCAAAACAGAAAGTGCAAGATTGTCAGAGACATTTTAAAACAAGCTATTAGTGCACTTTTGTGCATGATGTCACTAAGATGACATATCAAAACAACACTAAATTAAAGTGACTTATTGTACAGAACGCCACTACAATAGTTTAAAACAAATAAAGTGCACTTTTGTGCATGATGTCACACAAGATATTTCAATAAGTGTCAAATAAAAATGAGCTGCATAATAGGAAATCAAATAGTGTATGTCCTTCGTTATGTGGTAGGTTCCTGCGGACATTATCTCCTTCTGTTGTTGACTAGTTTTTTTCATACGGTGTTGATGTGGAAATGGTTGCTTGGGCATTTTGTTGGTGTGGCACCGAACGGAGATGTTGACATGCGGAGTTCCAAGCACTCCTCATTCTCTAGCGGGTGACTTTTCAAATGATGCTACACATTAGCAGTAATGCTACTTTTTGTAGCAACGCTTTTGCCGCATACTTGTGAAACATCTTCCCGCTTGAAGGCAAACCACCGCCAGACGATGGACCCCCTGCTGTTTTTCTTGGGAATGAATTCTTCCCTCATTTGTTACCAGATTAGCACCTTCTCTCGCTCGTATTACCACTCGCACCTCTCCGCTAGCATCGCAGCTAGCGTTACCCATGTCGCTACCTCTCTGCTCCGCGACGGCGTATGACGTTGCACGCGCGACAGTATGTGACGTGCCGTATTTTTCGGAGTATAAGTCGCACCGGAGTATAAGTCGCACCGGAGTATAAGTCGCACCGGCCGAAAATGCATAATAAAGAAGGAAAAAAACATATATACACTACCGTTCAAAAGTTTGGGGTCACCCAAACAATTTTGTGTTTGAGCCTTCATTTCTAAGAACAAGAATAGACTGTCGAGTTTCAGATGAAAGTTCTCTTTTTCTGGCCATTTTGAGCGTTTAATTGACCCCACAAATGTGATGCTCCAGAAACTCAATCTGCTCAAAGGAAGGTCAGTTTTGTAGCTTCTGTAACGAGCTAAACTGTTTTCAGATGTGTGAACATGATTGCACAAGGGTTTTCTAATCATCAATTAGCCTTCTGAGCCAATGAGCAAACACATTGTACAAGTAGAACACTGGAGTGATAGTTGCTGGAAATGGGCCTCTATACACCTATGTAGATATTGCACCACAAACCAGACATTTGCAGCTAGAATAGTCATTTACCACATTAGCAATGTATAGAGTGTATTTCTTTAAAGTTAAGACTAGAATAAAGTTATCTTCATTGAAAAGTACAGTGCTTTTCCTTCAAAAATAAGGACATTTCAATGTGACCCCAAACTTTTGAACGGTAGTGTAAGTTGCACTGGAGTATAAGTCACATTTTTGGGGGAAATGTATTTGATAAAAGCCAACACGAAGAATAGACATTTGAAAGGCAATTTAAAATAAATAAAGAATAGTGAACAACAGGCTGAATAAGTGTACGTTATATGAGGCATAAATAACCAACTGAGAACGTGCCTGGTATGTTAACGTAACATATTATGGTAAGAGTCATTCAAATAACTATAACATATAGAACATGCTATACGTTTACCAAACTATCTGTCACTCCTAATCGCTAAATCCCATGAAATCTTGTACGTCTAGTCTCTTACGTGAATGAGATAAATAATATTATTTGATATTTTACACTAATGTGTTAATTTCACACAAAAGTCGCTCCTGAGTATAAGTCGCACCCCCGGCCAAACTATGAAAAAACTGCGATTTATAGTCCGAAAAATACAGTATGTAAGAAGGTGCGCTTGTTTTATGTCTCTGTGAGAAGGAGAGACAGGAAAGAGTGAGAAAAGCCTGTAGTGTAATGCCCGCAGCTAAAAGCAACTACGTGAGAACGTATACTCCAATATCACCATATAGTCATTTTCTATATCGCACAGAGACAAACCCGCGATATATCGAGTATATTCCATATATCGCCCAGTCCTACCGCTGCATATTCAAGTACTTACACAACCGCCAGGGGGCGACGGAAAGACAGTGGACTCATGTGAACGCGAGTGAGAGGGTGACTGACAGTTGATCACCTGTAGCTCCCAAACATATTCAGAAAAATAAAGGCATTATTACATTGGTGACTTTCTCTCCCGCAGAGTGATCCACATTTTAGCCCCGGAACACACC
The DNA here is from genome assembly GCF_033978785.1 of Entelurus aequoreus. NCBI lineage: Eukaryota > Metazoa > Chordata > Actinopteri > Syngnathiformes > Syngnathidae > Entelurus > Entelurus aequoreus. The sequence continues at coordinate 58,303,080 of NC_084744.1, read as the reverse complement.
TCACCGTTCCCAAGACATCTTCCCGTTCGTTCCTGTGCCACAAGTTGCGTGGCAAAGCTGCGTCGTTGTGCACATTTAAACAAATCGAGTCGCGTCGACAGATTATGCATAAAAAAAAAACGTCCCTTTTTTTCCCCTCAACCGCCATCGTTTGCCCGCGACGTGAAGTTAATAAACCAAATGGAGTTATGGTTGCTCACAGAGCGGTCCGCCCGCCTCCAATGTACAGACTACCGAGACATCAACGGTGCATCGAGGGACCCCATATCCATCCACCTCTCAAAAACACTTATAAATAATGGATGAATAACGTTGAATAATGGATGAATAAGGTTTTATTTGGCAAAGACATGTCCTACACTGTGAGCAGTACAGTGTGTGCCTTTTCTGCATTTTTTTCCACTTCTTTGCACTTTTAGAACACACTCTGTAATGGCATATTTATTTTTAGTTAGCTCTTTGTCTTTTGTGTCTTTTATTTTATAACTGATTCATTCTTTTTGAAGTTTCACTTTTGAAATAAAAGCCCAGTTCACATACTGTTTAAAACAGAAAGGGCAATAACATATGGTTTACATAACTTAGTAAATAATCATGATTAATAATGTTGATTTCAATACTATAAAAATAACTAGATGAGGCAATTCCTGGAGGAATTGCGTGTGAATGCTCCAATGCTGAAGTTTAACTTAAGTCCTGGAATTTTTTTTTTTTTAGAATTGTTGAAGTAGAGCACACAATTCCCAAACAGGCTGAATATTTTGAAGGTGGAACAGTGTGAATCAGATGAAAAATGTGGGAGTTGTGGGACTTTGAAAAATGTACCATTGATTTCAATGTGAATTTCCAAAAAATTTGAGAATTTCAGGGAAAAGTGGGACATTTTTTGAAAATGGTAAAAAACTTAAATGGTCTGAATGAGTTGAGATGGTTGGTGTTGAAATTTTTCAAATCGGCCAAGAAAACATGTTGAATTGAGAAATGGTATTATGGAATTTCAGGAAAACCGGGAATTTTTTCTTGTTCATAAAACAACTTTGTTTTTTTTCCTGATTAAGAGGAATGTTTTGACGGTGAAATTGGGTTGAAAAATGTGGAAGGAGTAGTTGCCAGAAAAAAGGGTGGAAATAGGGCTTTGGAAAAACAGGTATTCTGGAAAATCCTGGAATTGTTTTTAACTTTGAAAAATGTCCCATTGATTTCAATGGGAATTTCCAAAAAAATTGGGAATTTTGGGGAAAAGTGGGAATTTTTTTGAAAATTGTAAAAATGGTCTGTATGAGTTGAGATGGTTGGGGTTTAAATTTTTCAAATCGGTCAAGAAATATTGAAGTAGTAACATGTTGAATTGAGAAATGGTATTACGGAATTCCTGGAATTTCGGGAAAACCGGGAATTTTTTACAGTTCATAAAACAACTTGGTTTTTTGTCCTGATTAAGAGGAATGTTTTGACGGTGGAACGGTTGAAATGCGTTGAAAAATGTGGAAGGAGTAGTTGCCAGAAAAAGGGTGGAAATAGGGCTTCGGAAAACCAGGAATTCTGGAAAATCCTGGAATTTTTTTGAACCTTGAAAAATGTCCCATTGATTTCAATGGGAATTTCCCCCAAAATTGGGAATTTCGGGGAAAAGTGGGATTTTTTTGGAAAATGGTAAAATTAAATGGTCTGAATGAGTTGAATTGGTTGGTGTTGAAATGTTTCAAATCGGTCAAGAAATGTTGAAGTAGTAACATGTTGAATTGAGAAATAGTATTACGGTATTCCTGGAATCTCGGGAAAACCAGGAATTGTTTCCTGTTCATAAAACAGTTTTTTCCTGATTAAGATTAATGTTTTGACGGTGGAACGGTTGAAATGTGGTGAAAAATGCGGAAGAAGTAGTTGCCAGAAAAAAGAGTGGAAATAGGGCTTTGGAAAACCAGGAATTCTGGAAAATCCTAGAATTTTTTGAACTTTGAAAAATGTCCCATTGATTTCAGTGGGAATTTCCCAAAAAAATGGGAATTTCGGGGAAAAGTGGGAATTTTTTTGAAATGGTAAAAAACTTAAATGCTCCGAATGAGTTGAGATGGTTGGTGTTGAAATTTTTCAAATGGGTCAAGAAATGTTGAAGTAGTTACATGTTGAATTGAGAAATGGTATTATGGAATTTCAGGAAAACCGGGAATTTTTCCTTTTCATAAAACAACTTTGTTTTTTGTCCTGATTAAGAGGAATTTTTGGACGGTGGAACGGTTGAAATGCGTTAAAATATGGAAGGAGTAGTTGCCAGAAAAAAGGGTGGAAATTGGGCTTTGGAAAACCAGGAATTCTGGAAAATCCTGGAATTTTTTGGAATTTTGAAAAATGTCCCATTGATTTCAGTGGGAATTTCCCAAAAAAATTGGGAATTTCGGGGAAAAGTGGAATTTTTTTTGAAAATGGTAAAAAACTTAAATGGTCTGAATGATTTGAGATGGTTGGTGTTGACATTTTTCAAATCGGTCAAGAAATGTTGAAGTAGTTACAAGTTGAATTGAGAAATGGTATTACGAAATTCCTGGAATTTCGGGAAAACCGGGAATTTTTTCCTGTTCATATAACAACTTTGTTTTTTTTTCCTGATTAAGAGGAATGTTTTGACGGTGGAACGGTTGAACTGTGTTGAAAAATGTGGAAGGAGTAATTGCCAGAAAAAAGGGTGGAAGTAGGGCTTTGGAAAACCAGGAATTCTGGAAAATCCTGGACTTTTTCGCAACTTTGAAAAATGTCCCATTGATTTCAATGGTAATTTCCCCAAAAATTGGGAATTTCGGGGAAAAGTTGGAATTTTTTTGAAAATGGTAAAAAAATTAAATTTGTCTGAATGAGTTGAGATGGTTGTTGTTGACATTTTTCAAATCGGTCAAGAAATGTTGAAGTAGGAACATGTTGAATTGAGAAATGTTATTACGGAATTCCCGGAATCTCGGGAAAACCGGGAATGTTTCCAGTTCATAAAACCACTTTGTTTTTTCCTGATTAAGATTAATGTTTTGATGGTGGAACGGTTGAAATGCGTCGAAAAATATGGAAGGAGTAGTTGCCAGAAAAAAGGGTGGAAATAGGGCTTTGGAAAACCAGGAATTCTGGAAAATCCTGGAATTGTTTGAACTTTGAAAAATGTCCCATTGATTTCAATGGGAATTTCCAAAAAAATTGGGAATTTCGGGGGAAAATGGGATTTTTTTTTGACAATGGTAAAAAAGGTAAATGGTCTGAATGAGTTGAGATGGTTGGTGTTGAAATTTTTCACTTCGGTCAAGAAATGTTGAAGTAGTAAGATGTTGAATTGAGAAATGGTATTACGGAATTCCTGGAATCTCGGGAAGACCGGGAATTTTTTCCTGTTCATAAAACTTTGTTTTTTGTCCTGATTAAGAGGAATTTTTGGACGGTGGAACGGTTGAAATGCGTTGAAAAATGTGGAAGGAGTAGTTGCCAGAAAAAATGGTGGAAATAGGGCTTTGGAAAACCAGGAATTCTGGAAAATCCTGGAATTTTTTGGATTTTGAAAAATGTCCCATTGTGGGAATTTCCAAAAAAATTGGGAATTTCGGGGGGAAATGGGAATTTTTTTGATAATGGTAAAAAAAAACGTAATTGGTCGGAATGAGTTGAGATGGAACATTTTTTCAAATTGGTCAAGAAATGTTGAAGTAGTAACATGTTGAATTGAGAAATGGTATTACGGAATTTCGGGAAAACCGGGAATTTTTCCCAGTTAATAAAACAACTTTGGTTTTTTTCCTGATTATGAGGAATGTTTTGTTGGTGGAACGGATGAATTGCGTTGAAAAATGTGGAGGGAGCAGTTGCCAGAAAAAAGGGTGGAAATAGGGCTTTGGAAAACCAGGAATTATGGAAAATCCTGGAATTTTTTTGGACTTTGAAAAATGTCCCATTGATTTCACTGGGAATTTCCAATAAATTGGGAATTTCGGGGAAAAGTGGTAATTTTTTTAAAGTGAAGTGAATGATATTTATATAGCGCTTTTTCTCTAGTGACTCAAAGCGCTTTACATAATGAAACCCAATACCTAAGTTACATTTAAACCAGTGTGGGTGGCACTGGGAGCAGGTGGGTAAAGTGTCTTGCCCAAGGACACAACGGCAGCGACTAGGATGGCGGAAGCGGGGATCGAACCTGGAACCCTCAAGTTGCTGGCACGGCCGCTCTACCAACCCAGCTATACCGCCACATTTTTCAAATCGGTCAAGAAATGTTGAAGTAGTAACATGTTGAATTGAGAAATGGTATTACGGAATTTCGGGAAAACCGGGAATTTTTTCCAGTTCATAAAATAACTTTTTGTCCTGATTAAGAGGAATTTTTTGACAGTGGAATGGTTTAAATGCGTTGAAAAATGTGGAAGGAGTAGTTGCCAGAAAAAAGGGTGGAAATAGGGCTTTGGAAAACCAGGAATTCTGGAAAATCCTGGAATTTTTTTGTACTTGAAAAAAAGAGTAGTTTGAATTTCCAAGATGGTGGAATGTGTTGAAGGTGGAATTGTTTGAATCGGTTGAAAAATGTGGAAATGGTGGAAGTTTGAAAAATGGCCAATTTTGTCCGTTGGACACATTTTCAAGCGTTGACCGGTCCGCGGTTCCAAAAAGGTTGTGGACCACTGTCGTAGTCGATAAGCTGCTTCTTTTTCCTCTATCTTCTTGTTATGGGACATTCGTACTCCGCTGTTGCCATTTGTAATATAAAATAGTGTAAAGTTCTTACTTATATCTGTCAGTAAACTCGCCATGAAAGCGCTAAAACATACCGGTGTAGTGAGTTTACATTATCCACCCAAGGAACTTTAGTTATTAGAGTTCTGGTCGGACGGGTTTTCACGGGACACACAAAATAACAATAGTATGACTCCTTTAATGCGGCATATAATCCGGTGCCCCTATAACATGAAAAAGAAACAAAAATAGACCATTCATCGGCAGTGCGACTTTATAATCCAGTGCGCCCTATGGTCCGGAAAATACGGTACTGTCTCTGTAAAAGGCTCTGCCTCGATTGGTTGTTTTTGTTTTGTTTTTGTCGTGACTTGTGCTACACTTCTGCCGTGGCAGATCTAAGCTATGTTGAAACAACACAAGAAATAAGTGCTTAGTAATGTTCAAGACGTATAGTTGGAACCTCGTTACAGTGAAAAGTAAGCAGCTATTAACAAAAAATAAACAAGTAGATGAACAAGAGTCCGGAGGGAGGATTATGTAACAGCTGTTTAGCGGCCTCTGCCAAGCAAACACCAAAAGAGAAGATGGATTGATCCATAAATCCGTAGTGTTCACACCAAGGGTAGTATCAGTATATGATAGATACCAGAGTGATTAGATTGATATTTTTGTTTTCTCTAAATCTTTTGTTGTTTTTGTTATTTATTACAAATTTAGGGATTAAGGCCCTGGAAACAGGAAGATTTGAGGTCAAAAACCAAAAGATTTAAGCAAATAGTAGATAGTAGTTTTGCTTTTGTTTATGTATTCTGTACTATTGACTCTGTTTTGCTCGAACATATGCATGTAATGAAAGGGATTAAGGAACTTCTGGTAGTTTTAAATATTGTGTTGTTGTCACCCGAAATACCTTAGTTTTTTTTGTTTTTTTAAGTTAATACATGTCTTTGGTATGAGACGATTTCACTCCTGAATAATCGGGATTGGCAACTTTGATGAAATTGTATTCAGGTGGAAAAAACTTCCTAACATTCATATTCAATTTTAAAAGGTTTGATATTTATATATTGTTTAAAATAGCCATGTGGAAAATTAATGATAAGTGTTTGACCTTGTCTCTTAAAAGAATCGTAATCAAGAATCGTTGGGAACCGGAAAACCGGAATATATTCAAGGAACCAGACCCATCCAAACTAAACCATATGGCACCCATACTGATAGGGATAGGTACCAAATCCAGTACTTTTTTGACACCGACCGCCCTACAGATTCACGTAAAATCCAACAGTGCCATTTTCACTACCTTGGTTTGCATTTCGGTGCTTGGCGATCACTTTAGCAAAACTGAGAGTAGACTCAGATGTTGCAATTTTCAATGCCAACAAAGAAATTTACTCAAAAACACTACAACATAAGTTAAGTAAATGCGCTAGCTTGATTGATATTGACATGCTACTACTGATTAGCAATTATACATAGCGATTTCAACACCTCCAAATTTGTTCCAGAACAATACACCTGTACAATACTTACAGTATTAACACTTTTTAGGGCACACAAACACATAAAAACACACCATAAACTATACACTACTGCCATCTAACGTCTTGGACTTGCAACTGTAATTGCACCTTAATGTAATTTAAACTCTTAAATATGATAAATACAATGTCAGGTTGAAACACTGATGACATCTATTAAACAAGGCAAGAAGCAAGGAATTAAACAGAGACAGAATTAAATTTGGCTCAATGAGGAGAGCGCGTACACCTGTACCCTTGAACAGTGTTCCACCACGCTCTGACGAAAGATTGTACGCCTCCTCTTTTATTTGGACTTTCCCTGATTACATGGCAACAGCTGTTTCTAAGGGACGGGGGGTCGTAAACAGCCATCGTCTATGGTTACAAAACAGTTCAAAGAAAAGGTGCCAGGAGGGGAGTCAGGCCCTGCTTCCTCTCCGCTTTGTAGATCTCGGGTCAAGACAAAATCTTCCTGTGGATTACAATAGAAGAAAGAAACCGACGCCTTCATGTCGCTTCCCATCCTACACAGTGGAGTTTTACAAGCCTTTTGATTGGTGGAACAAAGACAGCTTTTGTCCTATCGCCGGGAACTCATGGCAACACAAAGTTTTGTGATAACTTAGATACAATTATTCTGATACAATGTATACCAAATAGACAAATGTTATCATAATTATCTTATTTTAAAATGTTGCAATAAAAAATGAGATTTTATTATCAAAAACATTATTTATTAACACACCAAAGTACCAATAAAATACGTACCGTTGAGTACTGGTTTCGATTCCCAGGCACCAGGAATTGATACCGTATCGGTTCAAATGTGAACGGTAGCCATCACCCCTTAAAAATGTCTGGAGCCGCAAAAACTTAAAAGCCTTATATAAGTCTTATGACGAAGGCAACACATTATATAAGTGTCTATATTAGCCTACTATTAACATAACTATGTGTCGGCTGATACAAATCTTTGTTAACAGAAATGTTGAAATGTAATATTTATTCTACACATTTTTACAACATTGGAAACCATTAGTAAAACGAGTAAAATCTCTGAGGGTGAGTTAACTCCTGGAAATTTCTGGCTTAGAATGGCTAAAGGAGTACGTGTGTGTCCAAGATAACGGTAGGCTGTCTTCTTCTAATGTATTTATTAAAAAAATTTTCAAGCTGGGTAACATTTACTGTGGTCCGGAACAGTATGGCACACAAACTAATATCAGAAATGCAGCCAATATTACATACAGATGTGTCATGAGACATGCAAATATGAAATAAATACACAGAGAACATAAGTAAAGGAAATAAATTGAGCTCAAATATACCTACAAACGAGGCATAATGATGCAATATGTACATACAGCTAGCCTAAATAGCATGTTAGTTTCGATTAGCTTGCAGTTATGCACTTACCAAATATGCCTGATTAGCACTCCACACAAGTCAATAACATCAACAAAGCTCCCATTTGTTTATTCACGCACAGCATAAAAAGTTTGGTGGACAAAATGAGACAAAAGAGTGGTATAAAACACGTCATTCTGTGGCAGCGTCAGAGAAAGTTGTACTTGGTTTAGCATTTATTGATAGACCTATATTGTATTGGTTCTAGTATCTTTAATGTACAAAATGGATCAAAGTGGCCCCCGCAGCCATCAATTCTTATGTATGCGCCTTTTTCTGGAAAAAGTTTGGAAGCCCCTCCTGTAGAGACTTTCATCCAGCCTCTAGAATAAAATGACTGAGTTCAGGATGGAGCACTGGAATACAAATAATAAAAAGAAAAATGCGAAACAAATTGCAACTGCAGACACACATGACATTAAGTCTAAAACACAGGTATACTTTTATATGGCCTGCAAAGCCTGGCAATATTATGCGTCAAGAAACTACTTTGTCTTTCTGTATCTCCATTTAGACAAAAAAAAAAAATAGTTGTACTGAATAACATCAACAAAGCTCACATTTGTGTATTCACGCACAGCATAAAAGGTTTGGTGGACAAAATGAGAAAAAGAAGGAGTGGTATAAAACACGTCGAAAGTTGTACTTGTAAACAAACTACGGTGAGTTCAAGGACCGCCAAATTAGGACCTCAAAAGGCCTCCCATTCCCCGGGAGCACCTGCTGGAACCCTCTGCCCCACCTACACTACCGTTCAAAAGTTTGGGGTCACATTGAAATGTCCTTATTTGTGAAGGAAAAGCACTGTACTTTTCAATGAAGATAACTTTAAACTAGGTCTTAACTTTAAAGAAATACACTCTATACATTGGCTGCAAATGTCTGGTATTTGGTGCAATATCTACATAGGTGTATAGAGGCCCATTTCCAGCAACTATCACTCCAGTGTTCTAATGGTACAATGTGTTTGCTCATTGGCTCAGAAGGCTAATTGATGATTAGAAAACCCTTGTGCGATCATGTTCACACATCTGAAGACAGTTTAGCTCGTTACAGAAGCTACAAAACTGACCTTCCTTTGAGCAGATTGAGTTTCTGGAGCTTCACATTTGTGGGGTCAATTAAACGCTCAAAATGGCCAGAAAAAGAGAACTTTCATCTGAAACTCGACAGTGTATTCTTGTTCTTAGAAATGAAGGCTATTCCACAAAATTGTTTGGGTGACCCCAAACTTTTGAACGGTAGTGTAAATACGCCAAGCTGTCTGAAAATAGGGCCCCAAAAGGCCTCCCATTCCCTGGGAACACCTGCTGGAACCCTCTGCCCCACCAAAATACACCCAAGTAGGGCCCCAAAAAGCCTCCCATTCCCCGGGAGCAACTCTTGGAACCCTCTGCCTCACCTAAATACGCCAAACTGTCTGAAAACAGGGCCCCAAAAGGCCTCCCAATTCCCTGGGAACACCTGCTGGAACCCTCTGCCCCACCAAAATACACCAAACTAGGGCCCCAAAAAGCCTCCCATGCCCCAGGAGCAACTGTTGGAACCCTCTGCCTCTCCTAAATATGCCAAACTGTCTGAAAACAGGGCCCCAAAAAGCCTCCCATTCCCCGGGAACACCTGCTAGAACCCTCTGCCCCACCAAAATACGCAAAACTAGGGCCCCAAAAATCCTCCCATTCCCCGAGAACACCTGCTGGAACCCTCTGCCCCAGCAAAATATGCGAAACTGTCTGAAAATAGGGCCCCAAAAGGCCTCCCAATTCCCCGGGGACCCCAGCTGGAACCCCCTGCCCCACCAAAATACGCCAAACTAGGGCCCCAAAAGGCCTCCCATTCCCTGGGAACACCTGCTGGAACCCTCTGCCTCACCTAAATACACCAAACTGTCTGAAAATAGACCCCCGAAAGGCCTCCCATTCCCCGGAAACACCTGCTGGAACCCTCTGCCCCACCAAAATACGCAAAACTGTCTGAAAATAGGGCCCCAAAAGGCCTCCCATTCCCTGGGAACACCTGCTGGAATTCTCTGCCTCACCTAAATACGCCAAACTGTCTGAAAATAGGGCCCCAAAAGGCCTCCCATTCCCTGGGAACACCTGCTGGAACTCTCTGCTTCACCTAAATATGCCAAACTGTCTGAAAATAGGGCCCTAAAAGGCCTCCCATTCCCTGGGAGCACCTGCTGGAACCCTCTGCCCCACCAAAATACGCCAAACTAGGGCCCCAATAGGCCTCCCAATTCCCCGGGAACACCTGCTAAAACCCTCTGCCCCACCAAAATACGCGAAACTGTCTGAAAATAGGGCCCCAAAAGGCCTCCCATTCCCTGGGAACACCTGCTGGAACCCTCTGCTTCACCTAAATACGCCAAACTGTCTGAAAATAGGGCCCTAAAAGGCCTCCCATTCCCTGGGAGCACCTGCTGGAACCCTCTGCCCCACCAAAATACGCCAAACTAGGGCCCCAAAAGGCCTCTCATTCCCCGGGAACATCTGCTAAAACCCTCTGCCCCACCAAAATATGCGAAACTGTCTGAAAATAGGGCCCCAAAAGGCCTCCCATTCCCCGGGGACCCTGCTGGAACCCTCTGCCTCACCTAAATACGCCAAACTGCACAAGAAGGCGGGGAAGAAGAGGGGAAAGGCAGACAAAATGGTCAAAAGTCCCAATTTTGTCCAAAATACCTACCCGGGTTCCAGTCCCACGAGTCCCGCCGGACATTTAGTACAATACGGCGCTCGCCAAATACTGTCATCAGTGAAGCATGTTTAATACAAACAGTGGGATTTCTAACAATTACGAAGGTTTGTGTCATGTTTGTCCTTCTAAAGCAAGGGTGGGCAATTCATTTTTACCGGGGGCCGAATGAGCAACCTGAGCACTGCTGGAGGGCCACGCCGACAGTATTTCAATTAAATTTTGCTCAAATTATTTTTGATATACCGTAAGATAAATAATAATAATAATAATTTAATTTAACCTAACTTAACTTTATATAAAAGCAGATTGCTTTTGATGGTTTTATTTTTAACTAAGGCTGCAGCTAACGATTATTTTTCTATCGATTAATCTATAGATTATTTTTTCGATTAATCGGTTAATCTATAGATTATTTTTTTCGATTAATCTATGGATTATTTTTCCTTTTACCGATTATTTTTTTATTCAAAATGAAGATGAAAAAATAAATGTAAGCCCGTTTTTTCAAAAGGCATGGCTTTTATTTACAAAAAAAAAGAAGTATGGCCACTCAGTCAACATTGACAACAACATGACTAAATATTCTGTAACAATGTAAACATTTAAAACTTTTAACATTTAACAAAATTAAAAGTAGCTTATATGCTTTTTAATGTGCAAATATAAAAGTCAACATCCAGTGCAAATCTTAATATTCTGCAATAGTATAAGCATTTCAAAAGTAAAAGTATTGCTTATTTTGCTTTAAAATGTGCAAAAATAAAGATAAACATCCAATACAAAAAAGTGCAAAACGAAATATTCTGTAACAACAGTGTAAACATTTCAACAAAAGTGAAAGTATTGCTTATTTGCTAAAATGTGCAAAAATAAAGATAAACATCCAATACAAAAAAGTGCCAATCTAAATATTCTGGAGCACTGTAAACATTAAGTATTGCTTTTAAAATGTGCAAAATAAACATCCAGTCCAACACAGTACACAATAACCAATTCTACTCATTCCAGTGAGTGACTAACAGTTGTAATGAAGAAAGGTTAGCATGTCTACTTGCTTTGGTTCTTTTCTTGTTTACAATATTCCCAGCAGCTGAAAATAGGCGCTCAGAAGGGGTCGATGTGGCTGGAACTGAGAGGTAATTAGCCTTCACCTCAAGCCAGGACTGCGAGTGAGCTGAGCTGCAGTTTAAGTTTCTAGAAGGTCAACGGGCTCATAGTGATGTTACTAGTAGTTGACTGGGAGGTGTTTATTATCATTTGGGGAGAGTCCGCTGCCTGATGCTCACCTGCTAAACACCTATCTGCTCCACGCTGAAGCGCTGACTACATGCGCTCTGAATACGCACTGCTGATTGGCTGATAATGCTTCGTGTGTACCAATCAGATGGTTGTGTGGGTGGGACAATGCTGCGTGTGTACCAATCAGATGGTTGTGTGGGTGGGACAATGCTGCGTGCTGAGACAGAGGCAGACGGAGCAAAGCAGCTTGTTAAGACTTTTGCTTTAGCTTAGAAACTCGTTCGGTACACCCCCGTACCGAACCGAAAGCCCCGTACCGAAACGGTTCAATACAAAACACGTACCGTTACACCCCTAGCAGATACAAATGACACATTCATGTTTTTGTGTAATGATGACAACGTATACTCGCGCGGACGATTGACTAGTTGATGGTTTTCTTTTCAAATGTTCGTTCATAGCCGTTGTGCTGCTATGATAGGCCATTTCCGCTCGACACAGTGTGCATACAACAACATTATTAGGCCGTTTATTGAAATACTCCCACACTTTTGACCCCTTTTGGCATGCTTTTCCCCCCTCGCTCGCACCGCTCGCATCGTCTTCTTTGATCGTCTGCTTTGCGCTTCGCCATGACGGTAGTGTGACGTCATTATGCGACGCGTCGACGCCCAAAAACGGCGTCGACGTATTTACGTAACCGATGACGTCGACTACGTTGACGCGTCGTTTCAGCCTTATTTTTAACACTGTCTTACACAACACTTCCTGTTGTATAATACAATGCAAAAATGTCAATTTTTGTCACTTTATCCTGCATCCTCTTTAAAAGTCCAACATTTTTCCCCGTCAGATTTGGATAACCATCTGTTGTCACACCTGCCAGCTTGTCCCATTTCAGTCCTAACATGTCCAAACACGCATTTACCTATGTGAACAAGTCATTACCTGTGGTTGTCTCTTTAATTGACTGCATGGCTGCCAGCTCCTCCGTGATTTGAAAGTCTGCAGTTATCCCACGTAAGAAGATGAGCAGCTGGGCGGTGTCACGTACATCGCAGCTCTCATCCAAAGCCAGCGAAAAACAGTCAAAGTCGGCCGTTATGTTCTTCAGCTGAAGCTCCAGGTTTCCAGCGATGGTCTCAACCCGCCTCGTTACAGTGCGTCGGGAGAGTGACACGTTCTCAAATGCGCCCCTCTTCTCCGAAGACATATCAGCGCAACAGAGTCCAATAAGCACTCCTTAATAAACTCTCCGTCAGAAAACGCCTTACTTTTTCTGGCGATTTTGGGAGAAATGACGAAACTTGTCCTGACAGCTGCATCTCTGGGGGTGTGAAATTTGGCATAAAGTCCTTGTTGGGTTTGCAGTTTTACCATCAACGCATCAGCCTCCCTTGCGCGCGCTTCATCAGACAGATTCCGGTATTTTTCGTCGTGTAGTGGCGATTCAAATGATATTCTTTAAACACAGCAACCTGTGTACCACAAATTAAGCACACGGCTTTACCTCTAATTTCTGTAAAGAAATACTTGGCAGTCCATGTCTTGTTGAAAACACGGCATTCGTCATCAACTTTTCTCTTTTTAGCTTCTCGGGGGTAACCGTGCATCACTTGTCGCTGTGCACCTTCACTCACAGGTTACACACGGACATACGCCCATAAATAACACTTTTCAAAATAAAAGCAGCACAGTTGTATTGAACGCACGACATAGATGCTTTTTTAAATTAGGGACAGAGTCCCTTTGGGACAGAGGACCCTATTGTATTTCTAGCGTTTTATTATTATACTGCCGCCTCTTTGAGCTGTAATTTGACCCCCTTAACATGCTTCAAAACTCACCAAATTGGACACACACATCAGGACTGGCGAAAATGGCGATCTAATAAAAAAACCAAACCCCAAAACTCAAAATTGCGCTTTAGCACCCTCTAGGAAGAAAACACAGACAAAACTGCCTTTAACTCCCAGTAGGAATGTCAGAGAGACATGAAACAAAAACCTCTATGTAGGTCTCACTTTGACCTAGATTTCATACACTGACAACCCCCAGCAAAAATCAACAGGAAGTTTGCAATTCCCCCTTCAAAACAAAAGTTGAGTAAAAACAGTCACCTTTTTTCAAACATTATCTCCTCTGAGCGCGTTCGTCTCGGATTCAAATTAGCACAGGAGAGAGATTGAACCCTTCTGATTAAAAGTTGATGAAAGAGTTTTAATTACTGCTCCGGTTTGGATTTTATGAGCCCTCAAAGTCGGTCCCGTCCATCGCTGCTTGCAGCTTTAATTTATTTTGTAATTTGTGATTGCCGCTGTTCACATCCACTCACAATCGCGCACGAGCATACGCCCACACGGAAGTAATACAAATAACGCTTTTCAAAACAAAAGCAGCACCGTTGTATTTCACACTCGACATAGATACTTTTTTAAATGTATTTTGTAATTTATGATTGGCCTCACGTGGGCCGGACAGGGACGCACAAAGGGCCGGATGTGGCACAAAGGGCTGGATGTGGCCCAGGTCTGTTCTAAAGAAACCATATGAAATAAAAAATATATACTTCTACTGTTTTCACAAATTTTCGAAAAAGCTCCAGGGAGCCACTAGGGCGGCGCTAAAGAGCCGCGGGTTTCAGACCCCCGATTTAGGGAGTCGTTCCTGAGGCGTCTGTTTGCATGTTGACTACTATGTGTATGAAATAAACCTCACTTATATTAGACAAAGTTGAAACTTACACATTGAAATCTCCCTCGTCCAGAAACGGCGCTCTAACCGCGTGGTGAAAAGAAAGAAGTACACGGAAGACCTGGACATCAAGATAACCGACGACGAGGACGAGCAGGAAGATGTCGATGTCATGACGACCACGGCGGCCGTGGCCTCCATCAGCACGCAGCCTTTAGTGGCGGCGCCAGCGGCGGCGGCCGCAGCTCACGTCCAGCAGGGAATGGCGTTCGACGCTGACGGCATGCCTGGCATGCAGTTCTTCGTGGTGTGTGGAACTTTTCAAAACAACTTAACCATTTTCAGACTGACACTGCATGCTCTATAAGTCGCTGGCTTCATTGGCTGTCTTCACTTTGCAGGAAAACCCAAGTGAAGAAGACGCGGCCATTGTGGATAAAGTCCTTTCCATGCGATTAACAAAGAAAGAAGTATGTTTATTCAGTTTGCGTTTCATTCACTGGAGCTTTTGAATTGCTTGCCTTTTTTTTTTGTCTGAAACCTAATGACCGCTACTCTCTCCTAGGTCTTCCAAGGCCAGTACACCAATGTCGAGGAATTCTTTGTGAAGTACAAGAACTAGTAAGTCCCAACAACCTTGATCGAAAATGTATATCCTGTAAAGCAGTGTTTTTCAACCTTTTTTGAGCCAAGACACATTTTTTTCATTAAAAAATACGGAAGCACACCACCAGCAGAAAAGGTTAAAAAATGAAACCCCACCAGGTTGTCGTGCCTTATTTTGAGTTTGTTGTTGTTTCCTGTGTGTCGTGGTTTAGTTCCTGTCTTGTGCTGTTATTTTGGTGACCCTTCCTGTTTTGTTGGTGTTCTCCTGTAGCAGCTTCACGCCTTCCTTTGAGTGCTATTGCCCGCACCTGCTTTGTTTTCGCAATCAATACTATTGAAGTTGTGCGTACGCTACGGATGATGTTTTATAAGAAATTATCGAGTTCCTTATCGATTCTCTTATCGAATCCAGATAGGTTGTTGTATATGGAAAAATACACAATATTTGGTTTAACAAAAGCTCACTTTTGTTTTATAAGAAAAAAATAAAATAAACTAAATAAATAATTATTGACTGTTACCCCCCTAAAAAAAATTAAAAAATATTGACCGTTGTTACCCAAAGTATATTAAGTGGGATTTTTCAGAAAAACAAATATATACAGTAACACAAAAACAACCTGTCTCTGTGATCACTATAGGTGTATAAATAATAATATAGTGTTAAATTAAATTTAGTCCCTTGGGCACAAAACTGAAAATAATACAGCTCTCCAAAAAGTGCACTTCTGCTGCTATTGGAACATACTAACTACACACACTATGACACTAAGAACACCACAGTCATCAATCAACAATTCTTTTTCCAAAAAATTATTTCGATGGTGGAAATACACGACTTGCAGCCATTTTAAGTCCTCAAAACATCCATTGAAACAGTGCACAAATATCGTTTTTCAATAAACATCTTAATATCAAATTTAACCACTTTCCACCTTAATATTGAGTTACATAAACAAGTTCAACAGTTTACTTACAGACTTATCTTTTCCAAGGCTTGTAAGAGCTAACACAACTTGTCTACTTCTCAATTGTCTCACGAACTGAACTGACGTCGCCAACCCGGAAGTGCCCAAACTAATGACGCGTTGTATTTTCATATCGCCACAAGGTGTCGGTAAGAGTCTACAATCAAATGGGCACAGGACGGGATTCGAATAATATATAACATAATAATATAACATTGTTGATTGTCATGTCATGTACGGATGTGCTTTGTGGACGCCGTCTTTGCTCCACACGCTGTAAGTTTTTGCTGTCGTCCAGCATTCTGTTTTTGTTGACTTTGTAGCCAGTTCAGTTTTACGTTTGTTTTACAGAGCCTTCCCTATGCTTCAGTGCCTTTTCCTAGCAGGACTTGCCTTTTGTTAATTTTTGGTTTAAGCGTTACATACCTTTTTACCTGCCCGCTGTGCTCTGCATATTGGGATCACGACAAACCATCCTCGACGCGTTCCGACTCCTACAAAGCAATGAACTACCTGCTGCCACCTACTGATATGGATAGAGTATTACAAGATTGCCCTGCCAAGCTCTACACAGCACAGGCACTAGACAACGGCACATTATTATGATTATTGATTTGCAAAAAGATTTTTGTGGACCAATTAGGTGAAGTTGCATAATTTCCCATGGCACACCAGGCAATATCTCACGGCACACTAGTGTGCCGCGGCACAGTGGTTGAAAATCACTGCTGTAAAGCAAGGGTGTCCAAAGTACGGGTATATTGTACGACTCTACATAAAACGGTGGTACCATTTTTCCATTCATAATAATATGCTATAAAAAAACATTGCACATTTTGCGGTAATATTCTGGCGACTGAGCTGCCAGTTTTTACCGCTAAATCAGCAGATGTTGTAATTGCATTAGGTCAGAGGTGTCAAAGTCGTTTTCACTGAGGGCCACGTCACAGCTATGTTTGGCCCCACAGGGCTGCTTCTAACAGTGAATTGTACTATTGCACAATTTTTTATGCATTTTATTAGTAGATTTTTTTTAAACTAAAAGGTAAAAAAAAATATTCTAAGCTGCAATAATTTTGCCTCAAAATGTAGCGTATATGACTGTAAATGGAAAAACAGTACTGCTGTTTTAATGGTAAAAAAAAAAAAAAAAAGGCAGCTCCGTTGCCAGAATTTTACTGTATAATTTAGATTACTTTTTTTTACTGTAAATAAAAAAACTGCAATTTTACAGTAAAATTTTGGCACCTGAGCTTCCAGTTTTTTTTTTGTTTTTTTTTTAATTATCGCAAATCAACTACTGTAGATTTTTCAGTGTGTTACTGTAAATGCCAAATACCACAGATTATTACAGTAAAAGTACTGGGTTTTTTTTTTTCATTTAGAGAAAAATGCTGTAAAAACCACAGTAAATTTCACAATTTCACCATGAACTCTATTGCTACTTTTACATTGCACAATTTGATGGATAACTTGCTTTGAAATCAATATTATTAGTATTTTTTTCTATTTAAAAAATTGTTTGAATGTTTAATAATATACACTACCGTTCAAAAGTTTGGGGTCACATTGAAATGTCCTTATTTTTGAAGGAAAAGCACTGTACTTTTCAATGAAGATAACTTTAAACTAGTCTTAACTTTAAAGAAATACACTCTATACATTGCTAATGTGGTAAATGACTATTCTAGCTGCAAATGTCTGGTTTTTGGTGCAATATCTACATAGGTGTATAGAGGCCCATTTCCAGCAACTATCACTCCAGTGTTCTAATGGTACAATGTGTTTGCTCATTGGCTCAGAAGGCTAATTGATGATTAGAAAACCCTTGTGCAATCATGTTCACACATCTGAAAACACTTTAGCTCGTTACAGAAGCTACAAAACTGACCTTCCTTTGAGCAGATTGAGTTTCTGGAGCATCACATTTGTGGGGTAAATTAAACACTCAAAATGGCCAGAAAAAGAGAACTTTCATCTGAAACTCGACAGTCTATTCTTGTTCTTAGAAATGAAGGCTGTTGCACAAAATTGTTTGGGTGACCCCAAACTTTTGAACGGTAGTGTAGTTTTGCATAATTAGACAATATATAAGTTAACATAATTTGAGACTACATGGAGTACATATTTTTTTCTCCCAAAATAGAAAGAAAGGATATATTTAGTAAGAAAAGTTACAGTACTTTATTGATACATATTATTTCCAGGCTTTCGAGGGCCAAATAAAATGGCAAATATAATAGCTTCAAGGTGGGTAAGCACACCCAGCATTATGCCGTACATTAGGCGCACCAGGTTATAAGGCACGCTGTCCTTTTTTTTTTTTAAATTAAAGGATTTTAAGTGCGCCTTATAGTCCGGAAAATACGGTACTTTAATCAAATAATAATTTACTTAGGATTCCGTAATTATTGAATTTAATTTTGTATCCGGTTTGGGCCAATGTGGTTTATTGACACTTGAATGTGACTGGAATCGACTCACTCATGCTCACCTTCTTGTTCCCAGTTCATACTTGCACTGTGAATGGGCCAGCTTGGAGCAGCTGGAGAAGGACAAGAGGATCCATCAAAAGATCAAAAGGTTCAAGACCAAACATGCGCAGATGAGGCATATCTTCCAGGAGGTGAGAGGGGGGGGACACTTGGGTGCGGCAGCTTGAGTCGCAACCCGTTCTGCTGAAGTTACATTGAGATGGCATTTGGCAGGAGGAGGAGCTCTTCAACCCGGACTACGTGGAAGCGGACAGGATCCTGGACGAGTCGCACAGTGTAGACAAAGACAACGGCGAGGTAGAAGAAACTGCACCGAAAAGAGACTCCTATGTGTGCCAAGTAACATCCCGTGTTCCCTCCAGCCTGTGGTGTACTACTTGGTGAAGTGGTGCTCCCTGCCTTACGAAGACGCCACATGGGAGCTGAAGGAGGACGTGGACGAGGGAAAGGTGGAAGAGTTCCGTAAACTCCTAAACCGGCAACCCCGTCTCAAGAGAACGGTAAGAATCCAAGTGGTATGGAATCAATTAAGTAATATTAAATATCCTGTTTAACTGTTGACTTTTAATATTGAACTAGATGAGGTGTGAATGCGCCAATGCTGAAGTTGAAGTGAAATGCTGACAGAATGTAGTATGAATGTAAGAATAGTTGGAATGTTGAAGAGTTTAAATATCCGGGAAAAACTGAATTTGTTTTGGTACTTGGGAAAGTGTTAGTTGGATGAGTGGAATGTGTTGAAGGTGGAATGGTTTGAATCGGTTGAAAAGTGTGCAAATTGTGGAAGTTTAAAAAATGGACAATTCATTATGAATTGTGATAATGTCCCTGAAAACTGGAAATTATTGGAAAACCGGGATTTTTTTTTTTCAATTGTTGAAGGACAGCACACAATTTTGAACAGACTGAATAGTTTGAGGTCGGAACAGTTTTAATCGGACGAAAAATGTGGGAATTGTGTAACTTTCAAAAATGTCCAGTTCATTACAATGGGAATTTGATGGAAATGGTAAATGGTAAATGGGTTGTACTTGTATAGCGCTTATCTACCTTTTTAAGGAACTCAAAGCGCTTTGACACTATTTCCACATTCACCCATTCACACACACACATTCAAACACTGATGGCGGGAATATTTTTGAAAATGTTTAAAAAATGTGAATGTTCTAAATGGTTGGTGTTGGAATTTTTCAAATCGGTCGAGAAATGTTGAAGTAGTAACATTTTTAATTGAGAAATGGTATAATGGAATTCCTAGAAATTTGGGAAAACCAGGAATTTTTCCAGTTCGAAAAACATCATTTTTGTCCTGATTAAGAGGTGGAACGGTTGAAGTGTGTTGAAAAATGTGGAAGAAGTAGGGTTTTGAAAAAACGTGAATCCTGGGAATTCCTGGAATTTTTTTGAACTTGGAAAAATGACAGTTTGAATGTCCAGGATGAGTGGAATGGTTTGAACCGGTTTAAAAATGGCCAATTCATTTTGAATGGGGATAATGTCCCTGAAAACTGGGAATTCATGGAAAACCGGGAATTTTTAGAAATTGTTGGAGAGCACACAATTTTGAACAGGCTGAAGATTTTGAAGATGGAACAGCTTGAATTGGATGAAAAATGTGGGAATTGTGGAACTTTGAAAAATGTCCCGTTCATTTCATTGGGAATTTGATGGAAATTTGGGAAAAGTGGGAATATTTTTGAAAATGTTTAAAAAATGTGAATGTTCTAAATGGTTGGTGTTGGAATTTTTTAAATCGGTCGAGAAATGTTGAAGTAGTAACATTTTTAATTGAGAAATGGTATAATGGAATTCCTGGAATTTTGGGAAAACCTTGAATTTTTCCGGTTCAAAAAACAACTTCATTTTTGTCCTGATTTAGAGGTGGAACGGTTGAAGTGTGTTGAAAAATGTGGAAGAAGTAGGGTTTTGAAAAAACGTGAATCCTGGGAATTCCTGGAATTTTTTTGAACTTGGAAAAATTACAGTTTGAATGTCCAGGATGAGTGGAATGGTTTGAACCGGTTTAAAAATGGCCAATTCATTTTGAATGGGGATAATGTCCCTGAAAACTGGGAATTCATGGAAAACCGGGAATTTTTAGAAATTGTTGGAGAGCACACAATTTTGAACAGGCTGAAGATTTTGAAGTTGAAACAGTTTGAATTGGATGAAAAATGTGGGAATTGTGGAACTTTGAAAAATGTCCCGTTCATTTCATTGGGAATTTGATGGAAATTTGGTAAAAGTGGGAATATTTTTGAAAATGTTTAAAAAATGTGAATGTTCTAAATGGTTGGTGTTGGAATTTTTCAAATCGGTCGAGAAATGTTGAAGTAGTAACATTTTTAATTGAGAAATGGTATAATGGAATTCCTGGAAATTTGGGAAAAACCTTGAATTTTTCCGGTTCAAAAAACAACTTCATTTTTGTCCTGATTTAGAGGTGGAACGGTTGAAGTGTGTTGAAAATGTGGAAGAAGTTAGTCAACAGAAAAAAGGGTTTGAAAAAGACGGGAATTCCTGGAATTTTTTTTAACTTGGAAAAATGATAGTTTAAATGTCCAGGATGAGCGGAATATGTTGACGGTGGAATGGTTTGAATCGGTTTAAAAATGGCCAATTCATTTTGAATGGGGATTATGTCTCTAAAAACTGGGAATTCTTGGAAAACCGGGATTTTTTTTTTTAAGTTGTTGAAGGCCAGCACACAATTTTGAACAGGCTGAATATTTTGAAGTTGGAACAGTTTGAATTGGATGAAAAATGTGGGAATTGTGGAACTTTGAAAAATTTCCAGTTCATCACAATGGGAATTTGATGGAAATTTGGGAATTTTTTTGAAAATGTAAAAAAATGTGAATGTTCTGAGTTATAATGGTTACACTGGTTGGTGTTGGAATTTTTCAAATCGGTCTAGAAATGTTGAAGTAGTAACATTTTTAATTGAGAAATTGTATTTTGACCACTCCTCTTGGTGCGGTTCAGCTAAATGTGTTGGTTTTCTGACATGGACTTGTTTCTTCAGCATTGTCCACACGTTGGGAAGGCCATTCTAAAACCTTCATTCTGGCCTGATTTAGCTAGAATTCATAAAAGAAGCAAACTTGTTGGTCACAAATTGTTTTTTGTGACCAACAAGTATGTGCTCCAATCACTCTATCACAAAAAAATAAGAGTTGTAGAAATGATTGGAAACTCAAGACAGCCATGACATGATGTTCTTTACAAGTGTATGTCAACTTTTGATCACGACTGTACCAAGTTATAACTCTAAGGCAGGGGTCACCAACGCGGTGCCCGCGGGCACCAGGTAGCCCGTAAGGACCAGATGAGTAGCCCGCTGGCCTGTTCTAAAAATAGCTCAAATAGCGGCACTTACCAGTGAGCTGCCTCTATTTTTTAAATTGTATTTATTTACTAGCAAGCTGGTCTCGCTTTGCTCGACATTTTTCATTCTAAGAGAGACAAAACTCAAATAGAATTTGAAAATCCAAGAAAATATTTTAAAGACTTGGTCTTCACTTGTTTAAATAAATTCATTTATTTTTTTACTTTGTTTCTTATAACTTTTAGAAAGACAATTTTACAGAAAAAATACAACCTTAAAAATGATTTTAGGATTTTTAAACACATATACCTTTTTACCTTTTAAATTCCTTCCTCTTCTTTCCTGACAATTTAAATCAATGTTCAAGTAATTTTTTTTTTTTTATTGTAAAGAATAATAAATGTATTTTAATTTAATTCTTCATTTTAGCTTCTGTTTTTTCGACAAAGAATATTTGTGAAATATTTCTTCAAACTTATTATGATTAAAATTAAAAACAATTATTCTGGCAAATCTATAAATTTCTGTAGAATCAAATTTAAATCTTATTTCAAAGTCTTTTTTTTTATTTTTTATTTTTGTTCTGGAAAATCTAGAAGAAATAATGATTTGTCTTTGTTAGAAATATAGCTTCATCCAATTTGTTATATATTCTAACAAAGTGCAGATTGGATTTTAACCTATTTAAAACATGTCATCAAAATTCTAAAATTAATCTTAATCAGGAAAAATTACTAATGATGTTCCATAAATTATTTTTTTAATTTTTTTCAAAAAGATTCGAATTAGCTAGTTTTTCTCTTCTTTTTTTCGGTTGTATTTTGAATTTTAAAGAGTCGAAATTGAAGATAAGCTATGTTTCAAAATGTAATTGTCATTTTTTTTCGTGTTTTCTCCTCTTTTAAACCATTCAATTAAGTGTAAATATCATTAATTATTAATAATAACATAGAGTTAAAGGTAAATTGAGCAAATTGGCTATTTCTGGCAATTTATTTAAGTGTGTATCAAACTGGTAGCCCTTCGCATTAATCAGTACCCAAGAAGTAGCTCTTGGTTTCAAAAAGGTTGGTGACCCTTGCTCTAAGGTGTATGGCTGTGGAAATAGAAGTGTACATTTATATTAAAAAAGTTTAGCATGCTTAAGTTTGTTCACGCTCTCCTCTTCCGCAGACCCGACCGCCGGCTGGCTCCTGGAAGAAGTTGGAGGAGACCAAAGAGTACAAGAATGGGAACGTACTTAGAGAGTATCAACTGGAGGGTGTCAACTGGCTGCTCTTCAACTGGTACAACAGGTATGTATCAGACCCAGTCACATGATGAGTTAAATCATACTCTAAAGGCCTTAGTGGCCACATGCGTGGACAGCACCTTTTAGCTCTTATTTCCAAAATTGTGTACACTACTGAATTGGGGTCTTATGTGCTTATGTGGACACTTATACTGCCATCTGGGGGTGTCAGAAGAGTATAACATAAAATGGAATTTGGGGGAAAAAAGTGTAAAAATAAGAATTAGCATGTCACTATTATTATTGTTATTAATATTTCTGCTTCCTACATTATATATCAATATAGATCAATACAGTCTGCAGGGATACAGTCCGTAAATACACATGATTGTATTTCCTTATGACAAAAAAAATATAAAAAAAATAAAAATACCATATATAGTGTTGACCGGTCCGCAGCTACAAAAAGGTTGGGGACCACTGGTATAGAGCATGCCAGTATATAAGCCTCACCCACTAATATTTTACATATTTTAGCCGCATAAGCTGCAGATGTATGTTTTGAAATGAGTTACACAGAAATATTTTGTAAATTATTATTTACATACCATAATTGTTTCCAAATGGTGTCTGTAACGCGGCAGTAAAACGGATGATTACACAAAACAGAAGTCATCGTCATGGACCCACTAGCTGCGGAAACTAGGTCTCCAATCAGCTGAACAGTTTGAATCAGATGAAAAATGTGGGAGTTGTGGAACATTGAAGAATGTCCCATTGACTTCAATGGGAATTTCACAAAAATTTGGGAATTTCGGGAAAAGCGGGGAATTTTTTTGAAAATGGTAAAAAAACAAACTTCAATGGTCTGAATGAGTTGAAATGGCTGGTGTTGGAATTTTTCAAATCGGTCTAGAAATGTTAAAGTAGTAACACGTTGAATTGAGAAAATGGTATTGCAGAATTTCGGGAAAACCGGGAATTTTTCCAGTTCAAAAAACAACTTCGTTTTTTTATCCTGATTAAAAGGAATGATTTGATGGTGGAACGGTCGAAGTGGGTTGAAAAATGTGGAAGGAGTAGTCGCCAGAAAAAAAGGGGGAAATAGGGCTTTGGAAAACCAGGGATTCCGGAAAATCCTGGAATTTTTTTGAACTTGGAAAAAAATTCGTTTAAATTTCCAGGATGGTGGAATGTGTTGAAGGTGGAATGGCTTGAATCGGTTGAAAAATGTGGACATGGTGGAAGTTTGAAAAATGGCCAATTCATTTTGAGTGGGAAAAATGTCCCCGGAAAACCTGGAATTCTGGGAATTTTTGGAATGTGTCAAGGGAAAGCCCGCGATTCCCGAATAGGCTGAACAGTTTGAAGTTGGAACGGTTTGAATCGGGTGAAAAATGTGAAAGGTAGAGAGCGCCAAAATCTGGAGAAAAATATGTTTTTGGTGTAGAAAACCATATGTGTGAATGCTCCAATGCTCAAGTTGAACTGTAATCCTGGACATTTTTTTAAATTGTTGCAGTTGTGATAGACTCCAGCACCCCCAGCAACCCCAAAAGGGACAAGGGGTAGAAAATGGATGGTTAGATGGAAGTAGTGCACACAAATCCCAAACAGGCTGAATATTTTGAAAATGGAACAGTTTGAATCAGATGAAAAATGTGGGAGTTGTGGAACATTGAAGAATGTCCCATTGATTTCAATGGGAATTTCCCCAAAATTTGGGAATTTCGGGAAAACTGGGAATTTTTCCAGTTCAAAAAACAACTTCGTTTTTTTGTCCTGATTAAAAGGAATGATTTGACAGTGGAACGGTTGAAATGTGTTGAAAAATGTGGGAGTAGTACCGTATTTTCCGCACCATAAGCCGCACCTAAAAACCACAATTTTTCTCAAAAGCAGACAGTGCGGCTAATAACCCGGTGCGCCTTACATATGGATTAATATTCATATTTATTTTCATAAAGTTTAGGTCTCGCAACTACGGTAAACAGCCGCCATCTTTTTTCTCCGTAAAAGAGGAAGCGCTTGTTCTTCTACGGTAAGCAACCGCCCCCATAGAAGAGGAAGCGCTTCTTCTTCTACTGTAAGCAACCGCCAAGGTGAGCACCCGCCCCCGTAGAAGAAGAAGCGCGCGGATATTACCTTTCATTTCATTTGTGTGTTTCTGTAAAGACAACAAAATGTCTCCTACTAAGAGACACGCGTACAAGGTTCCACTGACTTTTGATATTCATGTGAACCGCACTGTGGATACAACGGGAACACGTACGGTGAATATTCGCACCACAGGGAATGAGAAGTCGTCCTACTGTGGTTCTAGCTTGCCATGCTAACGGCCAGAAAGTTCCACCCACGGTGATATTCAAAAGGAAGACCTTGCCAAAAGAGAACTTTCCAGCCGGCGTCATCATAAAAGCTATCTCGAAGGGATGGATGGATGAAGAAAAGATGAGCGAGTGGTTGATAGACGTTTACGCGAAGACACCGGGTGACTTTTTTCACGCAGCGCCGTTCCTGTTGATCTACGACTGCATGCGCGTCCACATCATCGATGGTGTCAAAAAACAAGTGAAGCACACCGAAGAAGAATAATTCGAGGGATTTGTGGATGAGTAATAACTTCAGAAAGTGAGCTTTAAATGTTTATTTTGTGTGTTGTGTGACACTAACGTATGAGCAACGTTGAGTTATTGATGTTGCTATTGCTCTGCACTATTTTGAGTGTTACTATTTTTGTGATTGCACATTTGTACATTACATTTTGGGAGTGAACAGAGTTGTTATAACGCTGGTTTGTAATATATTATTAAAGTTTGACTGACCTATCTGACTGTTTTGTTGACATTACCTTTAGCGTAGCGTAGGTGCGGCTAATAGGTAAACAAAGTTTTGAAATATTCCGTTCATTAAACGTGCGGCTAATAACACGGGGCGCCTTATGGTGCGGAAAATACGGTAGTCGCCAGAAAAAAAGGTGGAAATAAGGCTTTGGAAAACCTGGAAATCTGGGAATTTTTTGGAATTTAGGAAAAAATGTAGTTTAAATTTCCAGGATGGTGTAATGTGTTGAAGGTGGAATGGCTTGAATCGGTTGAAAAATGTGGAAATGATGGAAGTTTGTTAAATGGCCGATTCATTTTGAGTGGGGAAAATGTCCCCGGAAAACCTGGAAATCTGGGAATTTTTGGAATTTGTCAAGGGAAAGCCCGCGATTCCCGAATAGGCTGAACAGTTTGAAGTTGGAACGGTTTGAATCGGGTGAAAAATGTCAATGGTAGATCGCGCCAAAATCTGGAGAAAAATATGTTTTTGGTGTAGAAAGCCATGTGTGTGAATGCTTTGGAGCAATTAGCTGGGGGCCGCACTTTGGACGGCCTGGGCTCAGGGTTTGGGCAGTCAAGAACACGGTAGCTTGAGTCGTCGTTCCACTCCAATTTGTCAGTGTCCTCAAGCGAGATTCTACTGAAGAAAAGGTAAGGACCGCCACGTTTTAAGTTTTGTCTTTCTCTGGCTTCAGGCAAAACTGCATCCTGGCAGACGAGATGGGTCTCGGGAAGACCATCCAGTCCATCGCACTCCTGTCTGAGATTTACGCTGCTGGGCTCCAAGGCCCCTTCCTCGTCATCGCACCCCTTTCTACCATCACAAACTGGGAGCGGGAGTTCTCCACATGGACCGACATGAACGCCATCGTGTACCACGGCAGCTTAGCCAGCAGGCAGATGATCCAACAGTACGAGATGTACAGCAAAGACGACAAGGTAGCCTCATCCCTCGGCCCTGGCTAACCAGAATTTCACTGCACGTTTCTAACTGGTCTTCATTCTACGCACAGGAACATTTAATCCCAGGCGCGTACAAGTTCGATGCCCTCATCACTACTTTTGAGATGATACTGTCCGACTGTCCCGAGTTGAGGGAGATCTCCTGGCGTTGCGTGATCATCGATGAGGCTCATCGCCTGAAGAATCGCAACTGCAAGCTGTTGGACAGCTTGAAGATGTTGGACCTGGTTAGTCCACCCTAGCCAATCTTGCTTTGGTCTCTTTGACTGGTTGTTGTTTCCCCAGGAACACAAAGTGTTGTTGACCGGCACTCCCCTGCAGAACACCGTGGAGGAACTCTTCAGTTTGCTTCATTTCCTGGAGCCTGCCCAATTCTCATCCGAGATCGAATTCCTCAGAGATTTTGGAGACCTCAAAACAGAGGAGCAGGTACAAAATATGATCATCTTGGCTCAATCCGACATGCCAACTTGTTTAAATGACAGGGTTTCTGCAGGTCAAATTAGGGCCTTAATGGCATTGAAAGCATTAAATATGATGTCCACAGGCATTAACGATGTCGTACTATTGTAGGCCAAAAATACAAAAAAAACGGACTTGCTTCAGCAGCACAATACTGGTGCTGTAGTTGTAGGAGATGTCTCGAAACCTCATCAGGAGTCCCGATAAAACCCGAAAATGGCAAAAAAATGCATTTAAATTTTTTTTTTTCTCGCTAAAATGTATGTAGTAAGATGGGACCCTTACACAAAAATAAAAAAAAAACGGACTTGCTTCAGCAGCACAATACTGGAGCTGTAGTTGTAGGAGATTACTCAAAACCTCATCAGGAGTCCAGACAGAACCCGAAAATGGCAGAAAATGCATATTGTTGGAAAACTTTTTCTCGCTAAAATGTCGTAAGGGTGGACCCTTACACAAACATTAAAAAAAACGGACTTACTTCAGCAGCACAATACTGGTGCTGTAGTTGTAGGAGATGTCTCGAAACGTTATCAGGAGTCCCGATAAAACCCGAAAATGGCAAAAAATGCATTTAAAAAAAAAAATGTTTTCGCTAAAATGTAGTAAGATGGGACCCTTACACAAAAATTAAAAAAAAAACGGACTTGCTTCAGCAGCACAATACTGGTGCTGTAGTTGTAGGAGATGTCTCGAAACCTCATCAGGAGTCCAGACAGAACCCGAAAATGGCAGAAAATGCATATTGTTGGAAAACTTTTTCGATAAAATGTCGTAAGGGGGGGGGGACCCTTACACAAACATTAAAAAAAACGGACTTGCTTCAGCATCACAATACTGGTCCTGTAGTTGTAGTAGATGTCTCGAAACGTTATCAGGAGTCACGATAAAACCCAAAAATGTCAGAAAATGTATATTTTTGGAAAACTTTTTTTCGCTGAAATGTCGTAACTGGGGACTCTTACACAAAAGGGTGATGGGTCAAATGCAGAGAATAATTTCGCCACACCTAGTGTGTGTGACAATTATTGGTACTTTAACTTTATATATACAAGCCACATACAGTTGACACTTTCATTGTTTTTCGTTTCTTATACATTTCCATGATCAGAAAGGAGCAGATGGAAGAATAATCTTATATTTATCTGCCCCCTTTTTAGCACAAATTATTTTAGATGACTTTATCACTGTTCCCTCCACCAACACCCGAACTCCAACATACTTGATGTTGGAATAACTGCACTTGAAAGATTGAGCGTCCATTCTATCTGTTTGTTTCCCTATTTATGATAATTAAGTTATTGACCTTCCGAATACATAAATAATAATACTACAGTAATGAAAATATGTTTATTGCATTTAAAAAAGGGCCTTTGAATTGTTATTCTTATATATATTATGATTACATTAGTGCCAATTTTGGCCACAGTTAGTATAAACCTTTCAATATTATCATTGTGAAATGCTTACAATTACATTTCACCCATTCAGCATTATCATTGTCAAATGCGCACAGTTTTGTCTATGCCAAAAATGGTACGGTTGCGACGATATACAGTATGATACTGATCTGCAGTCGGACATGGGCATTACATTTGTTTTAAGTTTCATTAAAAAGGTCATTAAATTAGATTTGCTTAAACCAGCAGAAACCCTGAATAATTGGTGCAATACATTGGCTGAGAATTGCTATTAGTGATTGAATGTTTTTTTTTTTTTTTTACCCATCAGGTTCAGAAGTTGCAGGCGATATTGAAGCCAATGATGTTGCGAAGGCTCAAAGAGGACGTTGAGAAGAATTTGGCACCCAAACAAGAGACCATCATTGAGGTTAGTTTAAAGGTTAATAAATGTTCTTTATGTGCCACACGGTGACCCTTTTGGCAAGTACGTCAGCCTCTCAGTCGTGTTCCACCGGGGCCATTAGGCTCACACCCACATCCTTTCCCTAAAAAGTAATTTTAGGTCAATTGGAGACTGTAAACTTTCCGTATACATGAAACTGAACGGTTGTTTACTTATGTGTGCCTTATGATTGACTGGTGGCTTATCTGATACCCTTGTGAGGACAATCCATGTATAAAATGGATGGATGTACTTAAAAACGCTGAGACAATTCTTACATAATTAAAAACGTACCGTATTTTCCGGACAAGCCACACCCACTAAATGTTCTAAGGGGGGAAAAAATGTTTCCATATATTAGCCGCACGAAAACACTCCTACAGGCATCACACATGGGACAGTTTAGTAAGTACGAATTGTTTTAGTTGAATTGTAAAACTTAGAAAAGTTGCTTGGAGCGATTAATGAAGAATCCATACGAGTAGGAACGCTATGGATGCATTGTGGTCGTCAGCGAAGGAAAATCCATACTCCCCGCGCCGACTCAAAGTGTAGGAAAAAAGTAGAGGCTAATAGTCCGGAATTTATAAGCTGCAGATATATACGTTGTGAAATTAGTTATTTACACACAAAGATTTTGTAAATGTTTATTTACATACCTTAATTGTTTCCAAATGGTACCTGTAAAAACATAATTCATAGTCATGGACCCACTAGTTGCGGAAGCTAGCTCCCCAATCAGCTAAATGGACTCAATAACTCCACATTGACATTTTGGTGAATTTACTGAGGAATTTGAGAAACCGAAACACAAAAATAATGTTGTAAGTTAATAATACTAACAGGCACTCGTCAACGTGTTAGCATATTAGCTCGACACTAGCTTCATTACATCACAGGTGCAAATACGCACGAAAACACTCCTACGGGCATCACACATGGGACGGTTTAGTAAGTTTGAATTGTAAAACTTAGAAAAGTTGCTTGGAGTGATGAATGAAGAATCCATACGATGCATTATGGTCGACAGCGAAGGAAAATCCATACTACCCGCGCCGATTTATGAGCCGCAGGACTCAAAGGGTTAGGTTCAAACACTGATGACATCTATTAAACGAGACAAGAAGCAAGGAATTAAACTGAGACAGAATTAAATTTAGCTCAATTTGAGGAGAAACGTCTGGGCTGTACTCTTGTACAGTCTCCAGCACGCTCTGGCGAAACATTGTACGCCACCTCTTTTTATTTGGACTTTCCCTGTTTACATAACAGCTATTTCTAAAGGAATTGGGGGGTATGTAAACAGCCATTGTTTTCGGTCACATTAACACAAAAGAAAAAGATGCTTTGGGCTTGGACTGGTCCTGGATCGAGCTTTGGCAGGTCTTGGATCAAAATAGATGACCCCTCCCGTCTCTTCCCATCGTACACAGCGGAATTTTCCACGCCTTTGGCTTGGTGCAACAAAGACAGCTTCTGTCTGCTCGCCGGAAGTTTCCGAAAACGGAAACTTTTGTGATAACTTACACATAATTATTCTAACACAAAGTGTAGTAAAAAAGTAGGGGCTCATAGTCCGGAATTTATGGCATTTGCAACAGCCTGTGTCAAATTGAAATTTTAAACAGTCTTTTTTTTTCTTTTTCTTCAAGGTTGAGTTGACAGATGTCCAGAAGAAGTACTACCGAGCCATTCTGGAGAGGAACTTCAATTTTCTCAGCTTAGGAGCAAACAGTAACAGCAACGTGCCCAACCTGCTGAACACCATGATGGAGCTGCGCAAGTGCTGCAACCACCCTTACCTCATCAATGGTAGTGAAACCCATTCTTAAGTCTTCCATATTTAACACACAACCACATGGCCTGAGTGCACTTTAGGGATAGGGATGGAACTGTTCACTCACACTGGTGTATGAATGTTTGGTGGTGTTGGTGGGAGAGCCACGTTTCCATCAGTCTACCCCAGGGCAAGCTACAAATGTGTGAATGTGGAGTGAATGAATAATCGGTTGTCAGTCCTCACTGTAAAAACGATTGAGCGCCTTAAAAAGGGCTATATAGATATAAACTAGGGCTGGGCGATATGGACTTTTATTAATATCTTGATATTTTTAGGCCATGTCACGATATTTTGCCTTAGCCTTGAATGAACACTCGATGCATATAATCACAGCAGTATGATAATTCTATGTGTGTACATTAAAACATTCTTGTTCATACTGCATTAATATATGCTCATTTTAAACTTTCATGCAGAGAGGGAAACCACAACTGAGTCAATTTACCAAAAGTGTATTTATTAAACAGTTATTAAGCAGTGGCACAAACATTCATGTCATTTCCAAAACAGAAAGTGCAAAAAAACAAGCTATTAGTGCATGATGTCACTAAGATGACATATCAAAACAACACTAAATTAAAGTGCACTTTTTGTACAGAATGCTACTACAATAGTTTAAAACAAATAAAGTGCACTTTTGTGCATGATGTCACACAAGATATTTCAATAAGTGTCAAATAAAAATGAGCTGCATAATAGGAAATCAAATAGTGTATGTCCTTCGCTATGTGGTAGGTTCCTGCAGACATTACCTCCGTCTGTTGTTGACTATTTGTTTCATTCGTTGTTGATGTGGAAATGGTTGCTTGGGCATTTTGTTGGTGTGGCACCGAACGGAGATGTTGACATGCGGAGTTTCAAGCACTCCTCATTCTCTAGCGGGTGACTTTTCAAATGATGCTACAAATTAGCAGTGCTGCTACTTTTTGTAGCAACGCTTTTGCCGCATACTTGACATATTACTGTTCAACATCTTCCCGCTTGAAGCCAAACCACCGCCAGACGATGGACCCCCTGCTGTTTTTCTTGGGAATTCATTCTTCTTCCTCCATTTGTTTCCAGATTCGCACCTTCTCTCTCTCTCGTATGTGACGTAAGTAAGAAGGTGCGCTTGTTTTATGTCTCTGTGAGAAGGAGAGACAAGAAAAAGTGATAAACGACTGTAGTTTAATGCCCGCAGCTTAAAGCAACTGCGTGAGAACGTATACTCGAATACTCAAGAAATAGTCATTTTCTACATTACACAGAGACAAACCCAAGATATATTGAGTATATTCCATAAATCGCCCAGCCCTAATATAAACCATTATTATTTTTGATGTGTTTTGCACTACCAAACAAAGCATGTGTTCATCAGTTTAGTGGTATATTAGGTATTTTACACTATCATACACCCCAATGTATCCTGATACATTGTGAATGCTCTTTTATTGCCTGTGCATGGTATAAGATGGACATGCAAGCGTATACCACTGCACAAAACGAGTTTTGCATCATGGTCAAGTATGCAAATTAGATGATGTCATTTAGCCATCTCCGCCACAACACAACGCCACG
This sequence comes from Entelurus aequoreus, assembly GCF_033978785.1. Lineage (NCBI taxonomy): Eukaryota > Metazoa > Chordata > Actinopteri > Syngnathiformes > Syngnathidae > Entelurus > Entelurus aequoreus. The sequence continues at coordinate 58,270,690 of NC_084744.1, read as the reverse complement.
TCTAGACACCGGGCCTCGAATTTTAACTTTTTAAGGTCAAGACAAGTGTTGCCTTAAAGGAGGGCTCATATTTTAGGGCACCAAAGCAAACATTATATTTTTTCGAGGCTGGGGCTTCAGTGAATGAATGTTTATAACTGAATACATTTACACATGCATAAAAATTTGTTTTTTTTTGTATTATTTTTCGAACGAATTAACGTTTATGACAACCTTTTTTCAAAACACAATATAGAATGTGAGATATAACAGGATAATGCATACATTTATCATTTGTTTTCAAAACGCTTACAAAAGAGGGGGGCCCCGAAAATTGACTGCGGGACCCCATTTTTATGACTAGATGGGGTCCCTGGAAAATCTCGGAACAACTCCACTGTTCTCGTTGTCGCTTAACCTTTGACGCACGCTTCAAAAATGGCGGCTGCCCATGTTGTTTATACAGATGAACGTTAATTATGCGATGTCTTAAACCAGGGGTGTCAAGCTCATATTAGATGGGGGGCCACATGGAGAAAAGTGGGCTGGACTGATAAAATCACGGCACGATAACTTAAAAATAAAGACAACTTCAGATTGTTTTCTTTGTTTAAAAATACAACACGCACATTCTGAAAATGTACAAATGATAATGTGGTAACACTTTAGTATAAGGAACATATTCACCATTAATTAGTTGCTTATTAACATGCAAAATACTAACATATTGGCTCTTAATTAGTCATTATTAAGTACTTATTAATGCCTTATTCTGCATGGCCTTATTATACAACCAGTAAGCCATTAACTAAGAGTCTTCCCTCAATAACCTCAGAATTATTGCTTATTAGTACTAAGTAAGGAAGTTGTTGTGTATGATTCTCCCTTTAATACCACGTAATGAATATTGTCTGTTCTTACATAACAAAACATAACCCTAACTCTAAATTAAGTGTTTTTTACTTAGAATGTGTTCCCCTAGTGTCCAAATAACTCTAAATTAAGCCTTGTTACTTAGAATATGTTCCCCTAGTGTCCAAAAAACTCTAAATTAAGTCTTTGTTACTTAGAATATGCTCCCCATACCAAAGTGTTACCCATAACGTTGTTGTTGTTTTTTTACACTTATATGTTGCGGTTAATTGTATTCTATCTTTATTTGTTGTTATTTATATTTTCTGAATACATTATGTGATAACGTTCATCAGTCAACTCATTGGTGTTCATTTTCAATCTATCAAGATAAAAAAATATAATCAAACTTCAGGATGTTATTCATGTAGTTTGCTCCTTTTCCTCGACTGGTGCACTAAACATCATGTGTTTTTTTTGTTTTTTTACAAATAATTGCTATTGTGACATCTAGTGGACAGATTTAGAACAGCGGTTTCTTTCATTCAAACATTTAAGCTCATTTTTATACTTAGCAAACTCATCTCGCGGGCCGGATAAAACCAGTTCCAAACAGATGAAAATGTAAGAAAAAAGTCACGTCGGGGTGGTCTGATCAATTTATTCGACCAAACAATTACATTACAATTTGTCCGTTAACGAGTAAAAAGTCAAGGGCGGTCACGGGCATTACAGCGAGTGACAAGGGCGGTCGTGGCTAAATTTGAACCCTGAGACGGCGTTTACATAGGAAACCGATAATTTAATGTTGACAAAATCCCTTGTTTGTTTTAACCAGGTGCCGAGGAGAAGATTGTTGCGGAGTTACGAATGGTGTACGACCCCATGGCCCCGGACTTCCACTTGCAGGCCCTGATTCGGTCCGCTGGCAAGCTCGTCCTGCTGGACAAGCTGCTGCCACGTCTCAAAGCTGGCGGCCACAAAGTGCTCATCTTCTCCCAAATGGTGCGCTGCTTAGACATTCTGGAGGACTACCTCATCAACAAGAGGTAGGAAAGCTACATTCCTTTTCTTCCACAGGTTTATGTACACCAGTGTTTTTCAACCACTAGTGTACCGTGAGATATTGTCTGGTGTGGCGTGGGAGATGGTGTAATTTCACCTTACTGGGTTAAAAATATTTTTTGCAAACCAGTAATTATAATCCGCAAATAATGTGCCGTTGTTGAGTGTCTGTGCTGTCTAGAGCTCGGCAGCGTAACCGTGTAATACTCTTCCATATCAGTAGGTGGCAGCAGGTAGCTAATTGCTTTGTGGATGTCGGGAACATGGTTTGTCGTGATAACAATATGCGGGAGGCAGTGTGCAGGTAAAAAGGTGTCTAATGCTTCAAACAAAAGTAAACAAAAGGTGAGTGCCGCTAAGAAAAGGCATTGAAGCTTAGGGATGGCTATGCAAAATGAAACTAAAACTGAACTGGCTGCAAAGTAAACAAAAACAGAATGCTGGATGCCAGCAAAGACTGCATCCACAATGTACATTCAAACATGACATGACAATCAACAATGCCCCCACAAAGAAAGATTAAAAACAACGGAAAAGCAAAGACTTAAAGCGTGTGGCGCAGCAGACGGCGTCCACAAAGTACATCCGTAAATGACATGACAATAAACAACAAAATAGGAAACACTACACTAGGGATGATGTTCGAAACCTGTTCTCCCGGTTGTTCGATAAGAAAAGAACCGTTCGATAAGAAAAGAACCGATTCCATGGACTCAAATCCCTTTTTGAGAACCAGTTCCTGTTATCGAGGCCACTATAGTAAAGAAAAAGAGTTGGTTCTTTATTCGAATCCCTGGGAACGAATCCCGTCCCACAAGAAATGCCCTGTGATGTCACACAAGCAGCAAAAATAATGGACCGGAAAAAATGCCTCAAGACATGGCTATTCACCTGTAGTGATCACAGAGACAGGTTGTTTTTGTGTTACTGTATATATTTGTTTTTCTGAAAAATCCCACTTAATATACTTTGGGTAACAACAGTCAATATTTATTTGTATTTATTTTTTTTCTTATAAAATAAAAGTGAGCTTTTGTTAAACCAAATATTGTTTTTTTTCCATATACAACTACCTATCTGGATTCGATAAGAGAATCGATAAGGAATCGGATCGATAAGAGAATTCGATAATGGGCTCGAACTCGATAATTTCTTATCAAACATCATCCCTACACTACACACAGGAAAACAGCAAAAAACTCAAAATAAGTCAGGGTGTGATGTGACAGGTGGTGACTCTACACCTACTTTGAGACAAGCTACATTGATGCATGCAAGCTCGGCAGAGTAACCGTGTAATACTCTTCCATATCAGTAGGTGGCAGCCGGTAGCTAATTGTTTTGTAGATGTCGGAAACAGCGGGAGGCAGGGTGCAGGTAAACAGGTGTGCTTAAACCAAAAATAAACAAAAGGTGAATGCCCCTAAGAAAAGGCATTGAAGCTTAGGGAAGGCTATGCAGAACGAAACTAAAACTGAACTGGCTACAAAGTAAACAAAAACAGAATGCTGGACGACGGCAAAGACTTACTGTGGAGCAAAGACGGCGTCCACAATGTACATCCGAACATGACATGACAATCAACAGTGTCCCCACAAAGAAGGATTAAAAACAACTGAAATATTCTTGATTGCTAAAACAAAGTAGATGTGGGAAACATCGCTCAAAGGAAGACATGAAACTGCTACAGGAAAATACCAAAAAAAAGAGAAAAAGCCAGCAAAATAGGAGCGCAAGACAAGAACTAAAACACTACACACAGGAAAACATCAAAATAAGTCAGGGTGTGATGTGACAGTACACCTACTTTGAGACAAGCTATTTTGATGCATGCTTGGTTATGGTTTAAAGTCATACCCAACGATTGCGAGAACGACTTTTTACTGTCAATATCGACTGCTGAGTTAATTTTTTTTGTTTTCCGCTTGTGGTGTGCCTCGGGATTGCAATGAAAAAAAATGTGCCTTGGCTCCAAAAAAGTTGAAAAACACTGATGTACACAGTTATGTAATGTGTCGTTTATTTTTTAGATACACTTATGAGCGGATTGACGGCAGAGTGCGTGGCAACCTGCGACAGGCTGCCATCGATCGCTTCAGCAAGCCCGACTCGGACCGCTTTGTCTTTCTGCTGTGTACTCGAGCTGGAGGCTTGGGTATCAACCTCACTGCTGCTGACACCTGTGTCATATTTGACTCGGACTGGAACCCTCAGAACGACCTCCAGGTACCTTTTTACTTTGCAGATCAATGCTTTGACTCGTTCCCCACGGTAACAATGCAATGATCTTTCTACTCCTCCAGGCACAAGCCCGATGTCATCGTATTGGCCAGTCTAAGGCGGTCAAGGTCTACCGTCTGATTACCAGGAACTCGTACGAGAGAGAGATGCTCGACAAAGCCAGTCTGAAGCTGGGCCTCGACCGTGCCGTTTTGCAGAGCATGAGTGGCAACAAAGACAGCAGTGTTAACGGGGTAAGGAAAAGAAATCTTCTCACTGACCCCATTTACGAACTTTATTGGTTCTTCAACAGGGTTCGTAAATCAAAAGTGTGTATAGTGAAGTAGGGGTGTAACGGTACGTGTATTTGTATTGAACCGTTTCGGTACGGGGGTTTCGGTTCGGTTCAGAGGTGTACCGAACGAGTTTCCACACGGACATATTAAGTAGCGTACCGCACATTGTGTAAACAATGCACACCGAGGCACAACACACGGCATGCTAGCAACGACCGGGCTAGGACAACATGTAAAAGCCAGAGCTGGAAGACCCTCCTGCCTCGTTAAGATCTCCCGTTTGGGAACACTTTGGCTGTGCGATACAACAATGGAGGACGGAGGTTTGCCGACATTGTTCAGCAGCTGCTTCTGACAACACGTCAAACATGCTAACCCATTTCAAGCGTCACCACCGCATTCAAGCAGCCTCTCCTCGGTGAGTCAGGCAGGGCTAAAGTAGGGCTGCAACAACTAATCGATTAAAATCGATTACCAAAATAGTTGGCGATTAATTTAGTCATCGATTCGTTGGAACTATGCTATGCGCATGCGCGGGGGCTTTTTTTTAAATTTATTTTATTTTTTTTATTTTTTTTGGTTATTTTTTTGTTGTTTTTTTTTGTTTTATAAACATTAATTTATAAACTGCAACATTTCCAAACAGCTGAGAAACAATAATCAAAATAAGTACAAAAACAGTACAAAACAGCGCCAGGGCGTCGCTGAGGCTACGTCTCATGAGTTGGCGTAAGCTAGCCAATGATGTGTCATGTGCAGCTCACGTGACGACGGCGTCTCCTTTGCTGGAAAAATTCGAAAAATGGCGCAGGAAAACACTACCGATAGTTTAGCGGAGAAACATCTTGAGGTTATTGCTTCAATGGAGAAAAGTGTACGACCTAAGTCGTCAAAAGTGTGGGAACACTTCACTTTAAAGACTTCAAAGAAGAGCGTTTCCTGCAAAATGGCACGGAAGTACAACATTGCTTCAGAAGCACCTGAAAAGGAAACATGTTGGAGCCATGGATGAAGGGAAGAACTCACAGTACGTAACTTTTTAAGTCCATAGTGGCAACAAGCATTCATGAGTTCAGCTTTTTTGTGAGTAACGTTAAAAGTTATGCCTTTGTTGCAACGCGGGGCTGATAATGTGTCTCCGGCACATTTGACTCCGTTTTGAGAGAGAAAACGCACGGTTACCAATTTCGAAATAAACGTAACGGACAGAAATATCTCAGGTTGGTTTCATAATGGATCAATGTAGCCGGGCCGATAAAGCTATATAAATATATTTAGATTTGAGTGACGCTTTAGTATAACTAAACGTTATGAAGGTGCTGGAATATTTCATGCTATTATTCAGAGGCAGCCTAAAATGAATCCTTTATTATTCACAACAGAAAAGTGTACAATATCTGATTCAGTTCTGATGAGTTACATTTCTGTGTTATTATTGGTGTATGCTGCACCCCCAATGTCCACAACATGGTACCAGTATGCTGTTTTTTTTTTCAATAAAATACTGGAAAGGATAGAAATGTAGTTTGTCTCTTTTATCCGATTATTAATCGAAGTAATAATCGACAGATTAATCGATTATCAAATTAATCGTTAGTTGCAGCCCTAGGCTAAAGCAATAACAAATGTTTTTATAGCAGCAGATTTAAGTCCATATTGCATTAAAAACTAGATTGTGACCCACTTCTATGGTGGAAGAACAATAAGCCCATATATCCTGTTTAATGTTGCACTTTTTATATGTGGAAGTAAAGTTTTGTCATTTTATTTAATCTGAGCAACAACTTGAGGCAGTTTAATGTTGATTAACGTGGACCCCGACTTAAACAAGTTGAAAAACTTATTCGGGTCTTACCATTTAGTGGTCAATTGTACAGAATATGTGCTGTACTGTGCAATCTACTAATGAAAGTCTCAATCAATCAATCAATCAATCAATCAATCAATCAATCAATCAATCAATCAATCAAAAAAAGCACTTTATATGTAGAAAGGTTTTGTTAAGAAACCATTCTGAGCCTTATCTTATTTAGTTTTTATTTTATATATGTTGACCACATTAACCCTGGCAATGGACCCTGTGTGTATATGTATGTTATGCCATTGTTTACAAATTTGGTAAATAACTAACCAAAAAATTTATATTTTCTTACTGTACCGAAAATGAACCGAACCGTGACCTCTAAACCGAAATTTCTGTGTACCGTTACACCCCTACCAATTTCTCAAAAAGAAACCGTGTAAATATGAATAATACGTTGCAGCTTTGACTCATCGGCGGTCACTCGAACGAGTATGACGATCCTCCTGGTAGGGGTGTATCCCTTTATGGAGGATGCCTGTGCGTGACTTTGTTTAACGTGGGGAGACTGGTGCACAGACAGTCACCACACGATCCTTGACAGAATCGGGTCAGGGTCCAGTGGCATGGAGTCCCAAGACGACTGGGGACCCTTTTCTGCTGCAGCCTTCTTCCGCCATCGCAGCCGTTGTGGTCTTTCTTAAATCTACCGTCTTCCGCCTGCTCCGCCGTTGTGGTCGTTCTTAAATCTACCGTCTTCCGCCTGCTCCGCCGTTGAGGTCTTCACCGTATCCCTGGCTAGGGGACAGTCAGGTACTAGGCCTTTGCCAAGGGCCACCTGGGGTAACAGTAGTAAAGGGGTTAACCTCCTAGTGCCCCAAGACCCCATAGAGGAGCCTCCACTGCCGGATGCACTGTAACGTCATGCCCAGGACACCTTTGACTAGGGTTGTCCCGATACCAATATTTTGGTGCCGATACCAAAATGTATTTCGATACTTTTTTTTAAATAAAGGGGACCACAGAAAATGGCATTATCGGTTTTATTTTTAACAAAAAATCTTAGGGTACAATAAACATATGTTTCTTGTTGCCATCAAATACAAATTTGGGCCTTAAATAAGATAGCGAACATTCTAGGCAACTTCTATTTTATTAGTAAGTAAGCAAACAAAGGCTCCCAATTAGTCTGCTGACATGTGCAGTAACATATTGTGTCATTTATCTACCTATTATTTTGTACTGTTTAAGAAAAAATCTTACGGTACATTAATCATATGTTTATTATTGCAAGTGTGTCCTTAAATAAAATAGTGAACATACAAGACAACTTGTCTTTCAGTAGTAAGTAAACAAACAAAGGCTCCTAATTAGTCTGCTGACATATGCAGTAACATATTGTCATTTATCTACGTATTATTTTGTCAAAAATATTTAACGACAAGTGGTAGAAAATTTATTATTAATCTACTTGTTCATTTACTGTTAAAGGCCTACTGAAAGCCACTACTACCGACCACGCAGTCTGATAGTTTATATATCAATGATGAAATCTTAACATTGCAACACATGCCAATACGGCCGGGTTAACTTATAAAGTGCAATTTTAAATTTCCCGCGAAACTTCCGGTTGAAAACGTCTATGTATGATTAAGGCTGCAGCTAACGATTATTTTTCTATCGATTAATCTATAGATTATTTTTTTCGATTAATCGGTTAATCTATAGATTTTTTTCGATTCATCTATAGATTATTTTTCCTTTTACCGATTATTTTTTATTTTTATTTAAAATGAAGATGAAAAAATAAAAGTAGGCCAGTTTTTTCAAAAGGCATGGCTCTTATTTACAAAAAAAAAAGTATGGCCACTCAGTCAACATTGACAACAACATGACAAAATATTCTGTAACAATGTAAACATTTAAAACTTTTAACATTTAACAAAATTAAAAGTAGCTTATTTGCTTTTTAATGTGCAAATATAAAAGTAAACATCCAGTGCAAATCTTAATATTCTGCAATAGTATTAGCATTTCAAAAGTAAAAGTATTGCTTATTTTGCTTTAAAATGTGCAAAAATAAAGATAAACATCCAATACAAAAATGTGCAAAACGAAATATTCTGTAACAACAGTGTAAACATTTCAACAAAAGTGAAAGTATTGCTTATTTGCTAAAATGTGCAAAAATAAAGATAAACATCCAATACAAAAAAGTGCCAATCTAAATATTCTGGAGCACTGTAAACATTAAGTATTGCTTTTAAAATGTGCAAAATAAACATCCAGTCCAACACAGTACACAATAACCAATTCTACTCATTCCAGTGAGTGTCTAACAGTTGTAATGAAGAAAGGTTAGCATGTCTACATGCTTTGCTTCTTTTCTTGTTTACAATATTCCCAGCAGCTGAAAATAGGCGCTCAGAAGGGGTCGATGTGGCTGGAACTGAGAGGTAATTAGCCCTTCACCTCAAACCAGGACTGCGAGCGAGCTGAGCTGCAGTTTAAGATTCTAGTAGGTCAACGGGCTCATAGTGATGTTACTAGTAGTTGACTGGGAGGTGTTTATTATCATTTGGGGAGAGTCCGCTGCCTGATGCTCACCTGCTAAACACCTATCTGCTCGACGCTGAAGCGCTGACTACATGCGCTCTGAATACGCACTGCTGATTGGCTGACAATGCTGCGTGTGTACCAATCAGATGGTTGTATGGGTGGGACAATGCTGCGTGTGTACCAATCAGATGGTTGTATGGGTGGGACAATGCTGCGTGTGTACCAATCAGATGGTTGTGTGGGTGGGACAATGCTGCGTGCTGAGACAGAGGCAGAGGAGCAAAGCAACTTGTTAAGACTTTAGCAGCTAAAGTTAGCTTTAGCTTAGAAACTCGTTCGGTACACCCCCGTACCGAACCGAAAGCCCCGTACCGAAACGGTTCAATACAAAACACATACCGTTACACCCCTAGCAGATACAAATGACACATTCATGTTTTTGTGTAATGATGACAACGTATGCTAACGCGGACGATTGACTAGTTGATGGTTGATGGTTTTCTTTTCAAATGTTCGTTCATAGCCGTTGTGCTGCTATGATAGGCCATTTACGCTCGACACAGTGTGCATACAACAACATTATTAGGCTGTGTATTGAAATACTCCCACACTTTTGACGACTTTTGGCGTGCGTTTTTCCCCTCGCTCGCACAGTCTGCTTTGCGCTCCGCCATGACGGTAGTGTGACGTAAATATGCGACGCGTCGACGCACAAAAACGGCGTCGACGTATTTACGTAACCGATGACGTCGACTATGTCGACGCGTCGTTTCAGCCTTATGTATGATGACGTATGCGCGTGACGTCAATCGTTGAAACGGAAGTATTCGGACACATTGTATCCAATACAAAAAGCTCGGTTTTCATCGCAAAATTCCACAGTATTCTTGACGTCTGTGTTGGTGAATCTTTTGCAATTTGTTTAATGAACAATGGAGACTGCAAAGAAGAAAGCTGTAGGTGGTATCGGTGTATTAGCGGCTGGCTACAGCAACACAACCAGGAGGGCTTTGACTTGGATAGCAGACGCGCTATCCGACGCTAGCCGCCGACCGCACGGATGATCGGGTGAAGTCCTTTGTCGCTCCGTCGATCGCTGGAACGCATGTGAGCACGGGTGTTGATGAGCAGATGAGGGCTGGCTGGCGTAGGTGGATAGCTAATGTTTTTATCATAGCTCAGTGAGGCCCCATTGCTAAGTTAGCTTCAATGGCGTTGTTAGCAACAGCATTGTTAAGCTTCACCAGGCTGGAAAGCATTAACCGTGTAGTTACATGTCCATGGTTTAATAGTATTGTTGATATTCTGTCTATCCTTCCAGTCAGGGGTTTATTTCTTTTGTTTCTATCTGCAGTTAAGCCCGATGCTATCACGTTAGCTCCGTAGCTAAAGTGCTTCGCCGATGTATTGTCGTGGAGATAAAAGTCACTGTGAATGTCCATTTCGCGTTCTCGACTCTCATTTTCAAGAGGATATAGTATCCGAGGTGGTTTAAAATACAAATCCGTGATCCACAATAGAAAAAGGAGAGACTGTGGAATCCAATGAGCCAGCTTGTACCTAAGTTACGGTCAGAGCGAAAAAAGATACGTCCTGCACTGCACTCTAGTCCTTCACTCTCACGTTCCTCATCCACAAATATTTTATCCTGGCTCAAATTAATGGGGTAATCGTCGCTTTCTCGGCCCGAATCGCTCTCGCTGCTGGTGTAAACAATGGGGAAATGTGAGGAGCCTTTCAACCTGCGACGTCACGCTACTTCCGGTACAGGCAAGGCTTTTTTTTATCAGCGACCAAAACTTTATCGTCGATGTTCTCTACTAAATCCTTTCAGCAAAAATATGGCAATATCGCGAAATGATCAAGTATGACACATAGAATGGATCTGCTATCCCTGTTTAAATTTTTAAAAAATCATTTCAGTAGGCCTTTAATATATGCTTACTTCCTCTTTTATCATGTTCTATCTACACTTATGTTAAAATGTAATAATCACTTATTCTTCTGTTGTTTGGATACTTTACATTAGTTTTGGGTGATGCCACAAATTAGGGTATCAATCCGATACCAAGTAGTTCCAGGATCATACATTGGTCATATTTATTTTAGCAGATTTTCCGTATTTTTCCTACAGTGACCTCAAACAACAAGGCTATGGATTGATTCACACTGGTTTTCGCCTTTTGAAGGGTACTGGAAAGACTGGAAAATGTGTCTTGAAAGTCCTTAAAAAGTGCTCGAATTTGGCCATGGAAAAGGTGTACGAACCCTGTATACGGAGACATGGTTCACACACAAAGTTTGTAAATGGAAAAATTTGCAAATAGAGGGGCTCGTAAATCCAGCTCGCACTGTATTTTGGATCCGTTTATAGCTAAATTATTATTGCGTCACTTCAACAGATCCAGCAGTTTTCCAAGAAGGAGATTGAGGACTTGCTGAGGAAGGGAGCTTACGCCGCCATCATGGACGAGAACGATGAGGGCAGTCGCTTCTGTGAGGAAGACATCGACCAGATCCTCCAGCGAAGAGCCACCACCATCACCATCGAGAGCGAGGGCAAGGGCTCCACCTTCTCAAAGGCCAGCTTTGTGGCCTCCGAGAACCGTAACGACATTGCCCTCGATGACCCGGAATTCTGGGAGAAGTGGGCCAAGAAAGCCGACATAGACATGGACATCCTCAACCGAAAAGTACAGTGATTAACTTTTATTGTCCACATTGGCCTTGTTGTAGTTTTATGTAGCTTACCTTTTTAACTAATGTGCTTAGATTAATGTTGACCTTATGTCTCCCCTTAGAACACGCTTGTGATCGACACTCCCAGAGTACGCAAGCAGACGCGTCAGTATTCCAGTTTGCGTGGAGAGGGTGGCGAGCTATCCGATATGGACAGTGATGAAGAGTACCCACCTGCCAATTCCAGACACTCCCGTTCTTCCCGACGCTCGGATCGTCACAGCGGAGTGGGTTACGGACGCACGGACTGTTTCCGCGTGGAAAAACATCTGCTCGTCTATGGGTATGTAGAGATGGATGAGGCTTTTCATCCCCACCTCCTCAAAACCCTCCTGCGAGCTTGATGTTGACATTGACTTATTGGATTAGTTCGGTCTCTTTTTAATTTCCATTGTTAGCTCACACCTACAGTGCATCTGGGAAGTATTCACATTTCCGAAATAGAATCAATTAATTTTTGTCCTCAAAATTCTACACACAATACTATGTGAAGTGTTTTAGGGTTTGTTTGTTTATTTTTAGATTTTTGCAAATTTGTCAAAAATTAAAAACAAAAAGTACATGTACTAGTGTTGTCCCAATACCAATATTTTGGTACTGATACCAAAATTATTTTGATACTTTTCGGTACTTTTCTAAATAAAGGGAACCACAAAAAATTGCATTATTGGCTTTTTTTTAACAAAAAATCTTAGGGTACATTAAACATATGTTTATTATTGTAATTTAGTCATTAAATAAAATAGTGAATATACTAGACAACTTGTCTTTTAGTAGTAAGTAAACAAACAAAGTCTCCTAATTAGTCTGCGGACGTATGCAGTAACATATTGTGTCATTTTCCATTATATTATTTTGTTAAAATTATTAAGGACAAGTGGTAGAAAATGTATTATTAATCTACTTGTTCATTTACTGTTAATATCTGCTTACTTTCTCTTTTAACATGTTCTATCTACACTTCTGTTAAAATGTAATAATCACTTATTCTTCTCTTCTTTGATACTTTACATTAGTTTTTCATGATACCACAAATTTCTGTATCGATCCGATACCAAGTAGTTACAGGATAATACATTGGTCATATTCAAAGTCCTCATATGTCCAGGGATGTATTTCCTGAGTTTATAAATATAATATGAATACAAATAAAACCAAATTATTATTATTTTGGGATGCTAAAAAATATCGACGTAGTCATAGTAGTATCTACTAGATACGCTGCTGTACTTGGTATCATTACAGTGGATGTCAGGTGTAGATCCACCCATGGCGTTTGTTTACATTTTGACGCCGGTGAGCTACGGTGCGTAGTGAAGCATATTTAGCTATTCCTCGTCCTGCAGTGATAATGATACTTGTAAGAAACTTACTTTATTTGTCGCCATGGAGGCGAGGATTAGTGATTTAGAAGTAGTAGGGGGCGGGCGTGGGGGAATAAATAAATACATAAAAATATTCAGCACCGCTGGGAGACCAGTCAGGATAGAGGGAAAGATGATACAGTAACTTCTGAAAAAGACTTGTGGCTGTAATTGCTTCCACAGGTGCATCAACAAAGGCTGTGAATACTTGGGATTTCATTGTTTTTTATTTGTAACAAATGAGCAAAACCTTTTCATATAGTCATTATAGGTCTTGTGTGCAGAATTTTCAGCACAAAAATGAATGTATTCCATTTTGGAATAAGGCTGTCCTGCTGGAATAATGCATGCTTCATAATTCCAGTAAAAAGCTACAAATACACATTAACTTGTGTTTTATTTCAATCCAAAAATGTGCAAATTGACAAAAATCCACAGTTTGAGTAAATGATCACGGGGACCCGTCAGTCACACCCTTTTGTCTTGTCAATCTTTTCCAGTTGGGGGCGCTGGAGGGACATTCTGTCCCACGCCAGATGTAAGCGCCGCCTGAGTGAGCGCGACGTGGAGACCATATGCCGCGTCATCTTGGTGTTTTGTCTCCTGCACTACCGTGGCGACGAGAACATCAAGAGTTTCATCTGGGAACTCATCACACCCCCGGAGAACGGGCGTGAGCCCCAAACACTACTCAACCACTCTGGTAGGAGGATTTACCAACCATGAACTTCTTGCTGTCGTTGCAAGTGCTTAGAACTTGTGTTTTCTGCGTAGGCCTCTCCATCCCTGTGCCCCGAGGCAGGAAGGGCAAGAGGGTAAAAGCCCAGAGCACATTTGACGTGCAGAAAGTGGAATGGATCCGCAAGTATAACCCTGATACCTTGCTGCTGGACGACAGTTACCGCAAGCACCTCAAGCACCAGTGCAACAAGTTAGGATAATTGACTTTTGTCAAGTGCGTGTTGTCGGTACTAAAAGTCTCTCCTCTCCCAGGGTGTTGCTGAGGGTGCGTATGCTCTACTACCTCAAGCAGGAGGTGATCGGTGACCATGCTGACTCGGTCCTGAAAGGGGCAGACATCAGGTATGCTGTTGTAGGTCCTACGCTGACACATTGTTCATAACCTACTCTAACCTACTAGTGGTTAGACTGTCTGCCCTGAGATCGGTAGGTTGTGAGTTCAAACCCTGGCATACCAAAGACTATAAAAATGGGACCCATTACCTCCCTGCTTGGCATTCAGCATCAAGGGTTGGAATTAGGGATGTCCGATAATGGCTTTTTTGCCGATATTCCGATATTGTCCAACTCTTAATTACCGATATCAACCGATTCCGATATATACAGTCGTGGAATTAACACATTATTATACCTAATTTTGACAGCCAGGTATGGTGAAGATAAGGTCCTTTTTAAAAAAAAGAAAAAAAATAAGATAAATAAATTAAAAACATTTTCTTGAATAAAAAAGAAAGTAAAACAATATAAAAAAAGTTACCGGTACATAGAAATGAGTAAATAATGAAAATGAGTAAAATTAACTGTTAAAGGTTAGTACTATTAGTGGACCAGCAGCACGCACAATCATGTGTGCTTATGGACTGTATTCCTTGCAGACTGCAGGGTTTCCCACACATTCATTTATATGTGGCGGCCCGCCACGAAAGAATTACGTCCGCCACAAATAATTTTATTTTATTTTATTTTTATTTTTTTTGTCCTCTCCAGCTTCTCAGGCAAATCATATAGTTGATGTAGATGCCCATATCGGCTGTTCAGATTTACTTTACAAAAGAGAAGTGTAGGATACTTCTCTTGTTGCCTTATTTGTATTTGACTTTATTAAATGTATTTATATTAGAAACACAACATGTGTATATAACAAAGGGTGCAAAGTCTGCAGGCAGTAGGAAACACATGGTTAAGTGTAGGGAGTAAAACTGACGGCAGTCTAAAGTTCAAGATTTTTGGAGCTCTTTGTTCAGTGGATCAGATGTTTGATGAAGCTCTGTGTCTTATCTACCACCACTACTGTTTTCTGTTTATTTGTTACTGACTGTGGCAGGACACCTCTGCCTCTGTTTCACTTTATGTTGCTGGTAAATAATATGGTTGTAGTAGTAGGCTAAAGTTAAATTATTTAGTATGCACTAATTAAAGGGGCAGAGCTTTGAGACATTTTAGCTTTTATATTTTATAAGATATATTTTTTGTAAGAACCACAATTAATAAATATATTTCAGTGAATAACTTATTGTTCAAATCTGCATATAAATATGTACATAAAGTGTTGTAATTATATTGTAAAATGGATGGATGGACGTTTAAAACAAAACTGTTATTATTAATTAGTAAGTGTACATTTTTTGAGCCTTTTTAGAGAAAATCAAATCATTGTAGTAAATTATGCAAATTACTCGATGATATCATGGTGACCACGCCCATAGTCACGCCCATGGCCACGCCCCCACCGCCACAGGTATCTTGGCAGTTTATGGGAAACACTGGACTGTATTGATATTAGGGCTGCAACAACTAATCGATTAAAATCGATTATAAAAATAGTTGCCGATTAATTTAGTCATCGATTCGTTGGATCTATGCTATGCGCATGCGCAGAGGCTTTTAAAAAAAAATTAAAAAAAATTTATTTTTTATTTTTTTAAATAAAACTTTATTTATAAACTGCAGCATGTACAAACAGCTGATAAACAATATTCAAAATAAGTATGGTGCCAGTATGCTGTTTTTTTTCAATAAAATACTGGAAAGGATAGAAATGTAGTTTGTCTCTTTTATCCGATTATTAATCGATTAATCGATTATCAAATTAATCGTTAGTTGCAGCCCTAATTGATATAAATTGATATATAATGTAGGAACCAGAATATTAATAACAGAAAGAAACAACCCTTTTGTGTGAATGAGTGTAAATGGGGGAGGGAGGTTTTTTGGGTTGGTGCACTAATTGTAAGTGTATCTTGTGTTTTTTATGTTGATTTAATTAAAAAAAAACAAAAAAAAACGATACCGATAATTTCCGATATTACATTTTAAAGCATTTATCGCCTGATAATATCGGCATGCCGATATTATCGGACATCTATAGTTGTAATTATTATTATTATTCTCTATTGCTTGCTAGTGTTACCATATCTGAGTTATTGTGCAGAAATATGGGTAAATAACTACAAATGTACACTTCATTCATTAACCGTGTCGCTTAATCCATTCCATCATTTATTTCCACATACAGATATACTGAAGGTTTCAAGTGTTGTACGTGCGTACAAATTTTTTAAACTCAATTGTTCTCTATCAGATTATATTTCTCTTTTGTTGAGAATAATTGTTGTATAATATTGGGTAGCAGAGTGTAGATTGTTTTGTGTATAATGTTAGCTGTTTGCAAATTCACTGATGTGGAATTTCAGTATTTTCGAGATATATACCGTATTTTTCGGAGTATAAGTCGCACCGGAGTATAAGTCGCACCGGCCGAAAATGCATAATAAAGAAGGAAAAAAACATATAAGTCGCACCGGAGTTTAAATCAAATTTTTGGGGGAAATTTATTTGATAAAAGCCAACACCAAGAATAGACATTTGAAAGGCAATTTAAAATAAATAAAGAATAGTGAACAACAGGCTGAATAAGTGTACGTTATATGAGGCATAAATAACCAACTGGTATGTTAACGTAACATATTAAGGTAAGAGTCATTCAAATAACTATAACATATAGAACATGCTATACGTTTACCAAACAATCTGTCACTCCTAATCGCTAAATCCCATGAAATCTTATACGTCTAGTCTCTTACGTGAATGAGCTAAATAATATTATTTGATATTTTACGGTAGTGTGTTAATCATTTCACACGTAAGTCGCTCCTGAGTATAAGTCGCACCCCCGGCCAAACTATGAAAAAAAACTGCGACTTATAGTCTGAAAAATACGGTAGGTAGTATTTGTTACCTTGCGGCTCTTCTTACTGGCGTGTCGCAAGTAGGGAGGCTGTCTGTGCTTCCTGTGTGTAAAGTTGACTCTGCGCCCACCAAAACAAAGATTGTGAATGACTGTAAAGAGGGCTTACTGCGTTCAGTTAATTCCTAACGTTAAATACACGCACTCAGGTGCTGAGAGCGATGCACAGAGTGGGATGTCTTTCTCCCTGTTGTCAGCGGGAGACGACCAAATGTGAGGCTCAACAATTATGATCGAATGCTGTTATTAAAACCTCCACGTCAATTAATCGTGCACCCCTACCGTCTTTTATAAGTAAATGTATTTGTTTTTCAGAGATGTGGACATCTGGATACCGGAGATGGAGCAGCAAGAGGTCCCTGCAGGATGGTGGGATGCTGAGGCTGACCGCTCTCTGCTGGCGGGTGTTTTCAAACACGGTAAAAACACCTTAAGAACGGCAACGCTTTTCCGTTAGTCGGTTTCCAAGTTCCCTACTTACTGCCAGTTTGTGTGTTTCAACACGTTTTTACCGTCAAATGTGTTACCAGGTTACGAGATGTACACCACCATGCGCGCCGACGGACGCCTGTGTTTCCTGGAGAAGGTTGGCCGGCCCGACGACAAGGCCATCGATGCGGAGCAACATGTAGGGGATGGCGAGCTGGGAGACGAGTGAGTCATGCTTACAGTTTTTGTTGTGACATTTTGCTGCAATTGATATACAGTGGTACCTCGGGATTAGGGTTGGGTATCGTTTGAATTCGAACGATTCCGATTCTTTGTTTCGATTCCGATTCCTGACGGTTCTCGATTCCGATTCTTCTTGTACCATGCCGGGATCAATGTGTTTGACAGGTAGTCCCTGGAAGGTGGTATGTATTTTGGGTTGAGAGTTTTCACCATACCCCTGCAAACATGTAATGTTGCTGTTACTGTTTAGCCCAGTATCAATTAGCTTAGCTCTAACGTTATTGCTTAACTAACCTAAATGTTGGAGATTCCACCTCTGAAAAGGGATGCAGTCTTTTGACTATGTGTGCAGTGACGTCTGTGGCACCGACATCTTCCCCATTGCCGCTACGGTGAACGGAGTACGCTGAGCACATCGTGGAGCCTGGCTAGCAGGTTGTAAATTGTCTATGAAAAAATACGCGGGCTAATTTGTTAGCTGCCTCGACGTTGGCGCAAAACACATTTATTGCATATACCGTATTTCCTTGAATAGCCGCAGGGACGCTAATTAATTTAAAACCTCTTCTCACTCCTGCGCTTACCAAAACCATGCGGGATGGGCAAGCATGCGCTAATTATTTTAAAACCTCTTCTCACTCCGGCGCTTACCTTATCATGAAAAGCACATTTAATTAAAAAAAATGTTATAATGGTCTTACCTTTACTTATTAAATGATGTCCATGTGCAGCTGCTTCTGATCAAAGGCAGTCTTCCTTATCTTTCTTCAGTTTTAAAAGTCTCTGGAGATATTCCTTTAATTATTACCTCCTGCTTCGATTGAAAGTCCAGTTTAGAAAACTGTTTTATTTTAGATATGTAATCCTCCATGGTAAAAGTTCAAGCAAACGATCGCTGCTCACGCTTGCTGCTTGTTGTCTTCTTCTGCAGCACCAGTCTTCTGCAGTACTGGTAGTCGCAAGAGGGGATCACTAGCGCCCTCTACCACCAGGAGGCGGGAGTCATTTAATGACTCATATTTGACCCGGCGGAAGTGCCAAGCATGCGCTAATTATTTTGCGAAACGAGTTTGACCCGGCTGTAATTCTAGGCAGGCGAATACTATATTCCCGGCGGCAATTCAAGGAAATACGGTATATTGTTTTACTTACCGGATTCGGACTGCGGTGCAGTCACCGAGGTGCCAGGCTGGGTGTCGAAGCCAGAGGAAGAGGCACAGGAGGACGGTCTGCGCAGCGCGTCGAAGACGGGACACGCATTTATTTGTACTCGGAGGTGCTTCATCATGTTCGACGTGCACCCTCCTAAGCACGAAACAGTCCTGTCGCACGTGTTACATTTCGCCGATATTTCATTTTTTTTAGTAAAATAAAGCCACACTTCGACCGCCGACGCCCGCTATCCATGCTTGACTGACTCGCTCGGCTACATAGGCTCTGCAATGCTAACACTTCCGGCGTTGGTGTTTAGCGGCTTCTTCTTCCGGTCGGCGGACTTATTCTTTTTTTCCGGTCGGCGGACTGGGTATCGAAACTAGGAATCGAAATTTAAACTTTTAAACGATTCCGGGAGAATCGGAAAGTTAGTCCCGGTTCCAATCGATACTCGATACCCAACCCTACTCGGGATATGAGTTTAATTGGTGCTGTGACTCAACCCGTACCTGGAAAAGCTTGTATTGCCAAACAGCCACGCCCATTGAAATTAATTCACCATATTTTCCGGACCATAGGGCGCACCGGATTATAAGGCGCACTGCCGATGAGCGGGTCTATTCAGGTGTATTTTCATTAGGGATGTCCGATAATATCGGCCTGCCGATATTATCGGCCGATAAATGCGTTAAAATGTAATATCGGAAATGATCGGTATCGGTTTTTGTATTATCTGTATCGTTTTTTTTATTTTTTTTATTTTTTTATTAAATCAACATAAAAAACACAAGATACACTTACAATTAGTGCACCAACCCAAAAAACCTCCCTCCCCCCATTTCTTTCTGTTATCAATATTCTGTTTCCTACATTATATATCAATATATATCAATACAGTCTGCAAGGGATACAGTCCGTAAGCACACATGATTGTGCGTGCTGCTGGTCCACTAATAGTACTAACCTTTAACAGTTAATTTGACTCATTTTCATTAATTAATAGTTTCTATGTAACTGTTTTTATATTGTTTTACTTTCTTTTTTATTCAAGAAAATGTTTTTAATTTAGTTATCTTATTTTATTTTATTTTTTTTAAAAGTACCTTATCTTCACCATACATGGTTGTCCAAATTAGGCATAATAATGTGTTAATTCCACGACTGCATATATCGGTTGATATCGGTATCGGTAATTAAAGAGTTGGACAATATCGGAATATCGGATATCGGCAAAAAGCCATTATCGGACGTCCCTAATTTTCATACAAAATGTGTCCTGTGAAGAACCGTCCGACCTGAACTCTCTCATAACTAAAGTTCCTTGGGTGAATTATGTAAACTCACTACACCGGTAGTTTTTTTGATGCATATGTAAATATAGACAATAAAAAATGTAATCTGATAAGTCTATGGATAAAAAGCAGAGCCTGGCGACGCATGCGTGTTTATCATAACGCACAGTCAGCACCTCTGCTTCAGTAAACAATGACGTGATGACGTCACTCGCTAACTTGTCAGCCACTTCTCCAAGAGGCTCCTTTTGAACACTCCTCGCACACTAACACTTCAAAAGTTACATATTTTCCCCGTTTGTTGACCTGCAAAGTATGTTTTTGGGGTGGAGGAGTCTGGTCGGGGTGCTGGTTAGCTTGAAGCTAACAGCTAGCCCGTCTCCATCCTCGAACGATGTCGATCCAGCGGGAGATAAAAGTGACGTTTCCATGGACTCGCAAAGACTAAAACAAGTCATTTACTGGAGACATGGCACAGGATGAAGTTAAAAAGGTTGACTTTACACTCACCTTAGTGTTTACCATGAAGTCTTTCTTTAGAAAGTTGTCCTAGTCCAAACTGAGGCAGTATTTGTGATTGATAAACTTTTCGGCGAATCAAAATACTTTACTTTGAAGACGACCAATAAAAACGCGGAGAAGGCAGGGTCGTTTGAAAAAAAAATTATAATAATCTGCGTCCCAGGGACGCGTGGATTTACGAAAATGCGCGTCCTTTCTGATTTTAATGCGTGAAAAGACACAAAAAGTGCGTTAACGCCAACAGTGGTATAAGGATTTGCCGCGTGATATTGTCACACGATTGCCTATACATTTGATTAGTAAATGTATATTTTGCATACGCTGTAAAAAACCTATGGATTTTGCAGTCCAAAAAATGGCAGAATTTTACCATAAAATGTACGGTATTTTATTGTAAAATTCTGGTGATCGAGCTGCCAGTTTTTTTACATAAAAAATATGGTTGCTGTTTTCACAGTGTATTACTGTAAATGGAAAATTGTAACTTTTTTTTACGGTAGCATTCTGATGACTGAGCTGTTTTTTGTTTTGTTTTTGTTTTTTATATATTGTAATGTTTACAGTGTACAATTTGATGGACAACTTGCTTTGAGATCGCAGGTCAAGCAGATATTTATGTAGTATTTGTCCCCAAAAATGTTTTGAAGGTATGGTACTATAATATTTGTTGCATTATTAGTTAGATAAAGTTTAAAATATATAGGACTGCATGCAATACATGTTTTTTTTCTGTCAAAATAGCAAAAGAAAGAAAGATAAAGTACTTTATTGATGCTTAGACATAGACTTAGACTAAGACAAACTTTAATAATCCACAAGGGAAATTGTTCCACACAGTAGGTCAGTTACAAAGGATGGAAAGGATAATGCAGGTATAAAGTAGACTAAAAATGTACCATAGTAGCAATATAACATATGCAATATTTACATATTATATGTACAGTATATAATATATATTGATATTATGTTTTTATACAAAATATAACAAATCACAATTACCATGTACAATATTACAGTATATGTAACAGCTGCAGCAAAAACAATGTCAGCATAAAATAGAGTAGATCCAGCAGAAAATATACATTTATTATAGAGTGTAGCATAGCATATTATTTCCAGGTTTTCACGGGCCATTCAAAATGATGTGGCGGACCCTATCTGGCCCCCGGCCTTGAGTTTAACACCACTGTACTTAATGTACACACACACACAGTGTGTTCGTTACTTCAGTCTGGGTAACACACGCATGTTTTGGTCTTGTCGCCTGCTTATTACGTGTTTCTTGTTACAGAGGGGATTATGACAAATACTCTGAGGACCCCGAGTTCAAGCCTGCGTCAAGACCACCAAAAGATTCATACGAGGAGGTATACTTCCCAGCATAAGTTTGTGTGAGTTGTAGCAACAACAAAAAAAGCCTCACACGTTGTCATTGACCGCCGCCCCCCAGCATGACAGTGTGAAGATAGAGGAGGAAATCACCGTGGAAGACAAGTCCGTCCCAGCCATCGTGGAAAGCTTCTCTAACCAGACCCAGAGTGGCTGCGATTGGCCCTCCAGTTCGTCGCTTACAGCGCGCCTGCGGCGCTTGATCACAGCTTACCAGCGCAGCTACAGGCAGGAGCAGCTGAAGATCGAAGCTGAGGCCAAGGGCGACCGCAGGCGCAGGAGGTGTGAGCAAGCCAGCAAGCTGAAGGAGATCGCACGGCAAGAGCGACAACAAAGGTATACTTGTATCGCTTTTGTGTAGAAATGTACAGTCGCGATCAAAAGTGTACATACACTTGTAAAGAACATCATGTCATGGCTGTCTTGAGTTTCTTATAATTTCCACAAATCTTATTTTTTTCTGATAGAGTGATTGGAGCACATACTTGTTGGTCACAAAAAAACATTCATGAACTTTGCTTCTTTTATGAATTTATTATGGGTCTACTGAAAATGTGACTTGGTCAAAAGTATACATACAGCAATGTTAATATTTGCTTACATGTCCCTTGTTTCATCTGACATCACATGGACAAAGATAAGACCTTCTGGAGCAGACCTGGGCAAATTAAGGCCCGGGGGCCACATGCGGCCCGTTAAGCTTTTCAATCTGACCCGCCCGGACATTCTCAAATAATTTTTTTTAGATCTTTAAGATGGAAAGTGTAGCTGCCATTATGATGTGCAGTCATGTTTTCTAATGACCGTAAGTCTTGAACTATACAAAGTATTTCAATGGTCGGAATCTGCGCTTTTGCATGATGTACTAGTTACTATGGTAATCTAATTAGTTACTATGGTCATCTACGTCACAGCAGCTCAGACGAGGCACCAAGCAGTGTGGGTGAGGAGCGTTTCCAGAGAGGCCAGCCTAAAATGTGGGTGTCGGGGACAGATGCGGAAGGAGATTTTTACAACAAAGTTCTAAAGCTTAGTGATGTATCACATATATCAGATTGTAGGTGGAGTTGTTTTTACCCTTCGTGTTCATATTTCGCTGTTTGTTGCATTTTTGTTGTGTTTTGCTTGATTGTAAAATATGTCAATGGAGAGGGGGTGTGACGTTCATCTGTTGTCAATATTCAGTGTTTTATCATTCATAGTTATTAATATTGTAAATCACACATTCTTTATTTTCATGTAAATTCTGGGTGTCTAATTCAGTAAAAAAAAATGTAAAATTCCATTTTGTTTTTCTAAGGTGGTCTGTTATCACGTTTTTAGCACTCAATCAGACATTATTGTGAGGTTTTGTATTAGTGTTCCTAAAAATAGATATACCGGCCCCCAGACACGTTTTTTTCTCTAAATTTGGCCACCCGAGTCAAAATATTTGCCCAGGCCTGTTCTGGAGCAAAGTTCTGTGGTCAGATGAAACAAAAACGGAGCTGTTTGGCCACAATACCCAGCAATATGTTTGGAATAGAAAAGGTGAGGCCTTTAATCCCAGGAACACCACACCTACCGTCAAGCATGGTGGTGGTAGTATTATACTCTGGGCCTGTGTTGCTGCCAATGGAACTGGTGCTTTACAGAGAGTAAACGGGACAATGAAAACCTCCAAATTCTTCAGGACAAGCTAAAATCATCAGCCCGGAGGTTGGGTCTTGGGCGCAGTTGGGTGTTCCAACAGGACAATGACCCCAAACACATGTCAAAAGTGGTAAAGGAATGGCCAAATCAGGCTAGAATGAAGGTTTTAGAATGGCCTTCCTTAAGTCCTGACTTAAAGGTGTGGACAATGCTGAAGAAACAAGTCCATGTCAGAAAACCAACAAATTTAGCTGAACTGCACCAATTTTGTCAAGAGGAGTGGTCAAAAATTCAAGCAGAAGCTTGTGGATGGCTACCAAAAGCGCCTTATTGCAGTGAAACTTGCCAAGGGACATGTAAGCAAATATTAACATTGTTGTATGTATACTTTTGACCAAGTCACATTTTCAGTAGACCCATAATAAATTCATAAAAGAAGCAAACTTCATGAATGTTTTTTGTGACCAACAAGTATGTGCTCCAATCACTCTATCACAAAAAAAATAGGAGTTGTAGAAATGATTGGAAACTCAAGACAGCCATGACATGATCTTCTTTACAAGTGTACATAAACTTTTGACCATGACTGTAGGTGTTCACCATATTTACGCGAGTCAAACATGAACGGGAGTTCTCTGTCTGCAGGTGGACACGCAGGGAAGAATGTGATTTCTACCGCGTCGTGTCAACTTTTGGCGTGGAAAAGATCAAAAAGGAACCAGGTCTTCCCGAGGGCGAAGAAGCGGATTATGACTGGACGAGATTTCGCACCTTCGCCCGTTTGGATAAAAAAACTGACGAGAGCCTTAGCCGGTACTTCCGCTCTTTCTTAAACATGTGCCGGAGAGTGTGCCACTTGCGCCCTGGCCGTGATGAGGGTAAGTAGTGTTGACACCTTTTTTATGTATGGATTATGTTCTGCAGCATAATAACGTAGCTCAATATTTAACCCATCATATTGCAGTCTACACGTATCTCTTATGTGTGACTGCCATCATACTGCAGTCTACACGTATCTCTTCTGCGTGACTGCCATCATATTGCAGTCTACACGTATCTCTCATGTGTGACTGCCATCATATTGCAGTCTACACGTATCTCTTATGTGTGACTGCCATCATATTGCAGTCTACACGTATCTCTCATGTGTGACTGCCATCATATTGCAGTCTACACGTATCTCTCATGTGTGGCTGCCATCATATTGCAGTCTACACGTATCTCTTATGTGTGGCTGTCATCATATCACAGTCTACACGTATCTCTCATGTGTGGCTGCCATCATATCGCAGTCTGCACGTATTTCTCATGTGTGACTGCCATCATATTGCAGTCTACACGTATCTCTCATGTGTGACTGCCATCATATTGCAGTCTACACGTATCTCTCATGTGTGACTGCCATCATATTGCAGTCTACACGTGTCTCTCGTGTGACTGCCATCATATTGCAGTCTACACGTATCTCTCATGTGTGACTGCCATCATATTGCAGTCTACACGTATCTCTTATGTGTGACTGCCATCATATTGCAGTCTACACGTATCTCTTATGTGTGACTGCCATCATACTGCAGTCTACACGTATCTCTTCTGCGTGACTGCCATCATATCGCAGTCTACACGTATCTCTCATGTGTGACTGCCATCATATTGCAGTCTACACGTATCTCTCATGTGGCTGCCATCATATTGCAGTCTACACGTATCTCTCATGTGGCTGCCATCATATTGCAGTCTACACGTATCTCTCATGTGTGACTGCCATCATATTGGAGTCTACACGTATCTCTCATGTGTGACTGCCATCATATTGCAGTCTACACGTATCTCTTATGTGTGACTGCCATCATATTGCAGTCTACATGTATCTCTTGTGTGACTGCCATCATACTGCAGTCTACACGTATCTTATGTGTGACTGCCATCATACTACAGTCTGCACGTATCTCTTATGTGTGACTGCCATCATATTACAGTCTACACGTATCTCTCATGTGTGACTGCCATCATATTGCAGTATACACGTATCTCTCATGTGTGGCTGCCATCATATTGCAGTCTACACGTATCTCTCATGTGTGACTGCCATCATATTGCAGTCTACATGTATCTGTTATGTGTGGCTGTCATCATATCGCAGTCTACACGTATCTCTCATGTGTGGCTGCCATCATATCGCAGTCTGCACGTATTTCTTATGTGTGGCTGTCATCATATCGCAGTCTACACGTATCTCTCATGTGTGGCTGCCATCATATTGCAGTCTACACGTATCTCTCAGGTGTGACTGCCATCATATTGCAGTCTACACGTATCTTTCATGTGTGACTGCCATCATATTGCAGTCTACATGTATCTTTCATGTGTGACTGCCATCATATTGCAGTCTACACGGATCTCTTATGTGTGACTGCCATCTACTGGTCACACTTATCATTTCGCCATGTACCAAATTGAATAGCTTCGAGGTCGGTAAGCACAACCCAAATTATTCCGTACATCAGGCGCACTGTCGAGTTTTGAGAAAATGAAAGGATTTTAAGTGCGCCTTACAGTCCGAAAAATACGGTACTCTAAGGATTTAAACAAGAACTGCTCACATAACAATAATAATACTAACTCCCTGGTGACATAACCTTCAAACTAAACAATCATATCAAACGCATGTAATACCTGTTTTGGGCCCTAGGGGTGCACAAGAGTTTAATTGAATTTGAGATATGCTCGTAAGTGAAGTAAATTATTTTTATATAGCACTTTTCTCTAGTGACTCAAAGCCCTAATCCTTGACTCTGACTTTTCCTAGACACACCATCGCTTCCTCAGACAGTGGCCCCCATCACGGAGGAACGTGCTTCCCGGACACTTTACCGCATTAGCCTCCTCCGTCGCCTCCGCGACCGAGTCCTGCCCCACCCCTCCCTGGAGGAGCGCCTGCTGCTGGCGCCGCCCGGCACCGAGTTGCCCGCCTGGTGGAGCATACCCTACCACGACCGTCAGCTGATGCTGGGCGCGGCCATTCACGGCATCAGCCGCACGGAGCTCTCCATCTTCTCAGACCCTCAGTTCACGTTCGTCGCCGCCCGAGACGAGTTCATCCAGAACCAGCAAGCCCAGCCGCAGCCTCAGCCGCAGCCCATCATGCACCTGGGCCAACCCAAGTCCGACGGGGAGGTGTCCGCTGGGAAGGAGGACGGGAAGGAGGAGGAGATTCGGTTGCTCGGGGGTGCAATTGGTGCTAATCTACAGAGTACGCCTTTGAGCCACCATGACGCCAAGGCCAGAGGGCAGACCTGGAACTTCAAGAAGAACAAGGTCAAGGAAGGAAGCAAAGGAGAAGAGGGAGCCTCGGATACGGATTCCGATTCCGATTCGGGGTCGTCATCTTCTGACCGATCAGGCAGCAGCGATGACAGCGGAGACAGTGATGAAGAGGTGGATGGAGGTCAGTTGGTGTTTATTATATACACAAACAATGCTCAGCCACCTAAAAACAAGACACTTGGGCTGGGCAACATGGCTGAAAACTAGAGATGTCCGACAATGGCTTTTTTGCCGATATTGTCCAACTCTTAATTACCGATTCCGATATCAACCGATACCAATATATACAGTCGTGGAATTAACACATTATTATGCCTAATTTTGTTGTGATGCCCCGCTGGATGCATTAAACAATGTGACAAGGTTTTCCAAAATAAATCAACTCAAGTTATGGAAAAAAGTGCCAACATGGCACTGCCATATTTATTATTGAAGTCACAAAGTGCGTTATTTTTGTATAACATGCCTCAAAACAGCAGCTTGGAATTTGGGACATGCTCTCCCTGAGAGAGCATGAGGAGGTTGAGGTGGGCAGGGTTGTATATTGTAGCGTCCCGGGAGAGTTAGTGCTGCAAGGGGTTCTGGGTATTGGTTCGGTTGTGTTTATGTTGTGTTACGGTGCGGATGTTCTCCCGAAATGTGTTTGTCATTCTTGTTTGGTGTGGGTTCACAGTGTGGCGCATATTTGTAACAGTGTTAAAGTTGTTTATACGGCCACCCTCAGTGTGACCTGTATGGCTGTTGACCAAGTATGCCTTGCATTCACTTATGCGTGTGTGAAAAGCCGTAGATATTATGTGATTGGGCCGGTACGCAAATGCAGTGCCTTTAAGGCACACCCCCAATATTGTTGTCTGGGTGGGAATCGGGAGAAATTCGGGAGAATGGTTGCCCCGGGAGATTTTAGGGAGGGGCACTGAAATTCGGGAGTCTCCCGGGAAAATCGGGAGGGTTGGCAAGTATAACTGGGAGACGCAACTCCTCTGTACTTCTCCCTACGTCCGTATACGACTCCGTACAGCTGCGTTTTAAAAAGTCATAAATTTTACTTTTTGAAACCGATACCGATAATTTCCGATTTTACATTTTAAAGCATTTATCGGCCGATATTATCGGACATCTCAACTGAAAACTGTATCACGATATGTCTTTTATATCGATCCATCGATAATTATTGATATTTTTTATTCATCGTTAAATGTAAACATTTTTATTTAAAATGTTACCCTTCTCCGATTATAATCCCCTCAGCTATCAAGGCAGAAAGAAAAGGAAATGAGAACACTCAATGTAAACAACATTCCAAAATCACATTGAACACTTAACGATAACCTCTTAAAATGAAGGTGCAAAAATGAGGAAGAGAAAAGCTCAGTAAAGTTTAACAAAATAGTGCAAAGTTTGAAAATGTAAACCGAGAAACCTCACAACTATTTTTTTGCAGGTTTATGTGTAACATTTAACTAGTTCTGTTGTTATTTAAGTAGGTAAGTAGGTCTTTATTGTCATTGCACAAGTACAAAGAAACTTTGTTTTCAGCACAAAGCCGTTCAAGATTAGACAAACAAACGGTGTACAGGGTTACAGAACAGGAACGCTGATGGGTCGCCACAAGGTGCCCGTAAAAGATGGGTGGCGCCCGTAAAAGATGGGGGAAAAAGGTCAACGCTGGGGGAGGATGAGTAAAAAAATACAATCTAGACTGGGCTCCTAAGGAGGCCCAGTCTGGAGTGGGAGAAAAAAAACTCCATAGCAAAGCACATATACATATTAAAACATACAACTCGAGACTTGCAACCGAGGGGAGGGTGTGGGGGCTACGGTGGCAGGCTGCAGCTCTTCGAGCACTGCCCAGCTGTCCATCACCCCTAAGGGATTTGCGTTAAGGGTGTTGGTATGTGTATGTGTGGCGTATACAGGTATTTTTTGTGGATGCATGTGTGTATAAGCCTGCAGCATGTCTCTGTTCCGCGGCCTTGGTGTTGTACAGCCGCCAGCCAGTCCAAAGTCAACAACAACAGGTGTGTGTCCATGAGAGACAAGAAGGGAGTTTGTTGTGTTCTTCGGGAGAGTCTCAAAGCCAGGGAAACAATCCAAGTTAGAATGTTTTGTATGCGAGTGAAAATAAAATTTGCTTTTCACTCCAAATTGTCTATGGCTGGTCCTCAAATTCATCCTGCAGGGCAAATCACAAAGTGTCCACAGTTCTGCCCGCATCATCCAATCATTTGTGGCAGCTTAGGCATTGTACCATAAAGTAACAGATTTGTTTTTTTTTTTGTAATTTACTTTATTTATACAGTCATGCACTTTAGTTCCTACTTGTGTACCCGAATAGGGAAAGGATGAGGCTTGAAAAGAAAATAGGTGAGCACGCTTAAGAAGTACGGTTGGTTTAAAAAAAACAACCAACTGTCATACTGTAGAGGTGACTCTTCCTGTTTTACCGACAATTACTACGCACTCTGCAGCACTCGTTTTTAGTTTCTCTTCTCTCCATGCAGAGAATCAACAGCGAGAAAGCAAGACCGCACAACCAAGCTTAATACTGTTACGTGATTGGCTGTCAGCTTGTCCCTCCAATTGCTCTGCGATCACTTCCTGTTTTGTTAGGTTACCAGAGAGCGAGAGCTCGCTTTGTAACCTCCGGTTTCTTCCGACCAAAACAAATGTGTATGTCGAACGCCTTTTTTATTGATATCGATTACGTGTCTACTCTTTTCAAATGTGCCTGTTTTCTCAGCAGGTGTGAAGACATGCGATGAAGAAAATAGTTTACTCTCCATGGCTCTGTCTCAAGATGGCATTCCACCCACGGAACCCATAAGAGTAGAATGGCCCAAGGTAAATAAAAGCAAAACACATAACTGAATCCTGGAATTTGAACTTTAGAGTCAATTTCAATCAACATCCAAGGTTGTTTCTCCTGCATTTCATTGTGAATAATTAATACATTAACCTCTCATCTCTTCTTAGGACCGTGTGCTGATCAACCGCTTGGACAGTTTGTGTACACTGGTGCTGACTGGTCAGTGGCCATCGGGGCGGCGCTACGTCACCGAGGCTCATCTCAACCCAAACTCTGAGCTGGCGGGAGACCCGATGGCGTATGCCCGCACGGCCCGCAAGCCCATCGGCATGCCTGGAGGAGAAGGAGAGGACGGAGAATTCACCGTCAAGCTCCTCAAGGTAATTTATTGTGGAATTTATTTGGAAAGGTAATGATTGCATGTACAAAAACAAATGTTTTTATTTTGGGATTTTAAAATGCTAACAACTGTTTATAAAAAAACAAACAAAAAAAACCTTCCGGTAAGGTCTATTCAGATGTACTGGAGAGGAGGCTACGCCGGATAGTCGAACCTCGGATTCAGGAGGAACAGGGTGGTTTTCGTCCTGGTCGTGGAACTGTGGACCAGCTCTATACTCTCGGCAGGGTCCTTGAGGGTGCATGTGCTTTGTGGACTTGGAGAAGGCATTCGACCGTGTCCTGTGGGGAGTGCTCAGAGAGTATGGGGTATCGGACTGTGATTGTGGCGGTCCGCT
The DNA here is from genome assembly GCF_033978785.1 of Entelurus aequoreus. Lineage (NCBI taxonomy): Eukaryota > Metazoa > Chordata > Actinopteri > Syngnathiformes > Syngnathidae > Entelurus > Entelurus aequoreus. The sequence continues at coordinate 58,240,292 of NC_084744.1, read as the reverse complement.
CCCTGTATGATCAGTGTCAGAGCTTGGTCCACATTGCCGGCAGTAAGTCGGACATGTATCCAGTGAGGGTTGGACTCCGCCAAGGCTGCCCTTTGTCACCGATTCTGTTCATAACCTTTATGGACAGAATTTCTAGGCGCAGTCAGGGCGTTGAGGGAATCCGGTTTGGTGGCTAGATGAGAGCGAAGCCTGGCAATAATTGCAGATAGCCGTTTCCTCCTTGTATTTTTTTGTAAAATGAAGCCATGCCTTGAGGTGTTTTTAACCGGCTGCTTCTTCTTTTTTTTTTTTTTAAACCTTTGTGTATAAATTTCAATTACAAACAGACGAGAAACAAAAACAATACAGAACAGTACAAAAACAGCGCCAGGGGGTTGTAAATTCAAAGTAACTAAAATAGAATACAAAAAAGTATATATATAATAAACCTTGTTGCTGCTTCTGTATCTGCCGCCTAATGACTGAGCTGCGTCGTTTCCTGGGACGTGTCGCAGGGCATTTCCTGGGACGTTCCACAGGGCATTTCCTGTGAGACGGGATTCGTTCCCAGGGATTCGAATAAAGAACCAACTCTTTTTCTTTACTATAGTGGCCTCGATAACGGGAACGGGTTCTCAAAAAGGGATTCGAGTCCATGGAATCGGTTATTTTCTTATCGAACAACTGGGAGAACCGGTTTCGAACATCATCCCTACCCTTCCTGTTTTGTTGGCGTTGTCCTGTAGCAGCATCACGCCTTCCTTTGAGTGCTATTGCCCGCACCTGCTTTGTTTTCGCAATCAAGACCATTGAAGTTGTGCGTACGCTAGCCTTCTTTGTGGAGACATTGTTGATTGTCATGTCATGTACGGATGTGCTTTGTGGACGCCGTCTTTGCACCACACGCTGTAAGTTTTTGCTGTCGTCCAGCATTCTGTTTTGGTTGACTTTGTAGCCAGTTCAGTTTGACTTTTTTACTTATCGAACAACCGGGAGACCCGGTTTCAAACATCATCCCTACCCTTCCTGTTTTGTTGCCGTTCTCCTGTAGCAGAATCACGCCTTCCTTTGAGTGCTATTGCCCGCACCTGCTTTGTTTTCGCAATCAAGACCATTGAAGTTGTGCGTACACTAGCCTTCTTTGTGGGGACATTGTTGATTGTCATGTCATGTACGGATGTGCTTTGTGGACGCCGTCTTTGCACCACACGCTGTAAGTTTTTGCTGTCGTCCAGCATTCTGTTTTTGTTGACTTTGTAGCCAGTTCAGTTTTACTTTTGTTTTACATAGCCTTCCCTATGCTTCAGTGCCTTTTCCTAGCGGGACTTTCCTTTTGTTCATTTTTGGTTTAAGCGTTACATACCTTTTTACCTGCACACTGTCTCCCACTGTGCTCTGCATATTGGGATCACGACAAACCATCCTTGACGCGTTCCGACTTCTACAAAGCAATGAACTACCTGCTGCCACCTACTGATATGGAGTATTACAAGATTACCCTGCCAAGCTCTACACAGCACAGGCACATTCTTATGATTACTGATTAGCAAAAAAATATTTTTTGGACCAATTACGTGAAGTTGCATAATTTCCCACGGCACACCAGACAATATCACAGCACAGTGGCTGGAAATCACTGAAGTAGAGCACACAATTCCTGAACAAGCTGAATATTTTGAAGTAGGAACAGTTTGAATCGGATGAAAAATGTGGGACTTGTGGAACTTTGACGAATGTCCCATTGATTTAAATGGGAATTTCCCAACAAATTTGGGAATTTCGGGAAAAGCGGGAATTTTGTTTTTAAATGGTAAAAAATTTGAATGAGTTGAAATGGTTGGTTTTGAAAATGTTCAAATGGTCGAGGAATGTTGAAGTAGTAACATGTTTAATTGAGAAATGGTATTACGACATTTCGGGAAAACCGGGAATTTTTCCAGTTCAAAAAACATGTTTTTTTTTGGTCCTAATTAAGAGGAATGTTTTGACGGTGGAACCGTTGAAGTGGGATGAAAAATGTAGGAGGAGTAGTTGCCAGAAAAAAGGGTGGAAATAGGGCTTTGGAAAACCAGGAATTCTGCAAAATCCTGGAATTTTTTACAACTTGGAAAAAGGGTAGTTTGAATGTCCAGAATGGTGGAATGTGTTGAAGGTGGAATGGTTTGAAATGGTTGAAAAATGTGGAAATGATGGAAGTTTGAAAAATGGCCAATTCTATTTGAATGGGAAAAAATGTCCAGGAAAACCTGGAATTCTGGGAAGTTTTGGAATTTGTCAAGGGAAAGCCCGCCATTCCCGAATAGGCTGAACAGTTTGAAGTTGGAGCGGTTTGAATCGGATGAAAAATGTGGGAGGTAGAGCGTGCCAAAATCTAGAAAACCATATGTGTGAATGCTATGGAGCATTCAAACATATGATCGATCATAAGCCGGTCAATAAAATGGTTGTCAAGCTCAGTGAGTCAGTGGGGATGGGAGATTAGGCTCTGATATTATACAAACCCCGTTTCCATATGAGTTGGGAAATTGTGTTAGATGTAAATATAAACGGAATACAATGATTTGCAAATCATTTTCAACCCATATTCAGTTGAATGCACTACAAAGACAACATATTTGATGAATAATGAATAATTAACTTAGAATTTCATGGCTGCAACACGTGCCAAAGTAGTTGGGAAAGGGCATGTTCACCACTGTTACATCACCTTTTCTTTTAACAACACTCAGTAAACGATTGGGAACTGAGGAAACTAATTGTTGAAGCTTTGAAAGTGGAATTCTTTCCCATTCTTGTTTTATGTAGAGCTTCAGTCGTTCAACAGTCCGGGGGTCTCCGCTGTCGTATTTTAGGCTTCATAATGCGCCACACATTTTCGATGGGAGACAGGTCTGGACTGCAGGCGGGCCAGGAAAGTACCTGCACTCTTTTTTTTACGAAGCCACGCTGTTGTAACACGTGGCTTGGCATTGTCTTGCTGAAATAAGCAGGGGCGTCCATGAAAAAGACGGCGCTTAGATGGCAGCATATGTTGTTCCAAAAGCTGTATGTACCTTTCAGCATTAATGGTGCCTTCACAGATGTGTAAGTTACCCATGTCTTGGGCACTTATGCACCCCCATACCATCACACATGCTGGCTTTTGAATTTTGCGTCAATAACAGTCTGGATGGTTCGCTTCCCCTTTGGTTCGGATGACACGATGTCGAATATTTCCAAAAACAATTTGAAATGTGGACTCGTCAGACCACTGAACACTTTTCCACTTTGCATGAGTCCATCTTAGATGATCTCGGGCCCAGAGAAGCCGGCGGCGTTTCTGGGTGTTGTTGATAAATGGCTTCCGCTTTGCATAGTAGAGCTTTAACTTGCACTTACAGATGTAGCGACAAACTGTATTTAGTGAGTGGTTTTCTGAAGTGTTCCTGAGCCCATGTGGTGATATCCTTTAGAGATTGATGTCGGTTTTGGATACAGTGCTGTCTGAGAGATCGAAGGTCAAACAAAAAATGTTTATCAGTTTGAACATCAAATATGTTGTCTTTGTAGCATATTCAACTGAATATGGGTTGAAAAGGATTTGCAAATCATTGTATTCCGTTTATATTTACATCTAACACTATTTCCCAACTCATATGGAAACGGGGTTTGTATAATTTATTCAATTTTGTTTAATATTTGATACTTGTGTGGCGTTTTAATACTATGTGAGTTGTGGAACAATGTGGCAAAGCGAAATTGTGTCTGTTTGGGTTGAAATAAGAAACAATGTGAACATACAGTCCCGGTCAAAAGTGTACACACACTTGTAAAGAACATCATGTCATGGCTGTCTTGAGTTTCCAATCATTTCTACAACTCTTATTTTGTTGTGATGTAGTGATTGGAGCACATACTTGTTGGTCACAAAAAACATTCATGAAGTTTGCTTCTTTTATGAATTTATTATGGGTCTACTGGAAATGTGAGCAAATGTGCTGGGTCAAAAGTATACATACAGCAACATTAATATTTGCTTACATGTCCCTTGGCAAGTTTCACTGCAATAAGGCGCTTTTGGTAGCCATCCACAAGCTTCTGCTTGAATTTTTGACCACTCCTCTTGACAAAATTGGTGCAGTTCAGCTAAATTTGTTGGTTTTCTGTCATTTCTTCAGCATTATTAAGTCAGGACATTGGGAAGGCCATTCTAAAACTTTCATTCTAGCCTGATTTAGCCATTCCTTTACCACTTTTGAGGTGCGTTTGGGTTCATTGTCCTGTCGGAACACCCAACTGCGCCCAAGACCCAACCTCCGGGCTGATGATTTTAGCTTGTCCTGAAGAATTTGGAGGTAATCCTCCTATTTCATTGTCCCATTTACTCTCTGTAAAGCACCAGTTCCATTGGCAGCAAAACAGGCCCAGAGCATAATACTACCACCACCATGCTTGACGGTAGGAATAGTGTTCTTGGGATTAAAGGCCTCACCTTTTCTCCTCCAAACATATTGCTGGGTATTGTGGCCAAACAGCTCCATTTTTGTTTCATCTGACCACAGAACTTTCCTCCAGAAAGTCTTATCTTTGATCTTCTGATGTCAGATGAAACACAATTTGAGCTGTTTGGCCACAATACCCAGCAATATGTTTGGAGGAGAAAATTTGAGGCCTTTAATCCTAGGAACAATCAATTTTAGTTTCATCTGACATCACATGGACAAAGATAAGACCTTCTGGAGGAAAGTTCTGTGGTCAGATGAAACAATACGGCGTAGGATCAAGAATCGATTCTTAACCGGGTAGTCACCCCAAGTATCGAATCGAATCGTGAGCCGCCCAAAGATTTCCACCTCTAACATTGGGGTTATCTACAACCTGGTTAGAGTGTCCGCCCTGAGATCGGCAGGTTGTGAGTCATACCAAAGACTATAAAAATGGGAGCCATTACCTCCCTGCTTGTCACTCAGCATCAAGGGTTGGAATTGGAGGGTTAAATCACCATAAATGATTCCCGGGCGTGGCCAACGCTGCTGCTCACTGCTCCCCTCACCTCCCAGGGGGTGAACAAGAGGGGATGGGTCAAATGCATAGAATAATTTCACCACACCTAGTGTGGTACTTTAACTTTTTAACCTCATGAAGGCTGTGGTGTGTGTCATGGCTGATTGTGTCTCCTACCTTGCCAGGAGGAGGGTCTCAAGCTCACCTTCTCCAAGCAGGCGCTGATGCCCAACGGGTCTGGGGGCGAGAGCAGCCGCAAGCGACGCAAGGACCAAGAGGTACCTGAATCCGCTGCAACAAACACTTGCACTTACAACCATTGACTTCTTCCGCTCTAGTCATCAGACCCAGAAGGACTCCTCGATCCACTGGAGCGTATTCCTCGGCGCCGGGACCCCCCCACCTGGCTCAAAGAGAACCCAGATTACGAGGTGGAAGGGGACATGCTGGAGGTGCAACCATTTGTCAGTTGATTTCACTTCTTCTCTGGTTGCAAAGTTGTGTTTGTCTTCCGTTTTTTTCAAACGTTTTTTTGGGCTGTGTCCGTAGCTTCTTGTAAACCGGAGCAAGAGGAAGAGGAGGAGAAGGGCAGATAAAGTCCTGACTGGCAATGAGAAGATCAAACTTATTAACATGAGGACAGGGAAGAAGGTGAGACATAGCAACACACTATCACAGACCTGCTGACACTGCAACATTTCCCGCCAACAACCACGTTTTCGTGTGTGTCCCCAACTCAAGATTGGAGCTGCATTCTGTCCCATGCTGCAAGACCTCAGAGAATATCTGGAGGAAAACCCCGATTTCGCCGTCATGCCCAATTGGTCGGAAACGGTTCGAAACTCTGTACGTACTTGAACGGTGATGTTTGCTTAGGAACTTTGTCACTCGATGTTGCAGCAGACTCCTTCCCTTAAAGGGGCCCCATTGAAGGCCCTCACTTAGTGCCACCTGTTTTGGTGTATTTGAGGTCTGCGTAAGTCCCAGATATGTTAAAATTCAAACTGTGGAGGTTGTACGGAAATGTTTCTAAAACAATCTTGCCTTCCTCGATACAAACATTATTTTTGACAGCTTTAAAGAACAAAAACAGCCTGTATAGCAGCTTTATTATTTTTTACTTCTAACACTTAAGTCTCTTGATCAACTTCAGGGGCCGTACTTATCAAGCTTCTTAGAATTACTCCTAAGAAGTCTGTTAAGAGTTGACTTAAGAGTAAATAAATTCTTGGCTGAAAGCTGCACTTAAAAGTTAGTTATCAAGCGTCTTACTCACACTTTCAGCGAAGTGTAGGACTGAATCTTAAGTGTCACACTCAGAGCTGAATTACGACATTACTATGTGCCGTAAACGGAATTTTAGGTGTCATTTCTGTGTCCATAGAAATGACCAATCACGGAAGGGAATCCGTTGTCTAAGAATAAAGAAATATCTTGGAAATATTTAAGTGGACAATGGGAGTGTATATTTTGACAATAAACTACAAAATAATACAAAACAAACTAGTCCCCGCCGGCACTCACGCTACCGCTCCCTCTCTTCTATCGCCCACACACTCACTGACGTCACTCACCTCACGGCCACACACATACGCTACTGTCATAACATTTTCTTTCCAATTCATTAATTAGGCAACTAATTTGAAACTGGTGTGGGTGGCTCTATATATACTAGCCCACTGCAGACACATGCAGAAATCAACAAGGAATCGAAAAGTATTAAATCTGTGACAAAAATAATATCCGCTCTGTCTAAACGATACCGTTTGATCAGCTGCTCGTCATCAAAAAAAACAAAAAACATTGTTCCGTTCCCTGAATGTTCGCGCACGTCTCTCTCGCCTCAGTGCCATCCCCTGCTGGCAACTCCTAACCACTTAAGACACCTCTGAAGGTCTCTTAAATATCGTTGAGAGTAGGAGTGATTCTTAGACTTAAGAACGTTGATAAAAAGCTTTTATTCTTAAGTTTGAGAGTAGGACTAAATTTCGCAAATTCTCAGGACTTAAGTGTAAAATGGCACTCTAAGAAGCTTGATAAGTACGGCCCCAGATATATTGTGATTATAAGGTTTGTTTTTTGCCCTTTTTGTCTCTAGATCAACTTTTCTAAGTTTTTAGTTTTTGGGGTTTGTTTTTTGTCAAAGAAAAAATTGTTTTTTTTAATACAGCAAACACTCAGAATATGCAATAGTTTCCCCAAAAATATTTTAAAGTGGAATATTTGATGTGAAGGAATTGGAGTCTTTAATGGGTCACAAATTCATAACATTGATTTTAATTATTATATTTTGAGCAATTAGTTTTAAAGGACAAAACAGCCTGTATAGCAGCTTTGTGTTATTAGAGTCAACATTATTATTTTTTACTTCCAACACTTGAGTCTCTAGATCAACTTCAGATCTATTCGTGGATTATATGTTTTTATTATTTTTTGGGGGTTTGTTTTTTGCCCTTTTTGTCAAAGATTTTTTTTTTTTTAATACGCCAAATACTCAGAATATGCAATATTTTCCCCAAAAATATTTTAAAGTGTAATATTTGATGTGAAGGAATTGGAGTCTTTAATAAGTCACAAATTCATAACATTATTTTGATTATTAATTTTTGAGCAATGACCGCTTTAAAGAAAAAAACAGCCTGTATAGCAGCTTTGTGTTATTACAGTCAACGTTATTATTTTTTACTTCCAACACTTAAGTCTCTACATCAACTTCAGATCTATTTGTCGATTATAAGGTTTGTTTTTTCAAAAAAAATGAAATTATAAGGTTTGTTTTTTGCCCTTTTTGTTAAAGAAAACTTAGGTTTTTTTTATACAGCAAACACTCAGAATATGTCATATTTTCCCCAAAGGATATTTGATGTGAAAGAATTGGAGCCTTTAATAAGTCAATAATTCATAATATTGAATTTGAGCTTTAAAGGGGAAAAAAAGCAGCCAGTTTTGCAGCTTTGTGTTATTAGAGTCAACATTGCATACATTATTATTTTTTACTTTTACTTCCAACACTCTAGATCAACTTCAGATCTATTTGTCGATTATACGTTTTTATTATTTATTTTTTTTTTGTTGCCCTTTTTGTCAAATAATTATTTTTTTTAATACTGCACACTCAGAATATGCAATATTTTCCCCAAAAGGTATTTTAAAGTGGAATATTAGTGAGTCAATAATTCATAACATTGATTTTGATGACTATTTTTTGAGCAATGACAGTTTTAAAGAAAAAAAAACAGCCTGTATAGCAGCTTTGTGTTATTAGAGTCAACATTATTATTTTTTACTTCCAACACTTAAGTCTCTAGATCAACTTCAGATCTATTCGTCAGTTATAATATTTATATTTTTTGGGGTTTGTTTTTTGCCCTTTCTGTCAAAAAAACGTAGTTTTTTTTATACGGCAAACACTCAGAATATGCAATAGTTTCCCCAAAAATATTTTAAAGTGGAATATTTGATGAGGGAATTGGAGTCTTTTACAAGTCAATAATTCATAACATTGATTTTGATTATTTTTGATCGATGACAGCTTTAAAGAAAAAAACAGCCTGTATAGCAGCTTTGTTTTATTAGAGTTAACATTATTATTTTTTTTACTTCCAACACTTAAGTCTCTACATGAACTTCAGATCTATTCGTCGGTTATAATTTTATTATTTTTGGGGGTTTGTTTTTTTTGCCCTTTTTGTCAAAGAAAAGTTAGTTTTTTTATACAGCAAACACTCAAAATATGCAATATTTTCCCCAAAAATATTTTAAAGTGTAATATTTGATATGAAGGAATTGGAGTCTTTAATAAGTCACAAATTCATAATATTGATTTTGATTATTATTTTTTGAGCAATGACAGTTTAAAGAAAAAAAAACACCCTTTATAGCAGCTTTGTGTTATTAGAGTCAACATTATTATTTTTTACTTCCAACACTTAAGTCTCTACATCAACTTCAGATCTATTTGTCGGTTTTAATTTTATTATTTTTTGGGGTTTGTTTTTTTGCCCTTTTTGTCAAAGAAAATTTTCTTTTAAATTATATGGCAAACACTCAGAATATGCAGTATTTTCCCCAAAAATATTTTAAAGTGGAATATTTGATGTAAAGGAATTTAATAAGTCAATAATTCATAACATTGATTTTAAAGATTATTTTTTGAGCAATGACAGTTTAAAGGAAAAAAAAACAGCCTGTATAGCAGCTTTGTGTCATTAGAGTCAACATTATTATTTTTTACTTCCAACACTTAAGTCTCTACATCAACTTTTATAAGTTTTTATTATTTTTGGGGGGTTTGTTTTTTGTCAAACAAAACATCGTTGTTTTTTTTAATACGGCAAACACTCAGAATATGCAATATTTCAGCAAAACAATATTTTAAAGTATAATATTTGATGTGAAGGAATTGGAGTCTTTTAATAAGTCACAAATTCATAATATAATTTTTATTATACATTTTTTGAGCAATGACAGCTTTAAAGAAAAAAAACAGCCTGTATAGCAGCTTTGTGTTATTAGAGTCAACATTATTATTTTTTACTTCCAACACTTAAGTCTCAACATCAACTTCAGATCTATTCGTGGATTATATGTTTTTATTATTTTTTGGGGTTTGTTTTTTGCCATTTTTGTCAATTTTTTTTTTTTTTTTTTTTAATACGACAAATACTCAGAATCTGCAGTATGTTCCCCCAAAAATATTTTCAAGTGGAATATTTGATGTGAAGGAATTGGAGTCTTTAATAAGACAAATTCATAACATTGATTTTGATTATTAATTTTTGAGCAAAGACAGCTTTAAAGAAAAAAAACAGTCTTTATTGCAGCTTTGTGTTATTAGAGTCAACATTATTATTTTTTACTTCAACACTTAAGTTTGTAGATCAACTTTTATAATTTTTTATTTTTTGGGGTTTGTTTTTAGTCAAAAAAAAACATTGTTTTTTTTTAATACGGCAAACACTCAAAATATGCAATATTTTCCCCAAAAAATATTTTTAAGTATAATATTTGATGTGAAGGAATTGGAGTCTGTAATAAGTCACAAAATCATAACATTGATTTTGATGATTATTTTTTGAGCAAACGAAAAAAACAGCCTTTATAGCAACTTTTCCCCCCATTACATTTCCCCTTTTTGCTCTTAATTCCACTTTTTATGTATTTAAAAAAAATAATAATTAAATCATATTTTAGAATGTGCTATCCAGCGGGCCGCAAACGGGGACGCCCCTGCTTATACAGCGAGGGGTTCGTAAAAACGACGTTCCACTGTGTTTTATTTAATAATAATAATAATAGATTTTATTTGTAAAAAGCACTTTGTGTTGAGTAAACAACCTCAAAGTGCTACTGTGTATTAAAAAAATAAAAATATAATATAATATAATAAAAATATATAATATAATATAATATATATAATATAATAAAATAAATTTTAAAAAATAACATTTTTTAAAAAATAATACAAATTTGCTATGTACTTCCACTCCCACCGGGCTCCCAACCTCACTTTGCTATACTCCGCTCTCCCAGGGCTTTTTGCCAGAGACCCTCTCCCATCGCCTCCTGACCGAATACACGGAGATCCCCAAGAGGAGCCGCCACCGCCACCACCACCGCCACCACCACCATCACCACCACCACCAGCAGCACACTCCACAGCCCACGCCCGAGAACCCCTACCTGGAAGGCGTGGAGGAGGAGACCCTGGTCTCGGACGGCGCCTACATGATGGACGAGGAGGACCTGGACACCTCCCAACACTTCCTCACCAGCCCGGACTTCGACGTCAAAATGGAGGCCGGCGACAGCCTCTCCCAAGGAGACTATGACAGCTCGGACCAGGAGGCGCTGTTGGACGACGTCATCCTCGCCCAGAAGGACTCTGACTCCTCGTCCAGCTCGGAGGACTGACTCTGAACCCCCACCTGGGTCCCCCGCCATCATTATTCCTCATTTATTTCTACCTTGTACACGATGAATTTATGTTGTTACTTTTATGGATTTATTTTAAAATAGGGTTTTTGTTTTTTCTCCATGAAAGAGCTGGTTTGCACCCACCTTTTCTTTTTTTTC
>NC_084744.1:58159255-58224255 GCF_033978785.1 Entelurus aequoreus | reverse complement strand
AGGAGTGATTCTTAGACTTAAGAACGTTGATAAAAAGCTTTTATTCTTAAGTTTGAGAGTAGGACTAAATTTCGCAAATTCTCAGGACTTAAGTGTAAAATGGCACTCTAAGAAGCTTGATAAGTACGGCCCCTGAAGTCTACAGAAACTTTTTGTCTTCTAATTTAAAGAAAGATGCAACCAAACTGATTGGGAGATCCTTCATCATGCAGCAAGATAACAACGCAAAACATACTGCCAAGGGCAAGAAGTGGAAGGTTTTAGACTGGCCAAGTCAGTCTCCAGACTTAAACCCAATAGAGCATGCATTTTACCTGCTGGAGAGGAGACTGAAGGGAGTAAAACCCCCAAAACAAACAACAACTGAAAGAGGCTGCGGTGAAAGCCTGGAAAAGCATCACAAAATAAGAATGCAAAAGTTTGGTGATGTCAATGGCTCAGTTATGGATGCAGTTATTGAAAGCAAAGGACCTGCAACTAAATATGAAGTCTTATTCACTTTCATCTATTTTTTAAGTGAATATGTTCCAATACTTTTGCTCACCTAAAAATGTTTTGTTCCATTACAAATAATGTTATCTTCTAAGCCAGGGGTCACCAACCTTTTTGAAACCAAGAGCTACTTCTTGGGTACTGATTAATGCAAAGGGCTACCAGTTTGATACACACTTAAATAAATGGCCAGAAATAGCCAATTTGCTCAATTTACCTTTAACTCTATGTTATTATTAATAATTAATGATATTTACACTTAATTGAACGGTTTAAAAGAGGAGAAAACACGAAAAAAATGACAATTAAATTTTGAAACATAGTTTATCTTAAAATTCAACCGAAAAAAAGAAGAGAAAAACTAGCTAATTCGAATCTTTTTGAAAAAATTTAAAAAAGAATTCATGGAACATCATTAGTAATTTTTCCTGATTAAGATTAATTTTACAATTTTGATGACATGTTTTAAATACCGTAATTTCCGGACTATAAGCCGCTACTTTTTCCCCTCGTTCTGGTCCCTGCGGCTTATACAAGGGTGCGGCTTATTTACGGCCTGTTCTTCTCCGACACCGACGAAGAGGATTTCGGTGGTTTTAGTACGCAGGAGGAAGACGATGACACAATGATTAAAGACTGACTTTTCATATACCGGTAGGCTGGTTATTTTGATAACGTACAGGCGAGCACTTTGTATTACTTTGCACCGTTGTATTATTTGTACTCTGCACGAATGCTGTTCGCCATGTCAAAGATGTGAAAGTTTGATTGAATGATTGAAAGATTTATTGTTAATAAATGGGACGCTTTGCGTTCCCAAACAGTCATCTCTGTCCCGACAATCCCCTCCGTGGTAGCAGGAACCCCTATATACTACGCTAATTACACATCAAAACCCTGCGGCTTATAGTCGGGTGCGGCTTATATATGGAGCAATCTGTATGTTCCCCTAAATTTAGCTGGTGCGGCTTATAGTCAGGTGCGGCTTATAGTCCGGAAATTACGGTAGGTTAAAATCCAATCTGCACTTTGTTAGAATATATAACAAATTGGACCAAGCTATATTTCTAACAAAGACAAATCATTATTTCTTCTAGATTTTCCAGAACTAAAATTTTAAAAGAAATTCAAAAGACTTTGAAATAAGATTTAAATTTGATTCTACAGATTTTCTAGATTTGCTAGAATTTTTTTTTTTGAATTTTAATCATAACAAGTTTGAAGAAATATTTCACAAATATTCTTCGTCGAAAAAAAAAAGAAGCTAAAATGAAGAATTAAATGAACATTTATTTATTATTCTTTACAATAAAAACGATTAATTTACTTGAACATTGATTTAAATTGTCAGGAAAGAAGAGGAAGGAATTTAAAAGGTAAAAAGGTATATGTGTTTAAAAATCCTAAAATAATTTTTAAGGTTGTATTTTTTCTCTAAAATTGTCTTTCTGAAAGTTATAAAAAGCAAAGTAAAAAAATTTATGAATTTATTTAAACAAGTCTTTAAAATATTTTCTTGGATTTTCAAATTCTATTTGAGTATTGTCAGGCACCGAGTTATATCCATAAATGTTAGCAACTATAAATTTAGTTTTCTGAATCTCAAAAACCTGGCAAATGTAATGGCCATTTGTATCATAGTCCCATTTTGGACAAACTTTGAAACCGAAATTCCAACCTGTCACGCACCATCCGTTTATAAAATGACACAAAACAGTCATTACGTCATTGGACAAAATACTTTCAGAACAATGGAAATAAATCACACTGATTTTGTAATTAAGTGCATTATTGGTTCACGTTTTTATATTGCTTGGCCCTGTGTAAACGTCAGAAATTAAGTTGCGTTCAAGTGCATTTTATTGTTCGGAAAACTTGCTGCTACTGAAAAAATTGGACATAAATTCAATGTTCTTGATTTTTTTATACTAGGTAAAAATAGGGTTTAAAAAAAAATTGGACATGAATGCATTTTTTATATATATTTTGCTTTCAGGGTGAAAATAAAGTGTAAAAAAATTGGACATAAATGCATTTTTGTTACTTAAAAAACTACTTTTACAATAACAATATAGTTTGAAAAAAATTGGAAACAAATGTATTTTTCCAAATTGTTTTTAACTTTTAGAGTAAAAATAGTCTTAAGAAAATTGACAAATGCTTTTTTTTTTAAAAATCAAATGAAATAATAAAAATAAAGTAAAAAAATGACAAATGCATTTTTGTTAACTAAAACAACTTTTAGAGTAACAATAAAAATAATAAAAATTTTTCTTACTTTTTTTTTTACTTTTAGACTAAAAATAAGAGTTGTAAAAAAAATTGGACAAATATATTATTCTTGATTTTTTTTTTTTTTTTTTAAAGTAAAAATTTTGTTTTAAAAAAATTGGACGTAAATTACTTTTTTGTTTTTTTACTTTTAGTGTAAAAATAAACAAACTTTTTTTTTAATGTCCTTTCTAATCCTTTTTTTTTTTTTTTACCGTTTATTACAGTTATAAGCTTGTTATAATCATACGTATAAAACGATTAAATGCATTTTAAAAGAAAAAAAAAATAGTCCGATTCGCGTTTCTTTTTCAATGTTTCACTCTTTTTTTCCGACGGTCCTTGAAGGTGTCCGCTACACTTGTTCGATTGAATGGGTTTGTTGTTAGACTTCATCTTTACACACATATTGTTTGGACCTGTGTAAACTTCAGAAATTAGGTTGCGTTCAAGTGCATTTTATTGTTCGGAAAACTTGCTACTACTGAAAAAATTGGACATAAATTCAATGTTCTTGATTTTTTTATACTAGGTAAAAATAGGGTTTGAAAAAAATTGGACATGAATGCATTTTTTATATATATTTTACTTTCAGGGTGAAAATAAAGTGTAAAAAAATTGGACATAAATGCATTTTTGTTACTTAAAAAACTACTTTTACAATAATATAGTTTGAAAAAAAATTGGAAATAAATGTATTTTTCCAAATTGTTTTTAACTTTTAGAGTAAAAATAGTCTTAAGAAAATTGACAAATGCATTTTTTTTTTTTAATAAAATGAAATAATAAAAATAAAGTGCAAAAATGACAAATGCATTTTTGTTAACTAAAACAACTTTTAGAGTAACAATTAAAAAAAATACAATTTTTTCTTAATTTTTTTTTTACTTTTAGACTAAAAATAAGAGTTGTAAAAAAAATTGGACATAAATATATTATTCTTGATTTTTTTTTTTTTTTTTTAAAGTAAAAATTTTGTTTTAAAAAAATTGGACGTAAATGCCTTTTTTGTTTTTTTACTTTTAGTGTAAAAATAAACAAACTTTTTTTTTAATGTGTCCTTTCTAATCCTTTTTTTTTTTTTGCCGTTTGTTACAGTTATAAGCTTGTTATAATTATACGTATAAAACGATTAAATGCATTTTAAAAGAAAAAAAAAGTAGTACGATTCGCGTTTCTTTTTCAATGTTTCACTCTTTTTTTCCGACGGTCCTTGAAGGTGTCCGCTACACTTGTTCGATTGAATGGGTTTGTTGTTAGACTTCATCTTTACACACATATTGTTTGGACCTGTGTAAACTTCAGAAATTAGGTTGCGTTCAAGTGCATTTTATTGTTCGGAAAACTTACTGCTACTGATTCTAAACAATATAATCTAAAAATACAGGGCGGCTATTGTTGTGCATTACATTTAATATTGGAATTGTACGTTCAAGACGATTGAATTGATTTTAAAAGAAAAATAAATAGTCTGATTATTTATTTGCGCTCTCTTTTCCGACGTCCTTGAACGTGTCCGCTACTTGTTCAATTGAATGGGTTTATTTGTTAGACTTCATATTACATATTGCTTGGCCCTGTGTAAACGTCAGAAACTGGGTTGCGTTCAAGTGCATTTTATTGTTCGAAAAACTTAACACTACTGATTCTAAACAATATAATGTAAAAAAAAAACAGCGCGGCCATTGTTGTGAATTACATTTAATATTGGATTTATACGTTTAAGACAATTAAATGCATTTTAAAAGAAAAAAAATGTGTCTGAATATTTACTGGAACACGTGACCACGCGACGTCTTGGCCCTGTGTAAACGTCAGAAATTAGGTTGCGTTCAAATGCATTTTATTGTTCAGAAAACTTGCTGTTACTGAAGAAATTGGACATAAATTCAATGTTCTTGATTTTTTTCATATTAGGTAAAAAATAGGGTTTAAAAGAATTGGACGTGAATGCATTTTTTTATTTTTTATTTTATTTTCAGGGTAAAAATAAAGTGTAAAAAAATTGGACATAAATGCATTTTTGTTACTTTAAAAACTAATTTTACAATAACAATATAGTTTTAAAAAATTGGAATTAAATGTATTTTTCCGAATTGTTTTTAACTTTGAGAGTACAAATATTTTTTTTTAAATTGACAAATGCATATTTTTTTAAATCTTTAAAGTAAAAATAAGTTTGTTTTTTTTAATTGGGCACAAAGCCATTTTTTTTATTGTATTTTAGCGTAAATATAAAGCTCAAAAATGATAAATGCATTTTTGTTGATTAAAACAACTTTTAGAGTAACAATAAAACATTTTACAATTTTTTCTTAATAGTTTTTTACTTTTAGACTAAAAATAGAGTTGTAAAAAAATTGGACATAAATGCATTATTATATATATATATATTTATTAATTTTTTTAATTTATTTTTTAAATAAAAATTGAGTTTTAAAAAATTCGACGTAAAAGCCTTTTTATTTTTTGTTGGTTTACTTTTAGTGTAAAAATAAAAAAAACTATTTTTTTTTAAATGTGTCTTTTCTAGTCCTTTTTTTTTAACCGCCTGCTACAGTTATAAGCTTGTTATAATTATACGTATAAAACGATTAAATGCATTTTAAAAGAAAAAAAAAAGTCCGATTATTTACTGGAACACGTGACCACGCGTTCCCTTTCCCTCTCTTTTCCGACGGTCCTTGAAGGTGTCCGCTACACTCGTTCGATTGCATGGGTTTGTTGTTAGACTTTTTTTTAACACATTGCTTGGCCTGTGTAAACGTCAGAAAGTAGGTTGCGTTCACGTGCATTTTATTGTTAGGAAAATGTACTGCTACTTATTCTAAACAATATAATCTAAAAATACACAGTGCCTATTGTTTTGCATTACATTTAATATTGTAATTGTAGGTATAGGACAATGAAATGCATTTTAAAATATAACAATAGTCCGATTATTTACTGGAACACGTGACCACGCGTTCCCCTTTCACTCTCTTTTCCGACGGTCCTTGAACGTATCCGCTACACGTTCGATTGAATGGGTTTGTTGTTAGACTTCATCTTTACACAAAAGTTGGTGCTATTTAAGAGTTTTAGACACTTTCTACAATATTGAATGAACATTTTTGGGTAAATGCTCTCATTCCACGCTATCCCACTGTAGTAGAACAGGCTTATGTTTCCTCAAAGGGTGTTAGCTCGTTAGCATGCTACTAGCATTCCCCTTATTGTTTGAATGGTCGACACACGTCTGAGCTAGTTTTAAGAACATTGCTGCTTTAAAAATGGACATTAATTTCTACACCGGGCTGCCGGATGAATGTGCTCAAAGTGTGGACGCGGAGTTTATGGACAGCCAAGAAGCATATGGCGGATACTCTGAAGGAAACAAGGTATGCTAAAATCCTGAATGAAATGTAATGTTTCCTTTAATGAACGTTATGTTTCAGTTTACGGAAGGCGGCGGTAGTTATCTAACCATAGACGGCACTCCTCATCACTTTTTGAATGCTGAGGTAAGAGTGTAAACGTTTTCGACTTTTTTTTTTTTTTAAATTAAAGGCTGTCTTTCAAATTCGCGCACTTAGCACACCGAGTGCGTAAGTGCGTTCACCATAAAGATCCAGGATATACCCTACGTAGAATGTAGTGCGCTGCCAGGACCCGGATGTTGCACTTAAACACGCCCCAAAATGGCGGAGGGTACGGCGATCAGGAAATACTGTACGTATAGTGTAGTGCGCTGCTAGTGCCCGGATGTTGCACTTAACACGCCCCAAAATGTTTTTTTTTAATTTAATACTCAATTGACCGCAACAATACAGAACAACAAGATGAAAGGTTAAAGTAGTTCAATTAAAAAGGAAATAACATTTAAAAAAGGGTTGCAAAATAAAAATACATAAATTGCAGTTTTTAGTGCTTTTGGTAAGAAACAGCCTTGGGGTTCATTGAGAAATGGAAGTCATCAAAATATTTAAAAAAAAAAAACACTTGGTCGTTGGCTTGCAAATGTTTTTATTTTTTATTTATTATTTTTAAATTTTGTATTTTTTATTTTCAAATGTTTAATTTTTTTATCTAAAAATGTTTAATTTTTTGCTTAAAAATGTTTAATTTTTTACATAAATTTTTTTAATTTTTTAATTTAATTTTTTAAAAGTTAGTAATTATTTTAAAATTTTTAATTTATTTTTTATTTTTTTATTTTATTTAAAATTTAATTTTTAAATTTATAATTCACACAATAGTCAAGGCACTTTCAACATCAATGAAAGAAAACAAAAGCATACACAGAGAGTAATAATACTAAAAAATATGAAAAATAAATATATTTAAAAATTAAAAAAAAGACAAAAAGGGCTACCTAAGACCCACTTTTATTCTCTGGCTTCTAACACTACGTGAGTTGTGTGGTCCTCTGTGTTTTTAAATTTAGAATTGTATTTATTGTTTTATGGTTTTACCCTTTAAAATCGTTTTTAATCATATTTATTTTTATATTGGTTGTATATGTCTTTATTTTTTGTTTTTATTCAGTCATTGGTGGAGCTAAGGATAATATTTGAATATTGTTTTTAATATTGTTGTGCAGCACTTTGGACACATTTTTGTTGTTAAAATGTGCTGTGCAAATAAAGTGAATTGGATTGATTGGACCTAAATCACTTTAAATATTTTTACCAAAGATATCGATTTAAGGGCTTTTGTACTCTTAATCATTCTCCAAGATTTGATTGGTGATTGTAACCCACTAAGCCAATTAGAAACTGTCGGCCTTTATGTAGGAAAACAACAATAATAATAATAATAACAAAATGTCAAAGCATTTCTCTAAAAAACAATGTTATACATTCTGAAAATGTAAACAATAGCAAGAATATACCTACAAATGTCAGAAAATTAAGTAGTAAACAGTACAGCAGGTACTTCATTTTGATATATGTAATTCTCATAAGGGTATTCTTGTAGAATATGCAGAGATGAGATCTGTCAGTATCCAAATATTGCTTGAAATACATTTTTGGCAGGCATTCACATTTTGGCACAACACCGGAACCATTGTAAGGGGAACTTAAGGGCGGGGTTAGGGGAGATAGTGTCCCCCTGGATTTTTTCAATGAAAAAAATGTGCCTTTGCTCAAAAAAGGTTGAAAAACACTGGTTTAGGGGCCAAAACAAGGGTGTGGAGATGTCCCCATTCTCTATAGAAGAGATCATACTTGGTATTTTTCTAAACGACTGCAACAAAGAAATGTTTGTCAACATTATTATGCTCCAGGCAACATTTTTCCTACATAAATGTCGATTTATGAAAGTAAGGCCTACAGTTTCTAATTGACTTAATGCGTTACAAGAATCAATAAAATCTTGGAGAATGATTAAGAGTACAAAAGCCCTTAAATTTATATCCGTGTTGAAAACATTTAAAGTGATTTAGGTAGCCCTTTTTTTTAATTATTTTTTTGTATTATAACTCTCTGTATTTGCTTTTTTTCCCCCTTGATGTTGAAAGTGCCTTGACTTTTGTATGAATTAAAAATGTATGTTTGTTCAATTAAAATTAAAACATTTTTAAAATAATACTTACTATGGAGGACAAATAAAAAATATATTGTTGTTAAAAAACAAAATAAAATAAAAAATGACTTCGAACCATAAGCATCATTAATTATCTTGTCTCAAAATAGGCTTACAAAGCAATGAGCTACCTGCTGCCACCTACTGGTAGTGAAGAGTATGACATGGTCACTGCTGATCTCCAGACAGCACAGACACTCTACAACGGCACATTGTTCGCGGATTATAATTATTGATTTACAAAAAAAATATTTTTCCGACCAATTAGGTGAAATTGCATAATTTTCACACGGCACATTGGTTGAAAAACACTGACGTATTGGTTACTTGGGACCATTGTAAGGGGAACTTAAGGGCGGTGGGACACAGGATATGATGACATGTATTGTGTGTCGGACACCCGGAAGTAGATAAAGTAGGAACGGGTTTAAAAGGCAGAAAAAGACAATATTATACTATTGGCTATGTTTTATATTTATAAATGTAATTTTCTCTATACCCGACCTCTTTTTTTGTGCTTTTAAAAAAAGAATTAGAACTGTACTTTAAAATGCTTTTTTATATAAACCTTTATAATATGCTATAGTTGTAAACTCAAAAAAGCAACTAAAATAGAATACTATATATGTATACATATATATATATATATATATATATAATGTACCAATATCTTATCAACTTTTTATTTATTTTTTATTTTATAAACCTTTATTTATAAATTTCAACATTTACACACAGTTGAGAAATAATAATCAAAGTAAGAAGTAAGTACAAAAACAGTACAAAGCAGCGCCAATTTATTTCGTTTGTATTCAAAACTCCGCTCCACCACAATGTGTCACCACTTCCGCTCTTCGCGCCTTCAAAAATAAGAGCTCAAGGCATATACTGTGTATATAATAACAGGAACTTAACGTCACAAAGAGGCAAGTCCATAAAAAAATAGGTTACACTACTAATAAAAGTTGCAATCTATCAATCAAAACTCGGGTTTTGGCACAATACCGGAACCATTGTAAGGGAAACTTAAGGGCGGGGACACAGGATATGATGACATGTGTTGTGTGTCGGACACCCGGAAGTGGAAAAAGTAAGAGCGGGAATAAAAGGCAGGAAAAAGACAATAAGCTTTATTTTGGTGTATTATTAAGCTTAGATTGCTAATAAGTGACAAGTTTGGCATTTTCATTGGATTTTTTTCCAATGAAAATGTGAGTACGTAAGTGCGCGAATTGAGTACATAAGTGCGCGAATTGAAACACGGCCCAAGTTGTTGCAACTTCCGCATTTCCACCCGGAAAGACGCCATATTTGCTGTAAACAAAACAACAGGCGTTATGTTCCCACGCACAGCAAACCTTCCACACCCCCAGCCTCGGGGATGAAGTGTTCGAGATCCCCCCCATCTCACTCGACCCGGACTCCTCGCTCACGGAGGCCGTGTCCCACTTCCAGTTAGTGGACGGCTCGGGGGCCGCCGAGGGACCTCCGGCGAGCAACTTGGCGGCGGAGGCGGCTAACGATCCGTCCTTCGCGGCCACTTTTGTGAGCAGCGGCTCGCCCAGCCTGGAGCATCTCGACATGGGAGCCACGGCGGAGGCCAATGGAGGAGCCCTGCTCAGTTCCTCGTCACTGGTAAGTACATCTGCTCCGTTCTATTGTTGCTGCTAGGGGGGGCTGTAGTTTACACAACTTGCTCTAGGGCAGGGGTCGGCAACCCGAAATGTTGAAAACTACTAAAAAAGTAGTCTGTCTGGAGCAGCAAAACATTAAAAGACTTATAAGTGTTATAATGAAGGCAACACATGATGTAAGTGGCTAATTAGCTATATTAGCCTACTATCCAAATTATTTTTAAAAGTGTTATATAAGTGTTATAATGAAGACAACACAAGATGTGTCTATATTAGCCTACTATCAAAATTACTTTAAAAGATTTATGTTATAATGAAGACAACACATGATGTAAGTGTCTATATTAGCCTACTATAAAAATTACTTTGAAAGACTTATATAAGTGTTATAATGAAGACAACACATGATATAAGTGGCTAATTAGCCATATTAGCCGACTATCAAAATGACTTTAAAATACTTGTGTAAGTGTTATAATGCAGGCAACACATTGATTGTCTATATTAGTTATATTAGCCTACTATCAAAATGACTTTAAAAGACTTACATCATGTATAAGTGTCTATATTAGCTATAATAGTCTACTATCAAAATTACTTTTAAAGTCGTATATGTGTTATAATGAAGACAACACATTGAGTGTCTATATTAGTTATATTAGCCTACTATCAAAATGACTTTAAAAGAAAAGTCTTATATAAATGTTATAATGAAGACAACACATGATATAAGTGGCTAATTAGCCATATTAGCCGACTATCAAAATGACTTTAAAATACTTGTGTAAGTGTTATAATGCAGGCAACACATTCAGTGTCTATATTATTTATATTAGCCTACTATCAAAATGACTTTAAAAGACTTACATCATGTATAAGTGTCTATATTAGCTATAATAGTCTACTATCAAAATGACTTTAAAAGTCGTATATGTGTTATAATGAAGACAACACATTGAGTGTCTATATTAGTTATATTCGCCTACTATCAAAATGACTTTAAAAGAAAAGTCTAATATAAATGTTATAATGACGACAACACATGATATAAGTGGCTAATTAGCCATATTAGCCGACTATCAAAATGACTTTAAAATACTTGTGTAAGTGTTATAATGCAGGCAACACATTCAGTGTCTATATTATTTATATTAGCCTACTATCAAAATGACTTTAAAAGACTTACATCATGTATAAGTGTCTATATTAGCTATAATAGTCTACTATCAAAATGACTTTAAAAGTCGTATATGTGTTATAATGAAGACAACACATTGAGTGTCTATATTAGTTATATTCGCCTACTATCAAAATGACTTCAAAAGAAAAGTCTTATATAAATGTTATAATGACGACAACACATGATATAAGTGGCTAATTAGCCATATTAGCCGACTATCAAAATCACTTTAAAATACTTGTGTAAGTGTTATAATGAAGACAACACATTGAGTGTCTATATTAGTTATATTAGCCTACTATCAAAATGACTTTAAAAGACTTACATTGTGTTGTCTTCATTATAACACTTATATAGGTTTCTATATTAGCTATACTAGTCTACTATCAAAATTACTTTAAAAGTCTTCTATAAGTGTTATAATGAAGACAACACATTAAGTGTCTGTATTAGTTATATTAGCCTACTATCAAAATGACTTATATAAGGGTTATAATTAGGGATGTCCGATAATGGCTTTTTGCCGATATCCGATATGCCGATATTGTCCAACTCTTTAATTACCGATACCGATACCGATATCAACCGATATATATACAGTCGTGGAATTAACACATTATTATGCCTAATTTGGACAACCAGGTATGGTGAAGATAAGGTACTTTTTTTAAAAAATGAATCAAATAAAATAAGATAAATAAATTAAAAACATTTTCTTGTATAAAAAAGAAAGTAAAACAATATAAAAACAGTTACATAGAAAGTAGTTATTAATGAAAATTTGCCAAATTAACTGTTAAAGGTTAGTACTATTAGTGGACCAGCAGCACGCACAATCATGTGTGCTTACGGACTGTATCCCTTGCAGACTGTATTGATATATATTGATATATAATGTAGGAACCAGAATATTAATATCAGAAAGAAACAATCCTTTTGTGTGAATGGGGGAGGGAGGTTTTTTGGGTTGGTGCACTAATTGTAAGTGTATCTTGTGTTTTTTAATGTGGATTTAATAAAAAAAAAAAAAAAAAACGATACTGATAATTAAAAAAACGATACCGATAATTTCCGATATTCTCCAAAAAGTGCACTTCTGCTGCTATTTGACATAACTGTTTGTTATGATGCTTTGACATTTTTGCACTTTATTTCTTTATTGAAAAACAATTCTATGAAGAGAAAAGGTGTTTGCAAATGTGGTTACAATGCTAAAAAATGAAAAGTTAAAGCTAAAAAAAGAACTACACTTTATTGAGTTAACATTATTTCTTTATAGGGGGAAAGATGTGATGTTATGAGCTAGGCTAGGGAATATTACAACTACACTACCCAGCATGCAACGGGAGTGACGAGCATGCGCGGTAGCCCCGAAAAGTGTTGTTGCATGTCGCCACCCGGTAGCTAAGAATGAGGTTATGAGCACGCTGCGAAAGTAAATGTCAAGGACTCAGCCAACACGCCTCGTCTGCATCATTTATAATTAGACAGACAACACATATACAGTGTGATTTTGTTTTGTTTACAAGGAAAGAAAAACAAAAGTTAAAAAAGGGAGATGTCATATACGTATGTGCTGCGGTTGCTTTAAGAACGTTGTGACAGCTGCCGTAAAGGAGGTGCGTTGCTAGCCTGGTTGCTATGTTTCCGGTTGGTCGTAAAAGTGCTGGTCATGTGTTTGTACCCTGCTCAAATCTCTCAGTAAAGTTATTCATTGGATTATACCTTTTTGTTTTGAACTTTTTTACACCTTGGAGCGCTTTTTCCGGTCCATTGTTTTTCCTGCTTTCCCTATCTGCGCCTAATGACTGAGCTACGTGACGTCATTTCTTGTGATGTCCCACCGGGCATATCTGGTTGGGACGGGAGTCGTTCTGAGGGATTCGAATAAAGAACCAACTCTTTTCCTTTACTATAGTGGTCTCGATAACGGGTACCGGTTCTCAAAAAGGGATTCGAGTCCGAGGACTCGGTTCTTTTCTTATCGAACAACCGGGAAAACCGGTTTCGAGTATCATCCCTAGATGTAAGTGTCTATATCAGCCAACTATCAAAATGACTTTAAAAGACTTGCATAAGTGTTATAATGAAGGCAACACATGATGTAAGTGGCTAATTAGCTATATTAGCCTACTATCAAAATGACTTTAAAAGCCTTATATACGTGTTATAATGAAGGCAACACATGACGTAAGTGTCTATATTAGCCTACTATCAACATGACTTTAAAAGTCTTATATAAGTGTTATAATGAAGACAACACATGACTTGTCTATTTTAGCTCTAATAGCCTACATCAAAATTACTTTAAAAGTCCTATATAAGTGTTATAATTAAGGCATCACGCGATGTGTCTATATTAGCCTACTATCAAAATGACTTTAAAAGTCTTATATACGTGTTATAATGAAGGCAACACATGATGTAAGTGTCTATATTAGCTATATTAGCCTACTATCAAAATTTCTTTTAAAGTCTTATATAAGTGTTTTAATGAAGGCAGCACATGCTGTAAGTGTCTATATTAGCCTACTATCAAAATTATTTTAAAATACTTATATAAGGGTTATAATGAAGGCAGCACATCATGTAAGTGTCTATATTAGCTATATTAGTCTACTATCAAAATGACTTTAAAATACTCGTATAAGTGTTATAATGAAGACAACACATGATGTAAGTGTCTATATTAGCATACTATCAAAATAGCTTGTATAAGTTTTATAATGAAGACAACACATGAAGTGTCTATATTAGCTATATTAGCCTACTATCAAAATGACTTCAAAAGTCTTATATAAGTGTTATAATGAAGACAACACATGAAGTGTCTATATTAGCTATATTAGCCTACTATCAAAATGACTTTAAAAGTCTTATATAAGTGTTATACTGAAGACAACACATGATGTAAGTGTCTATATTAGCTATATTAGCCTACTATCAAAATGACTAACAGTCTTATATAAGTGTTATAATGAAGACAACACATGATGTAAGTGTCTATATTAGCTATATCAGCCTACTATCAAAATGACTTTAAAAGTTGTATATAAGTGTTTTAATGAAGGCAGCACATGCTGTAAGTGTCTATATTAGCCTACTATCAAAATGACTTTAAAAGTCTTATATAAGTGTTATAATGAAGGCAGCACATGCTGTAAGTGTCTATATTAGCCAACTATCAAAATGATTTTAAAATACTTATATAAGTGTTATAATGAAGGCAGCACATCATGTAAGTGTCTATATTAGTCTACTATCAAAATGACTTTAAAATACTCGTATAAGTCTTATAATGAAGACAACACATGATGTAAGTGTCTATATTAGCATACTATCAAAATGGCTTATATAAGTTTTATAATGAAGACAACGCATGAAGTAAGTGTCTATATTAGCCTACTATCAAAATGACTTTAAAAGTCTTATATAAGTGTTATAATGAAGGCAACACATTATGTAAGTGTCTATATTAGCATACTATCAAAATGGCTTATATAAGTTTTATAATGAAGACAACACATAATGTAAGTGTCTATATTAGCTATATTAGCCTACTATCAAAATGAATAACAGTCTTATATAAGTGTTATAATGAAGACAACACATGATGTTAGTGTCTATATTAGCTATATTAGCCTACTATCAAAATGACTAATAGTCTTATATAAGTGTTATAATGAAGACAATACATGATGTAAGTGTCTATATTAGCTATAATAGCCTACTATCAAAATGACTATGTGTCGCACGCTGCATTTTCGGCCGGTGCGATTTATGCTCTGAAAAATACAGTACAGTACAGTACAGGCCAAAAGTTTGGACACACCTTTTCCTCATTCATTGAGTTTTCTTTATGTTCATGACTATTTACATTGTCGATTGTCACATCAAAACTATGAATGCACACATGTGGAGTTATGTACTTAACAAAAAAAGGTGAAATAACTGAAAACATGTTTTATATTCTAGTTTCTTCAAAATAGCCACCCTCTGCCCTGATTGCTGCTTTGCACACTCTTGGCATTCTCTGGATGAGCTTCAAGCACACCCGTGAATGTGAAAACCATTTCGGGTGACTACCTCTTGAGTGTCACTTAAAGGGTGGATAAAAAAATTCAGATTTGGTGTGCAGTGTAAACATGGCCTTCACTGGAAATACGTTAATGTTCTTGTTTTCATGTCAGCATTTAGGTTAGCGAGCTGGCGCCAGTCAGTCCATGAGTTTATCGGAGTGTTATATATCTTTTATTATTGAATGTATCAAAAGTGATGCATATTTAATGGATAGTTGCTTGGCAACACTAAATGGTCCCTAGTGTGGGAATGTTGTCTGTCTATCTGTGTTGGCCCTGCCATGAGGTGGCGACTTGTCCAGGGTGTACCCCGCCTTCCGCCCGAATGCAGCTGAGATAGGCTCCAGCACCCCGCGCGACCTCAAAAGGGACAAGCGGTAGAAAATGGATGGATGGATTTAATGGACCACAATGGAAACTAGCCTTTTTAAAGCATTACATGGATTCAATTCTTTAAGATGTCAATAAACTTATCAATCAATCAATTATCAATCTTTCTTTTTGGTAATTCTAATTTAAAACGGTAATACCAACCATCGGGAGTTTTACCGGGGTTATCATTAATACAGTTTATCGTTACATCCCTAGCATAGGCTACTCAAATTCTGGTATGGTGACGACCCTAAGGCAAAGAAATACCATGAAGTGTTAATACTGTTGAGACCCCGTTCTTTTTGTTGAACAGCTCCAAGGATCACAGGGTTTCCCACACATTCATTTATTTGTGGCGGCCCGCCACGAAAGAATTACGTCCGCCACAAATAAAATAAAATAAAAATTAAAATTAAAAAATTTATTTTTTTTATTTTTATTTTTTGTCCTCTCCAGCTTCTCCGGCAAATCATATAGTTGACGTAGATGCCCATATCGGCTGTTCAGATTTACTTTACAAAAGAGAAGTGTAGGATACTTCTCTTGTTGCCTTATTTGTATTTGACTTTATTAAATGTATTTATATTAGAAACACAACATGTGTATATAACAAAGGGTGCAAAGTCTGCAGGCAGTAGGAAACACATGGTTAAGTGTAGGGAGTAAAACTGATGGCAGTCTAAAGTTCAAGATTTTTGGAGCTCTTTGTTCAGTGGATCAGATGTTTGATGAAGCTCTGTGTCTATCTACCACCACTACTGTTTTCTGTTTATTTGTTACTGACTGTGGCAGGACACCTTTGCCTCTGTTTCACTTTATGTTGCTGGTAAATAATATGGTTGTAGTAGTAGGCTAAAGTATGCACTAATTAAAGGGGCAGAGCTTTGAGACATTTTAGCTTTTATATTTTATAAGATATATTTTTTGTAAGAACCACAATTAATAAATACATTTCAGTGAATAACTTATTGTTCAAATCTGTATATAAATATGTACATAAAGTGTTGTAATTATATTGTAAAATGGATGGATGGATGGATGGATGGACGTTTAAAACAAAACTGTTATTATTAATTAGTAAGTATACATTTTTTTAGCCTTTTTAGAGAAAATCAAATCATTGTAGTACATTATGCAAATTACGCAATGATGTCATGGTGACCACGCCCATAGCCACGCCCCCACCACCACAGGTATCTTGGCAGTTTATGGGAAACACTGGATCATATCCATAAACGTGGATGCATATGCAAAAGTGCAATATATTTATCTGTACAGTAATCTATTTATTTATATCTGCACCTTATTGCTCTTTTATCCTGCACTACCATGAGCTAATGCAAGAACATTTGGTTCTTATCTGTACTGCAAAGTTCACATTTGAATGACAATAAAAGGAAGTCTAAGTCTCTCTCTCTATCAGGCCGATGAGATAGTTAACATATTATTGTTTTTTACAAGGTCACTTCAAGAACCTGGTACAGGTCTCAAATTACTAGCACACACACAAAAATGTCTGCTCTTACAAAGTGAGCCCCCGTGTCTTACAGTGGCGTTGATTTATCAGGGGGGGGGGGCTTATCTTGGCAGAAAGAGGTGGGCATGTGGGACAGCCTCATCCTGTCGTTAGTCGTTGCAGCTGCGTAAAAGCTCTGCGTGTGTGTTGGGGGGCAGGGCGTGTAGCCTAAACAAGTCCAAACAGGACATACTCTGTCTCCTCGGTTTCTCTCTGACCTCCTCTAATCTTATGGTCTCCTGATTATAGATCAGGGATGTCCAAAGTGCTGCCTGGGGTCCAATTTCAGCCCGCTGCTCGTTGTTATTGGCCTCGGCAGATTAATAAAAAAAATAATTCATTATTATCAAGAGGTTAAGTTCTATGAATGTTCTCATTCATCCAGGGCAGTGGTTCTTAACCTTGTTGGAGGTACCCAACCCCACCAGTTTCATATGCGCATTCACCCAACCCTTCTATAGTGAAAAATACAATGTTGTTTTTTTTTTTCAAATTCAAGACAAAGTTATATGTTTCTGGTAACACTTTAGTATGGGGAACATATTCTAAGTAACAAAGACTTTATTTAGAGTTTTTTGGACACTAGGGGAACATATTCTAAGTAACAAAGACTTAATTTAGAGTTTTTTGGACAGTAGGGGAACATATTCTAAGTAACAAAGACTTAATTTAGAGTTATTTGGACACTAGGGGAACATATTCTAAGTAACAAAGACTTAATTTAGAGTTATTTGGACACTAGGGGAACATATTCTAAGTAACAAAGACTTAATTTAGAGTTTTTTGGACACTAGGGGAACATATTCTAAGTAACAAAGACTTAATTTAGAGTTATTTGGACACTAGGGGAACATATTCTAAGTAACAAAGACCTAATTTAGAGTTTTTTGGACACTAGGGGAACATATTCTAGGTAACAAAGACTTAATTTAGAGTTCTTTGGACACTAGGGGAACATACTCTAAGTAACAAAGACTTAATTTACAGTTTTTTGGACACTAGGGGAACATATTCTAAGTAACAAAGACTTAATTTAGAGTTATTTGGACACTAGGGGAACATATTCTAAGTAACAAAGACTTAATTTAGAGTTATTTGGACACTAGGGGAACATATTCTAAGTAACAAAGACTTAATTTAGAGTTATTTGGACACTAGGGGAACATATTCTAAGTAACAAAGACTTAATTTAGAGTTTTTTGGACACTAGGGGAACATATTGTAAGTAACAAAGACTTAATTTAGAGTTTTTTGGACACTAGGGGAACATATTCTAAGTAACAAAGACTTAATTTACAGTTTTTTGGACACTAGGGGAACATATTCTAGGTAACAAAGACTTAATTTAGAGTTATTTGGACACTAGGGGAACATATTCTAAGTAACAAAGACTTAATTTACAGTTTTTTGGACACTAGGGGAACATATTGTAAGTAACAAAGACTTAATTTAGAGTTTTTTGGACACTAGGGGAACATATTCTAAGTAACAAGGACTTAATTTAGAGTTTTTTGGACACTAGGGGAACATATTCTAAGTAACAAAGACTTAATTTAGAGTTTTTTGGACACTAGGGGAACATATTCTAAGTAACAAAGACTTAATTTAGAGTTATTTGGACACTAGGGGAACATATTCTAAGTAACAAAGACTTAATTTAGAGTTTTTTGGACACTAGGGGAACATATTCTAAGTAACAAAGACTTAATTTAGAGTTATTTGGACACTAGGGGAACATATTCTAAGTAACAAAGACCTAATTTAGAGTTTTTTGGACACTAGGGGAACATATTCTAGGTAACAAAGACTTAACTTAGAGTTCTTTGGACACTAGGGGAACATACTCTAAGTAACAAAGACTTAATTTACAGTTTTTTGGACACTAGGGGAACATATTCTAAGTAACAAAGACTTAATTTAGAGTTATTTGGACACTAGGGGAACATATTCTAAGTAACAAAGACTTAATTTAGAGTTATTTGGACACTAGGGGAACATATTCTAAGTAACAAAGACTTAATTTAGAGTTATTTGGACACTAGGGGAACATATTCTAAGTAACAAAGACTTAATTTAGAGTTTTTTGGACACTAGGGGAACATATTGTAAGTAACAAAGACTTAATTTAGAGTTTTTTGGACACTAGGGGAACATATTCTAAGTAACAAAGACTTAATTTACAGTTTTTTGGACACTAGGGGAACATATTCTAGGTAACAAAGACTTAATTTAGAGTTATTTGGACACTAGGGGAACATATTCTAAGTAACAAAGACTTAATTTACAGTTTTTTGGACACTAGGGGAACATATTGTAAGTAACAAAGACTTAATTTAGAGTTTTTTGGACACTAGGGGAACAT
Organism: Entelurus aequoreus; assembly: GCF_033978785.1. Lineage (NCBI taxonomy): Eukaryota > Metazoa > Chordata > Actinopteri > Syngnathiformes > Syngnathidae > Entelurus > Entelurus aequoreus. The sequence goes on along the minus strand of NC_084744.1, from coordinate 58,204,781 downwards.
ATTCTAAGTAACAAGGACTTAATTTAGAGTTTTTTGGACACTAGGGGAACATATTCTAAGTAACAAAGACTTAATTTAGAGTTTTTTGGACACTAGGGGAACATATTCTAAGTAACAAATACTTAATTTAGAGTTATTTGGACACTAGGGGAACATATTCTAAGTAACAAAGACTTAATTTAGAGTTTTTTGGACACTAGGGGAACATATTCTAGGTAACAAAGACTTAATTTAGAGTTATTTGGACACTAGGGGAACATATTTTAAGTAATAAAGACTTAATTTACAGTTTTTGGACACTTGGGGAACATTTTCTAAGTAACAAAGACTTAATTTACAGTTTTTTGGACACTTGGGGAACATATTCTAAGTAACAAAGACTTAATTTAGAGTTATTTGGACACTAGGGGAACATATTCTAAGTAACAAAGACTTAATTTAGAGTTTTTTCGAACACTAGGGGAACATATTCTAAGTAACAAAGACTTAATTTAGAGTTATTTGGACACTAGGGGAACATATTCTAAGTAACAAAGACTTAATTTAGAGTTTTTTGGACACTAGGGGAACATATTCTAAGTAACAAAGACTTAATTTAGAGTTTTTTGGACACTAGTGGAACATATTCTAAGTAACAAAGACTTACTTTAGTGTTATTTGGTTAGGGTTAGAGGGTTAGGGTTATAATAAGGCCATGTCGAATAAGGCATTAATAAGTACTTAATAATGACTAGTTAAGAGCCAATATGTTACTAATTTGCATGTTAATAAGCAACTAATTACTGGTGAATATGCTCTCCATACTAAAGTGTTACCTTGTTTTTTTACTGGTGCACAAAATGAAGCGTGCATGAACATCACCTTGTTCAAACAACAAAACCAACACAGTGCATAAACTCACAACAAATTACACACCTGCAAATCAGTCTGACTTCTGCTGTTGCCGTAGCCGTAATACGCCGATAGGGAGAAGTTTTTATTTACACGATGAGTCGGGTGTGTTTTGACCTCCGCTGAACCCCTGAGACTGACTCACCGAACCCCTAGGGTTCGATCGAACCCAGGTTAAGAACCACTGGTTCAGGGCATTCAGTCTATCGCACCTGGACTGTTTGGTTTGTCTTAGAAGATGTTTTGCCTCTCATCCAAATAGGCTTCATCACTTCATGCTCATGGACTTACAGTCGTGGTCAAAAGTTGACATACACTTGTAAAGAACATAATGTCATGGCTGTATGACTCTGTATTTACTTGGTATAGGACCTATACCCAAATTTGTGGTATCATCCAAAACTAATGTAAAGTATCAAACAAGAGAAGAAAAAGTGATTATTACATTTTAACAGAAGTGTAGATAGAACATGTTCAAAGAGAAAATAAGCAGATATTAACAGTAAATGAACAAGTAGATTAATAATTAATTTTCTACCACTTGTCCTTAATAATGTTGACAAAATAATAGGTAGATAAATGACACAATATGTTACTGCATATGTCAGCAGACTAATTAGGAGCCTTTGTTTGTTTACTTACTACTAAAAGACAAGTTGTCGCGTATGTTCACTATTTTATTTAAGGACAAAATGGCAATAAGAAACATATGTTTGATGTACCCTAAGATTTTTTGTTAAAATAAAGCCAATAATGCTATTTTTTGTGGTCCCCTTTATTGAGAAAAGTATCAAAATAAATGTTGGTACCGGTACCAAAATATTGGTATCGGGACAACCCTACTAGAGACTACATCGGACCAATCTAAGTCTAAGACTAGATCTGACTAATATACAGTCGTGGTCAAAAGTGTACGTACACTTGTAAAGAACATCATGTCATGGCTGTCTTGAGTTTCCAATCATTTCTACAACTCTTATTTTTTTGTGATAGAGTGATTGGAGCACATACTTGTTGGTCACAAAAAAACATTCATGAAGTTTGCTTCTTTTATCAATTTATTATGGGTCTACTGAAAATGTGAGCAAATGTGCTGGGTCAAAAGTATACATACAGCAATGTTAATATATGCTTACATGTCCCTTGGCAAGTTTCACTGCAATAAGATAGGTAGGTAGGTCGGTCGGTCGGTCGGTCGGTCGGTCGGTCGGTCGGTCTTTATTGTCATTGCACAAGTACCGGTACAACGAAACTTTGTTTTCAGCAGAAACCTGTTCAAGATTAGACAGACAAACAGTGTACAGGGTTCCCGTAAAAGATGGTAAAAAGGTAAAGCGCTGGGGAAGGATGAGTAAAAAAATACAATCTAGGCTGGCCTCCGAAGGGGGCCCAGTATGGAGTGGGAAAAAACCTCCATAGCAAAGCACATATACATATTACAACATACATCTCGATATATCTAGCAACAGAGGGAAGGGAGTGCGGGGTCACGGTGGTGGGCCGCAGCTCTCAGGCGCTGACCATCCTTTCATCACCCCTATGGGATTTGCGTCGAGGGCGTTGGGTTGGAGGTGGGGGGTGTATGTGTGGCGTATATTTTTTGGAATGCATGTTTGTGTGTAAGCCTGCAGTGTGTCTCTTGTTCCGCGGCCTTGATCTTGTGCAGTCGCTAGTCCAAAGTCAACAACAACAGGAGTGTGTCCGTGAGAGACAAGAAGGGAGTTTGTTGTGTCTTCTCCGCACTGTCCTTCGGGAGAGTCTCCAAGCCAGGGAAACAATCCAAGTTAGAAGGCGCTTTTGGTAGCCATCCACGAGCTTCTGGGTGAATTTTTGACCACTCTTGACAAAATTGGTGCAGTTCAGCTAAATGTGTTGGTTTTCTGACATGGACTTGTTTCTTCAGCATTGTCCACACGTTTAAGTCAGGACTTTGGGAAGGCCATTCTAAAACCTTCATTCTAGCCTGGATTTAGCCATTCCTTTACCACTTTTGAGGTGTGTTTGGGGTCATTGTCCTGTTGCGCCCAAGACCCAACCTCCGTGCTGATGATTTTAGCTTGTCCTGAAGAATTTGGAGGTATTATTCATATTCTGCTCATTTTCTACTTTGAATCTGTGCTCAGGAGTTGGGGGAAAGCAGCGGCTCCCATTTCAGCAGTTCGTCCCCGATGACCATCGACGTTCAACTCGGCGACATGGCTCACGGCCTTATGGGAAGCAGTCAGCTGACTACAATCAACCAGACGGAGCTGGTGCTGGGCCTGGAAGAAGGCGGACATTCCGCAGAGACCTCAGAACAGAAGCCGCTGTCGCCCACTTCTTCTCCAGGTGGCTCCTTACAAGACGAGGACATGGATGACTTCAAGGTGAGAGGCCCTTCACAACCCCGATCTTTTAGTCCTGTAGCGACGTGGCTGATTCGAGGCTTTTGAACGGCTCTTTTGAGTGAACGATTAGAACCGATTCCCAGTTGTGAGCCGTTCGTTTGGGAGCCGTTTTTATGCACATTTAGCGCCGACAACAGCCTACTCTGAATGTGCCATTAGACTGTCAACTGGACTAGAAAATGAGTCAGACTTAAAGGAAATTTGGCATTTGATTTAACTTTTTTTTAAATTAAAAAAATACATATAACATTTTGTACGTTAGGTCAGGAAAAAACATGAAGGCTATATCATCCCTACAAGCCTAATTTGCAGGCTTGTAGGGATGATATAGCCTGTTTTTTCCTAACCTAACGTACAAAATTGTATATGTATTTTTTTAATTTAACAAAAGCTAAATAAAAAAACAGAGGCTATATCATCCCTACAAGCCTGTTTCTCAGGCTTGCAGGGATGATATAGCCTCTGTGTTTTTTCCTGACCTAACGTCCAAAATTGTATATGTATTTTTTTAATTTAACAAAAGTTAAATAAAAAAACACAGAGGCTATATCATCCCTACAAGCCTGTTTCGCAGGCTTGTAGGGATGATATAGCCTCTGTGTTTTTTCCTGACCTAACGTACAAATTTGTATACCGGTATGTATTTTTTTCATTTCACGAAAGTTAAATTAAAAAAACACAGAGGCTATATCATCCCTACAAGCCTGTTTCGCAGGCTTGTAGGGATGATATAGCCTCTGTGTTTTTTCCTGACCTAACGTACAAAATTGAATACATATTTTTTTAATAAAAAAAAAGTTAAATCAAAAAACACAGAGGCTATATCATCCCTACAAGTCTGCGAAACAGGCTTGTAGGGATGATATATCCTCTGTGTTTTTTCCTGACCTAACGTACAAAATTGAATATGTATTTTTTTAATTAAAAAAAAGTTAAATAAAAAAACACAGAGGCTATATCATCCCTAAAAGCCTGTGAAACAGGCTTTTAGGGATGATATAGCCTCTGGTGTTTTTTCCTGACCTAACGTATATTCCGCTCTACCCCGGTATTGAGCACTGAATAACGGATAAACCACAGAAAACTTGACTATATAAAATTTTGCTATATTTTTTGGAAATTATTTTTATTTTTAATGGTATTTATTATTGTATTTATTTGTATTTAAATTCACTTTGCGGATGAATTATTCTAAAGGGTATTAGATCAAGCTTCCACACACCAGGTATGGTAGTACATTCTGTACTCACATTTTTATAATGTCCTAATTTTTATTTTGTTCATACTTATTTTTTTCTATATTGCTACACATTTTTTTAGGTTAGGGTAAACTCAAACTACTGATGTCACTGCCAAAGCATGGAAATACGGCACCACCTTTTGGAAGGTTTTTAATTAAAACACAGCACAAAATACGATTATAGCCAATATTTCAGAATAATTCTCACCAATCGAGTAATATTTGTGTAAATTAGCGTATTTTCCGGACTATAGCGCGCACCTGTATACAAGCCACACCCGCAAAATGTTAGAATACATTTTTTTTTCCATGTAGTAGCCACACCGGACTAAAGGCCGCATGTATATTTGTTGTAAAATGAGTCATTTACACAGAAAAAATGTGTAAATGTTTATATACATACACTAATTGTTTCCAAAAAGTGACTGTAACAAGGCAGTAAACTGGGTGATCAAACAAAACAGAAGTCATTATCATGGACCCACGAGCTGCGGAAGCTAGCTCTCCAATCAGCTAAACTGACTCAATAACTCCACGGTGACGTTTTGGTGAATTTACTGAGGAATTTGTGAAACTGAAACCATACAAAAAGAATGCCATTGTAAGTTAATAATATTAATGTAGATACTCTTTAATGTGTTAGCATATTGGCTAATGCCAACGACGCTGACTTCGTTACATTACGATAGCATGTACAAATATGCATGAAAACACTCGTACAGACATCACACATGGGACGGTTTAGTACGTAAGAATAGTTTTAGTTATATTGTAAAAATTACAAACCTTGCTTGATGTGATGAATGAAGAATCCTTCCGAGTAGAACGCTATGGATGACCGGAAGACCGAACGGCACTTGTACTTGCGGTTGAAAGCACTAAACTGAAGGAAATAATGTAGTTGTTCAACCCGCAGTGAGCGAACACGTCCAAAAGATGGCGCCATAGCACAAACAATAACACACCTTTTCAATTCCTCTGCTTGTATTGAATACAAAATATTGGAACAATCCATAAATTAGCTACACCATTTTGTAAGCCGCGGGGTTCAAAGCGTAGGAAAAAAGTAGCATCTTATAGTCCGGAATTGACATTATTCTGATGTACATTTTATCGTGTACCTAATTGATTGTTTCCTTGTTAAAAAAAAAACTAACAACAATAATGGCTCCTCAAGATCCCATCTCTGTAGTCTCGCAACTCAAACTGATGTGTTCTTCTCCCACAGAGGAGTGTGCTGGTAGACTCCCCCATGTCCCAGTCCTCATCCCAACCAGCTGTGCAGTCCTCCGTCTCAGCCAAAAGGGCCCTGGGGAGCCCCGGCACGGCACAACAGCTCGCAGTGGCGGCGAAAAAAGGCAGGAAGAAGAAAGACCCCAACGAGCCCCAAAAGCCCGTTTCCGCGTACGCCCTGTTCTTCAGAGACACCCAGGCCGCCATCAAGGGCCAGAATCCGAACGCCTCTTTTGGAGAGGTGTCGAAGATCGTGGCGTCCATGTGGGACAGTCTGGCTGAGGAGCAGAAACAGGTGTGCACGCTTTCTGGCATATGCAGCATTTGTGTCTCGTCTGTCTAGGGACTAATCCACGGAGAAGTTGATTGACCAGGGGCCTCATTTAAGTGGGCATAGATTCCAACGTTGCGTGAACCCAAACCTCAGATTGTATTTACGCACCAAAAAATACAGATTTCTAAAACCGTGCTGAGCATGGTTTTAGAAATGTGTGCGTGTGTGTATATATATTTATGTATAAATATATACTCTGTACACCAGGGGTGTCCAAACTTTTTCCACTGAGGGCCGCACACTGAAAAATCAAAGCAAGCGGGGGCCATTTTGATATTTTTTTATTTTAAAAACCAATACAATATATGTATGAAAAAAATATACATTTAGGCCTCCACTCAGGCAACCCCCCAAAGGGTTTTGGTCAAAAAAATATTAAAAATGTGTCATTATTCAGTATTATTATTTTTATTATTATTCAAGGTTTAAATCTCTAGATCAGGGGTCACCAACGCGGTGCCCACGGGCACCAGGTAGCCCGTAAGTACCAGATGAGTAGCCCGCTGGCCTGTTCTAAAAATAGCTCACATAGCAGCACTTACCAGTGAGCTGCCTCTATTTTTAAAATTGTATCTATTTACTAGCAAGCTGGTCTCGCTTTGCGCGACATTTTTAATTCTAAGAGAGACAAAACTCAAATAGAATTTGAAAATCCAAGAAAATATTTTAAAGACTTGGTCTTCACGTGTTTAAATAAATTCATTTATTTTTTTACTTTGCTTCTTATAACTTTCAGAAAGACAATTTTAGAGAAAAAATACAACCTTAAAAATGATTTTAGGATTTGTAAACACATATACCTATGCAATGCCAGGCTTCCCTCTAACTGACAAAGAAACAGATAACAGATTTGGTGTCCAGTTCAAAGTGTGACATGATTTATTTAAAAATTTGAGAGTTGACTTTTGTATTTTACATGAGTTATTATTTGTACAAACATGGTGCAAAGTAATTCATGATTTTTTAAAAATGTTAGTGGCTAGCTAGTTAAAATGGGTTATTGTGATTTCACAAGACTGTCTTAGAAGTGATCATTTGAAAATGTTCAATTTGAAAAATGTGCACTTAGAGAAAATATAAAAATAAAGTGTTGCATATTGATATTTATCTGTTTCTATATACAGTATATATATATATTTATTGTGAGAAATCATTAAGATGATCAGTGTTTCCGCAAAGATAAATATCATTAATTATTAATAATAACATAGAGTTAAAGGTCAATTGAGCAAATTGGCTATTTCTGGCAATTTATTTAAGTGTGTATCAAACTGGTAGCCCTTCACATTAATCAGTACCCAAAAAGTAGCTCTTGGTTTCAAAAAGTTTGGTGACCCCTGCTCTAGATCAACATTAGGTCTATCTGTCAATATAACGTTTTTAAAGATTTAAGTCGTACGCGCTTTTTGTCAAAGAAAACCCTGTTTTTTTATGGAAAAAACACAAAATATGCAATATTTTCACCCAATAAAATTTTTAAGTGGAATATTTCAGATTATATAATAATTGGAGCCTTAAAAAGGTCAATAACTCATAACACCATTGATTTTAATTCTTTTTTTTTTTTTTGAGCGATGACGCTTAAAAACAAATCACACAAAAATTATTGGGGAACCAGAAGGTTCCTACTCATTAAAGTGTTAAAAAATAAATTATAAATTTTTTTTACGGTTTACTTTTAACACAATAATCTCGAGATCAACTTCAGATATATCCGTCTATTATAAATTGTATTGTTGTTTATGTTTTTTGTTTGTTTTAGGCCCTTCTTTGAAAAAAAAAAAAAAACAGCTAAATTTTTTACATGGCAAACACAAAATATGCAACATTTTCCCAAAAAAATATCTCAAAGTGCAATATTTAATGTGACGTAATTGGAGCCTTCGGATAGGTCAATAATTAATAAGAACATTGATTTTGATTTATTATTATTTTTTAAAGAAAGAAACAGCCTGCATGGCAGCTTTGTGTTATTAGAGTAAACATTGCATCATTTTCTTGTTACATTTCACCTGTTTGGTCTTTCATACCACTTTTTAGGTTTTTAATTTTTTTAATCGTATTTTAAAATGGGCCGTGGGGCCATTAAAAAATGACCTGCGGGCCGCAAATGGCCACCGGGCCGCCCTTTGGACACCCCTGCCGTACACTGTTTATAGCTTATCTAAATGTGTGTGTTTATGAGCTAGTACACCCACCCACACGGCTGCTTTCGCTCCATGTCGTTCCTGACCAGTGTTGGGTTAGTTACTGAAAACTCAAAAGTAACTCCGTTACTTACACCAAAAAGTAATGCGTTACTGTGAAAAGTACCTATTTAGTTAGTATTTTTATTTATTTTATTATTATTTTTAAGGCTCCCATTAAAGCCCTTTTACCCTTCATTTCAGTACTGTTATTGCACTGGAGAATAATACAATCTGTTGATCAACTTGACATGCATTTGCATCACTGAACTCTGCTAAGCAATGTGCTCTACATACAACACACAAAGACTAAGATATGTTTCAAGGGGCCAATTTGTTTTGGGCCAGAACAAATTGACAAAACTATTTTAAATAGCTGCAACATAAGATACATAAGTAACAAACAGCATAATAACATGTCACAACAAGGAAGGCACACATGACATGATTATATGTCATGTCACTATATACAGCACACATACTGCTATACACCATACTTGCCAACCTTGAGACCTCCAATATCGGGAGGGGGGGGGTGGCGATGTGGTCGGGGGACGTGTTTGGCGTGGTTGGGGCGTGGTTAAGAGGAGAGTACATTTACAGCTAGAATTCACCAAATCAAGTATTTCATATATATATATATATATATATATATATATATATATATATATATATATATATATATATATATATATATATATATATATATATATATGTATGAAATACTTGACTTTCAGTGAATTCTAGCTATATATACTTTTTTTTTATTTATTATACATATAAATAAAAGACATACTTGAATTTCAGTGTTCTGCAGGCTATCCAGTAGATGGCAGTATTGTCCTGTTTAAGAGTGTCACAACATTGCTGTTTACGGCAGACGAACTGCTTTACGGTAGACTAAACGTGACTGCTGTTGTTGTGTGTTGTTACCGCGCTGGGAGGACATTAATGAAACTGCCTAACAATAAACCCACATAAGAAACCAAGAACCTTGTTGTGCACTCTACTCTCTAAAAGCCGTAGATCTTATGACGTCATCGGGCAGGCAAGCTATTTATATTGTGGGAAAGCGGACGTGAGAACGGCTGTCCCCACTCAAGTCCGCATTGAGCTGGAGGGGGCGTGGCCTCTAGCTCCGGCTGAATACCGGGAGTTTGTCGGGAGAAAATCTCTGCCGGGAGGTTGTCCCGCTAAAAACGTGAGGGTTGGCAAGTATGGTACACACACCTAAACAGGCGTTTTTTTCTCTCAAGGAATTGTGAAATCAAATCATGTCTTCAGTGAAGCCCAGAACACTCTATGCATTTCCCCAGTTTTAGTTTAGAGAAAAGGAAATATTGGCCTGGCCCACTAGGATCCCTCTTTATGTTATAGTCTATACATTTAGAGTGATGTGACAATCAAACTCTAGAAGTCTAGAATTAAATAGTATATAAGAGAATTGACAGAGTGTGTGTACATTCAGTGCTGAATGATGAGCAGAGGCAGAGTTTGGATAGTTTTCTTTAGCTCGCTTTCCATGTTTATGTGCTCACTGTCCAATGTGTCCAGGTACTTGGAAAATGTTTTCTTGCCGTTTGACGCCCGCTAACATGCTGATTAGCTGCCTGAAAGCGGGTGACTCCACTGTAGAAATAGCCTGCATGTCTTCTAGCACATACACTGCAATGGCTCTATCAATGCTGTCCTGGCTAGCAGTCCCTCCGTTAAAATCCTTAGGTGAAGTGTGTCTCTCTCTACTAGCTTCGTCCAAGCATGTTGCTTTTGTAGCTGTTTCAGCAGATTTGAATTGCTGTTTTGGGCAGTATATAGGATCTTTGATCCAAGAAACAACTTACATTTAACTAAAATGTTCTTTTCTTTGTGCTCGACAAAAGAAAAGTAGTGAGAATATCTCCATGTTAAGAAATTCTGCTTCGGCTCCGCCATGATGTCTTGTTAATAACATTGCTGTATGTATACTTTTGACCCAGCAGATGTGGTCACATTTTCAGTAGACCCATAATAAATTCATAAAAGAAGCAAACTTCATGAATGTTTTTTGTGACTAACAAGTATGTGCTCCAATCACTCTATCAAGAGTTGCAGAAATGATTGTAAACTCAAGACAGCCATGACATGATGTTCTTTACAAGTGTACGTACACTTTTGACCACGACTGTACCTTCCAAAATATTGACAATTAAAAGCTGAAAGAAGAAATACTGCACTACCAAAAGTAGTTGTTCAAGTTGTAGTAAATCTACTGGCTGTGTGGTTGCAGGTGTATAAAAGAAAGACGGACACTGCAAAAAAGGAGTACTTAAAAGCGCTTGCAGCTTATCGAGCCAATCAGCTGTCACAGGTAAGATTGTTTTATCTCCTAACAAGTTTTATTTATTGTGTGAATGCTCTAAAACATTCACACTTATGCTTTTCTACACCAAAATTCATCTATTTATTCTGCAACTTATTATTATTATTGTCCAGATTTTGGCACGCTCTATCTTCCACATTTTTCACCCGATTCAAAGCGTTCCAATCTCAAACTGTTCAGCCTGTTCAGGAATTGCGGGCTTTCCCTTGACTAATTCCCAGATATCCCAGAATTCCAGGTTTTTCCGGGACATTTTTCCCCATTCAAAATGAATTGCCCATTTTTCAAATTTTCACCATTTCCACATGTTTCAACCTATTCAAACCATTCCACCTTCAACACATTCCACCATTCTGGACATTCAAACTATCATTTTTCTAAGTTGCAAAAAATTCCAGGATTTTCCAGAACTCCTGCTTTTCCAAAGCCCTATTTCCACCCTTTATTCTGGCGACTACTCCTTTCACATTTTTCAACGCATTTCAACCGTTCCACCGTCAAAACAATCAGGACAAAAAACAAAGTTGTTTTTTGAACTGGAAAATTTCCCGGTTTTCCCGAAATTCCAGGAATTCCGTAATACCATTTCTCAAATCAACATGTTACTACTTCAGCATTTCTCGACCGATTTGAAAAATTTCAACACCCACCATTTCAACTCATTCAGACCGGTCAAGTTATTTTTTTTTACCATTTCGAAAAAAATTCCTGCTTTTCCCGAAATTCCCAATTTTTTTTCTGAAATTCCCATTGAAACGAATGGGACATTTTTCAAAGTTCCACAATTCCCACATTTTTCATCTGTTTCAAACTGTTCCAACTTCAAAATATTCAGCCTGTTCAGGAATTGTGTGCTCACCTTCAACAATTAAAAAAAAAAAAATTCCCGATTTCCCATAATTCCTTTTTTTTATTTTTTTTTATTTTTTTGCATTTTTCCCATTCAAAATGAATTGGCCATTTTTCTAACTTCCACTATTCCCACATTCTTCAACCCATTCAAACCATTCCACCTTCAACACTCTCAAATCATCCTGGAGAATCAAACTATCATTTTTCCACATTCAACAAATTTCCAGGAATTCCCGTTTTTTGGTAACCTATTTCTACACTTAAGTTCGACTACTCCTTTCACATTTTTCAACCCATTTCAAGCGTTCCACCGTCAAAACACTCCTCACATTCAGGACAAAAACCAAGTTGGTTAAGGAACTACCAAAATCCCCGGTATTCCTGAAATTCCAGGAATTTCTCAATTAAAAACTGTCACTAATTCAACATTTATTGACAGATTTAAACAATTCCAACACCAACTAATTCAGGACATTCATGCTCCTAATCATTTAAAAAAATCCTGCTTTTCCCAAAATTTCCAGGAAGTTCCCATTAAAATGAATGGAGATTTTTCCAAGTTGAATCAAGATTTTCCCACATTTTTCAACCTATTCAAACCATTCCAACATCAACACATTCCACTCATCCTGGACATTCAAACTAACACTTTCCCAAGTTCCAAACCAAATTCCTGTTTACCTGGAAATTCAAACTCTTCAGCATTCAAACCATTCCACATTCAACTCATCCTGGACATTCAAACTACCATTTTCCCATATTCAACAAATGCACATTCAACAGGAATTCCCGTTTTTTGGTAACCTATTTCCACCCTTAAGTTCGACTACTCCTTTCACATTTTTCAACCGTTCCACCGTCAAAACACTCCTCATATTCAGGACAAAAAACAAGTTGGTTAAGGAACTGCCAAAATCCCCAGTTTTCCTGAAATTCCAGGAATTTCTCAATTAATAACTGTCACTAATTCAACATTTCTTGACCGATTTAAACAATTCAAACACCAACCAATTCAGCTCATTCAGGACATTCATGCTCCTAATCATTTTCAAAAAAATCCCGCTTTTCCCCAAATTTCCAGGAAGTTCCCATTGAAATGAATGGGACATTTTTCCAAGTTGCACAATTCCCACATTTTTCAACCTATTCAAACCATTCCAACATCAACACATTCCACTCATCCTGGACATTCAAACTAACACTTTCCCAAGTTCCAAACCAAATTCCGGTTTTCCTGGAAATTCAAACTCTTCAACATTCAAACCATTCCACCTTCAACACATTCAACTCATCCTGGACATTCAAACTACTATTTTTCCACATTCAACACATTTCCAGGAATTCACGTTTTTTGGTAACCTATTTCCACCCTTAAGTTCGACTTCTCCTTTCACATTTTTCAACCCTTTTCCATCGTTCCACCGTCAAAACACTCCTCACATTCAGGACAAAAACCAAACTAGAAAAATTCCTGGAATTTCTCAATTAAAAACTGTTGCTAATTCAACATTTCTTGACCGATTTAAACAATTCCAACACCAACTAATTCAGCTCATTCAGGACATTCATGCCCCCAATCATTTTCCAAAAAATCCCGCTTATCCCCAAATTCCCAAATTTCCAGGAAGTTCCCATTGAAATGAATGGAACATTTTTCCAAGTTGCACAATTCCCGCATTTTTCAACCTATTCAAACCATTGCAACATCAACACATTCCACTCATCCTGGACATTCAAACTAACACTTTCCCAAGTTCCAAACCAAATTCCGGTTATCCTGGAAATTCAAACTCTTCAACATTCAAACCATTTCCAGGAATTCCCGTTTTTTTTGGTAACCTATTTTCACCATTAAGTTCGACTACTCCTTTCACATTTTTCAACCGTTCCACCGTCCGGTGAACATTCAAACTAACACTTTCCCAAGTTCCAAAACAAATTCCGGTTTTCCTGGAAATTCAAACTCTTCGACATTCAAACTATTCTTACATTCATAGTACCATCTGTCAGCATTGGAGCATTCCCACGTAATTCCTTCAGGAATTTGCCTCTTCTAGTTAACGTGACATCTTCTCTCCCACCAGCCTCCCGCCGACGAAGAGGAGACGTCGCCTTCGCCACCTCCGCCCGAGGTCACCCAAACTCCCGCGGCCGTCCCCTCCGTAGGTCAGCAGGTGGTCCGGCCGCTAAACGAGGCCGAGCAGAACACCATCACCAACATCTGCGCCTCGAACATTATCCTGGACGTCCCGGAGATGGCGACGCGGTCCCGCACGGGGGCAAATAAACCCATGCCGACGACACAGGCCATCACCAAGATCATAATCCCCAAGCACATGCTCCAGGCGGGGGCGCGGCTCGTCACGCTGCTGCCCGGCGGCGTCCACGGCCTGCAGCCCACTCTCCTGTTAGCCGGCGGGCCCCGCCTGCCGCCACCTCTGCAGCAGATGCAGAACGCCCCGCCGCCGCCGCCGCTCCAACAGATGGCGCCGGCGCCGCCGCGCTTGCAGGCCAAGCCCCGCGAGGGAGGAAGCGCCCCCGTGTTCATCACGGTGGCCCAGCCGCCTCCGCTTAAAATAAAAATACTCCCCGCCTCTTTCCAGAAGAAGGACTTGCTGTCCGTCATCGTCCCCGTCACGGTGAACTCCACCCTGTCCTCATCCGCACCTGCGGCCACCGTGCGTGTGGTCAATTCCGCCGTGTCCGCGGGTCAGCGAGAGAAGGTCATCTCGGAGGCGCTGCCGTCAGATGAGGTACGTATTTGCATCTTCTTCATCATCTTCTTGTGTAGACGACTGATCAGGACTTTAGTGGCAGCCATCATTGCATTCTTTTTTTCTTTGCCGGACAAAGTTAAGACTTTTTGGCAATTTTTCTTTCTAAGTCCATACAGTACAGGCCAGAAGTTTGGACACACCTTCTCCTCATTCAATGCGTTGTCTTTATTTTCATGACTATTCACTAGAGATGTCCGATAATGGCCGATATTCCGATATTGTCCGACTCTTAATCACCGATTCCGATATCAACCGATACCAATATATACAGTCATGGAATTAACACATTATTATGCCTAATTTTGTTGTGATGTCCCGCTGGATGCATTAAACAATGTAACAAGGTTTTCCCAAATAAATCAACTCAAGTTATGGGAAAAAAATGCCAACATGGCACTGCCATATTTAATATTGAAGTCACAAAGTGCATTATTTTTTTTAACATGCCTCAAAACAGCAGCTTGGAATTTGGGACATAAGGAGGTTGAGGTGGGCGGGGAGTGTTAGGAGGTAGCGGGGGTGGGGGTGTATATTGTAGCGTCCCGGAAGAGTTAGTGCTGCAAGGGGTTCTGGGTATTTGTTCTGTTGTGTTTGTTGTGTTACGGTGCGGATGTTCTCCCGAAATGTGTTTGTCATTCTTGTTTGGTGTGGGTTCACAGTGTGGCGCATATTTGTTACAGTGTTAAAGTTGTTTATACGGACACCCTCAGTGTGACCTGTATGGCTGTTGACCAAGTATGCCTTGCATTCACTTGTGTGTGTGTGTGTGTGAAAAGCCGGAGATATTATGTGATTGGGCCGGCACACAAAGGCAGTGCCTTTAAGGTTTATTAGCGCTCTGTACTTCTCCCTACGTCCGTGTACACAGCAGCGTTTTAAAAAGTCATACATTTTACTTTTTGAAACCGATACCGATAATTTCCGATATCACATTTTAAAGCATTTATCGGACATCTCGAGTGACAACCAGAGCAATGGTACTTGGAGGATCTTCTGGGTTACCAGCAAGTACTGTAATCCACAACATATCACCCTATAATGGGTGAAACCAGTGTAAAGGTGACTATAATTTAACCTCTTAAGGCCCAAGCTGTTTGTTTACATGTTTTTTTTATTTCTCTTTGCTATTTGGGCTTATTGGACCCTAATTAGAATAAAAACTAAGAATCATCCTTTGATATGATGTACTTAGTCCATAAGTACACAAACGTGTACTTCATGTTTAGTGACATGCTAATTCTTATTTTTACACTTTTTTTTTTTCCAAATTCCATTGTATGTTATACTCTTCTGACACCACCAGATTGCAGTATAAGTGTCCACATAAGCGGCCACAAGACCCCAATTCAGTAGTGTACACAATTTTGGATATAAGAGCTAAAAGGTGCTGTCCACGCATGTGGCCACTAAGGCCTTTAGAGGGTGTTCTTCCCTGTTTAGCACAAAACTGTATTGAAAAGGACTTAAACAGATTGTTTATGCTCTAACTTTGAAAATACTAGATTAATTATTTAGATAGATAGATAGTACGGGCCGACTTTATAAAAGATATGACGCAAAAGAGTGGATCGGTGCAAATGCAATGTCAGTGCTGAAGAGAAACCGATGCAACAGCACTTGAGGGTTTTTGGATTTGGCCATAAAAGTGTTTGTGGAATACTCCTCTTTTTGAACCAGCGCTGGTGTGCAATAATTCAGAGCTGATACCAGCCAGACCGTACAAAGCATTCTAAGTAAGACTCCCCAGGTGCTGAGGATCTGCTCCCTTTGATTTAGGGCAGTGTGACTAATACTGAGGATATGTGTTGGTACCAGGAACAAGCCTAACTTGAGGCCGTTGTGGATTTGTGTCCGCAGTGAGAAGAGTCTGAAAAAGAGACTTCATGGACAACTCGATACTCTAACATTACAGTCCAATACCGTGCTCAGGGATATTTAACTACCATATTTTCCAGGCTATAGAGCGCACCAGTTTTCCATATATTAGCTGCACCGGACTATAAGCCACAGATATATACGTTGTGAAATGAGTTATTTGCACAGAAAGATTTTGTAAATCTTTATTTAACTACCTTAATTGTTTCCAAACGGTGCCTGTAACATGGCAGTAAAACGGATGATCAAACAAAACAGAAGTCATGGTCATGGACCCACTAGCTGGGGAAGCTGGCTCACCATTCAGCTAAACAGACTCAAAAACTCCACGGTGACGTCGTGGGGAATTTACTGAGGAATTTGTCAAACTACAACAATACAAAAAGAATGTTGTAAGTTAATAATACTAACACATACATTTGTAAACGAGTTAGCATATTAGTTCATGCCAACGACAATGGCTTGATTACATTACGATAGCGTTTAAAAATATGCATGACAAGTCATCACACACCGGACAGTTTAGTAAGCAAGAATTGTTTTAGTTATATTGTAAAACTTACAAACGTTGCTTGGAGAGATTCACGAAGAATCCGTACGAGTAGAAACGCTACGGACGGTTCTGCTTCCGGTTCAAGGCATTAAAACAGGAAGGATATCTTAAACCCGCAACACCCGCAGTGAGCGAACTCGTCCAAAAGATGGCGCCATAGCACAAACAATAACACACCTTTTCAGTGTGTCTGCCTGTGTGTAATGAAAACTACTGAACACAAAACGTTATGGCCGTTTGCGAAGGGAAAAATATCCGCACCGTTTTATAAGCCGCAGGGTTCAAAGTGTAGGAAGAAATCAGAATCAGAAATATTTTATTAATCCTCGAGGGGAAATTAAGATTTTCGGCACAATCCCTTTTAAGATCAGACAAACATTACAGGGAGACAGAACAGGATCGCTGACGGGTCTGTCGATTTCCCCTTACAAAAAAGGTGAGAAACAGGTAAACACTTGGGGGGTGTTGTTGAGATAAAAAGATTTAGTCGAAGCCTGGACCCCTGGAGAGGCGGTCCAGACTGAGGCCAAGGAGAAAAAACCTCATAGCCAAAGCACACATAAGCATGTGTGTAAGAGGGAAACAGTGGTGGTCTCTGTGGTGCTCCACGCCATCGTCTGCTGGGGTGGGGGGGCATGGCCAGAGACAGGAGCAGACCCAACAAAGCAACCAAGAGAGCCAACTCCACCCTGAGCGAGGATGTGTCTAAGTAGACCGAGGTGTCCGATACCTGCTCTTTCAGCCAAGACACTGTCAAGCTTGTCCGTCCCGGCGATCAGCGCCAGCTCCGCAGCCCTGTCTCTTCATCCGCATCTCCTCCGGTCTCTCCAAACGGACTCTGGTGTGGCAGAGACCCAGCAGCTGGTCTCCACGGCCGTGGCCAAAGTAGCGGCTTGGGTCCCATTGTTATAGTCTTTGGTATGACTCGGCCGGGGTTTGAACTCACGACCTACCGATCTCAGCACGGACACTCTAACCACTAGGCCACTAGAACCTTGAGGTACGCCCTTAGTACAACTAATCCGAATTAAACAAGCTAGACCTTAGTTACATAAATCCCATTACAGGGGAAAGAGTGAAACTACCACAAAGGAGATCACTTAGTTATATAAATCCCAAGTTTGGACCCCAGTTTTCTGTGTTTGCTAGCAAGGTTCAAATGTGCCATGGTCTCATTCCCCAGGCCGTACTTGCCTATGACACAAATATCATAACACCTGGGGTGTTGTGGTCCAGGAATATTTTCCGGATTTGCTAAAAGTAACAAACAACTAGTACATCCTGTTCTAAATCACACACATAGTTTATACTCCCTAATAGGATGGAGATAAGAAGTGCTGTGTGGAAACACACACAAAGTATGACAGGCTTGAGAGGATGGTCAAAAGCTGGTGTGTCCACAGAAGACCAGACTTCACACATTCCAGTGATAACATTCCATAGGAACGAAAAAACATGGGAGGACTTTAAAAGGGAAGATGAGAAGAGATGTATGGTGGGGATACATTGTGGTTGTCCGCATCTGAGGGTGACAGTCTGGACCAGGGGTGTCAAACATACGGCCCGCGGGCCGGAACCGGCCCCCAAGGAGGTTCGATCAGGCCCGCAGGATAATTTGAAAGTGGAAAAAATGCATAAAAGACATGGAATTAATATTTTAAATTCGCTGCAATTCATGGATTATCCGCTAAGGGGCGCACTCTTTCCATCAGAGTAGAAGACAAGCCGCATCACTGAGACAGACTGAAAACAGCAGACGGTATCAATGCGCCATCTGCTGCTTGTTACGACGTTGTTAATACCTTGGTCTCTACCTCTCCGCTACACCCTCATTAGCCAAAATGTCGTTATCCAAACGGAGAAAAGTAGATAAGGAGTGTAGAATTTTCAAAGAAAAATGGACCACGTCCTATTTATTTACAGAGATGCACGGAAAACCTTCGTGCTTGGTGTGTTTGCAACAAGTTTCGGTATTGAAGGAATATAATATTCGACGCCACTACGAGACTCATCACAGCAAAAAATATGACGGCTTGCAAGGACAACTGAGAAGAGATAAGATTAACGAATTGCTGGCGGGTCTGAGGAAACAGCAGTCAACTTTCATCCAGAGCCGAGAAGTTTCAGGAACAAATACAAGTCCAGACTAGACTAACACCTTTAAAATGCTGCCTTAGATACTGTTTGCATTGAAAGAATACAGCTCTGTGAAGATGAATCCTTACTGTGGTGATTTAAAAAATGTGCCCTTTAATGTTAGTCAGCAGCTTCAAAACAAAAGTTGTGTGATGGAATTCTACTGTTCATACAACTCAATACATTTTCAGTATGTATTGTATGTGTATGTATGTTTCATGTATGAAGTTTACAGATTTACAGGACAGGCGAACACTTTCTTCATTACGCATTTAAAATCACTCTCCTTAGTTTGTAAGGTGTACGCAGGGATTACATTTAGATTTTATATGCGTATGTGTAAGTGGTTTAAAAATTCCTTTCTTTAAAAGTCTCATTTAATCTTAAAGTGCATTACTATATTTTTCAGTACCAATTAAAGTTTTGTGCCTTTGTACAATCAGTGGGATCAGTTGCAATGCATATTTGTGAATGATAAAAGTAAATTGCACATTTGTCTAAGGAAATATGAGGTGTTTCATGAAATGTTTTGTAAAAGGATAGTTCATTAAATTTCAATATTTTCCTAATGTTCGTGTGCTTCTTTACACCAAAACAAAGGAAAGACATGATATTTTGGTTATTTATAGCAGAGTATGGTATAATTTTAATGGTCCGGCCCACTTGACATCTCCCTAGGCCGTATGTGGCCCACGATGCGAAATGAGTTTGACACCCCTGGTCTGGACCATCCGGGACCGCGTCTTTGATATCATACGAAAATAAACATAGCTACCAAGCTGGCTAACAAGTTAATGAGTTAAGTCAAGATTTGTTGGTTTCGTCATGATGACAACTGACCGGCTGGTTTGTGGGCGAGGCTTTTACACGTTTGTTCTCCTGCTGGACCCACTATGGACTGGACTCTCACTATTATGTTAGATCCACTATGGACTGGACTCTCACTATTATGTTAGATCCACTATGGACTGGACTCTCACTATTATGTTAGATCCACTATGGACTGGACTCTCACTATTATGTTAGATCCACTATGGACTGGACTCTCACTATTATGTTAGATCCACTATGGACTGGACTCTCACTATTATGTTAGATCCACTATGGACTGGACTCTCACTATTATGTTAGATCCACTATGGACTGGACTCTCACACTATTATGTTAGATCCACTATGGACTTGACTCTCACTATTATGTTAGATCCACTATGGACTGGACTCTCACTATTATGTTAGATCCACTATGGACTGGACTCTCACACTATTATGTTAGATCCACTATGGACTGGACTCTCACACTATTATGTTAGATCCACTATGGACTGGACTCTCACTATTATGTTAGATCCATTATGGACTGGAGACTCTCACTATTATGTTAGATCCACTATGGACTGGACTCTCACACTATTATGTTAGATCCACTATGGACTGGACTCTCACACTATTATATTAGATCCACTATGGACTGGACTCTCACTATTATGTTGGATCCACTATGGACTGGACTCTCACTATTATGTTAGATCCACTACGGACTGGACTCTCACTATTATGTTAGATCCACTATGGACTGGACTCTCACTATTATGTTGGATCCACTATGGACTGGACTCTCACTATTATGTTAGATCCACTATGGACTGGACTCTCACTATTATGTTAGATCCACTATGGACTGGACTCTCACTATTATGTTAGATCCACTATGGACTGGACTCTCACTATTATGTTAGATCCACTATGGACTGGACTCTCACTATTATGTTAGATCCACTATGGACTGGACTCTCACTATTATGTTAGATCCACTATGGACTGGACTCTCACTATTATGTTAGATCCACTATGGACCGGACTCTCACTATTATGTTAGATCCACAATATTGTGTTGTTCTTCAATCTACAAAGAATGAGGTTCATTTGGTTTTGAATGAAAACATGCATAAATATAATGTACCAGAATTACAGTTATAAAAAAAAGCAGTTCTAATGTTAGTCAACGGGGCCCAAAGAGGCCTTAGGAGAAAGTGTTTACTTTATTTTGATGTCCTACTTTAACAATGTTGCAATCAAAACCCAGTTCCAGTTTATAAAAGAAACTTTTAATAAGCTGCCCGGTGAAATTTCAGACGACTAACCTTCAAACTGATCGATGGTATCGTTTAAGGAACACATGCAGTACCTGTTTTGGGCACAAGGGGTTAAAGAGCACATTTCCGAACTCTTTCAGGACGAGATGGAGGTGACGGAGTTGTGCGACGGCGCGGCCACGTGCGTGTGTGTGAGGTCGGGCTGCACCAACCCAGCTGTGGAGAGCCAAGACTGGGACAAAGAATACTGCAGTAATGAATGTGTGGCGTCACACTGCAGGTAGCATTCACACACACCTTGTCATACATGAACACATTATTAACACACTGCAGGTAGTGTTCATACACACCTTGTCACACATGAACACATTATTAACACACTGCAGGTAGTGTTCATACACACCTTGTCACACATGAACACATTATTAACACACTGCAGGTAGCATTCACACACACCTTGTCATACATGAACACATTATTAACACACTGCAGGTAGCATTCACACACACCTTGTCATACATGAACACATTATTAACACACTGCAGGTAGCATTCACACACACCTTGTCATACATGAACACATTATTAACACACTGCAGGTAGCATTCACACACACCTTGTCATACATGAACACATTATTAACACACTGCAGGTAGCGTTCATACACGCCTTGTCACACATGAACACATTATTAACACACTGCAGGTAGTGTTCATACACACCTTGTCATACATGAACACATTATTAACACACTGCAGGTAGTGTTCACACACACCTTCTCATACATGAACACATTATTAACACACTGCAGGTAGTGTTCATACACACCTTGTCACACATGAACACATTAACACTGCAGGTAGTGTTCATACACACCTTGTCATACATGAACACATTATTAACACACTGCAGGTAGTGTTCATACACACCTTGTCACACATGAACACATTATTAACACACTGCAGTTAGTGTTCATACACACCTTGTCACACATGAACACATTATTAACAGGTGACCTCCTCCTTCTAGTGATATATTCAAGGCGTGGTGCTCCTTCAGGAACCAGACTCTGGGAATGGTGAAGTAAAACTCAGGGACCATGACATCACACTTCAGTCAAGTACACAAACATGTTAGTTCCAGTGGTTATATATTTACAGGGTGTATATACAGTATAGCCAAGACTTTGTAAATATGATGGCATTCTGAAGTGTCCCCCAGCTAGCTTTCAGCAAACTTTGTATCACTTTCTGCTTTTTTCTACGACACAGACTTCACTTTTGTGTAATAAATGAGCACAACTTGCACAATGTTTTTGCAGTTGATGTCCTTTGAAGTCAAACTGTTTGGCGAGGATGGACTTTTGTCTGTCCAACTGTGGGGGAATTACACTGTGGCAGTGCACAAGTCAAACCTCATGAAAAAGAAAAGTAATAAATACTACATTTCGCACTAATATGTACAGATAAAATATTTAAAAAAAAAAGTTTAGGAACATTAATAGTGCCCTACTTTACTTATATATATATATATATATATATATATATATATATATATATATATATATATATATATATATATATATATATATATATATATATATAGATGTGTGTGTGTGTGTGTGTGTGTATATATATATATGTATATATATATATATATGTATATATATATATATATATATGTATATATATATATATATGTATATATATATGTGTATGTATATATATATATATATATATATATATATATATATATATATATATATATATATATATATATAATGTGTATGTGTATATTTATTTAAAAAAAAAACGTTTTTAGGCCATTTCCATGCAACCAACAAGGAGCTTTTCTTACCTGTTACCTCATAAATATAATACCAAATAATACATTCCAATAATCACCTGGAATCGACAATCGGTTCTGAATGGAATCGTAGCCCTAGGAATGGGATCAAGTCGTTGGGTGCCCAAAGTTTCACACTGGTACTGTACACCCTGACAAAATTCCCCTCGTCCGTGAATACAACAACTCCAGCGTTTCCGTCTTCATCCATTCCCTTTTTCTTCGGACTGCCCTCCATCTTTGTGAACACTTTTGGACTCTTTGGCTCTCAGAAGCTCCTTGCGGCAGCGCCCATTCCTGGTGGTAATCGTACGCGATCAGCGAATGCTTGTGCGGAAGTGAGACCAACGCTGTAACATTTACCTGTGACCGTTTAAAAAAAAAAAAAATTTTTAAATTGTCAAATCTTCCAGACTTTGACTGTTCAACAAAAGAACATTAGTTTACCATTTTGTTCCTTTTTAAAATTTTCTTCCAGTGTTTATTATTACACATTTATTACAGATGGGAATGTTTGGGCACATTACAATTCGATCCGATTCTAATTCTTAGGGTGACGATTCGATTCAACACAATTCTAGTAATATATTATTTGGTATATAAATGATATATAAAAAAAAAACTTTTTTAAAACCGGTTACATTTCCTCTTGGCTGCTGACGTACGACTTTTTGGGGCAAAAAAAAAAATGTCTTACCCTTTTTATTTATTTTTTACAATTTTATTAAGAAAACTCACACTAAAATCCCAATGCAATTGAAAAAACATACAAATAAAATGCAATACTAAAAAAAAGGAAAATACTAAAAGTAAAAATATCAATAATATTAACAAAATTGATAGTTGTTTAACGTTTTTAATCCCCCAAATTGTTTTTTTTTATAAAAAAAAAAAAAAGCTGGAGTGTTGATTTGTGTGGGACAATGCGGACACGTTTGTTACTGGATACTCTCTCAATTATTAAAAGCAACAATATCAATAATATTAACAAAATTGATAGTTTGTTTTTAATTCCCCCAATTGTTTTTTTTTTTAAAGAAAAAAAGTGGAGTGTTGATTTGTGTGGGACAATGCGGACACATTTGTTACTGGATACTTTTTAAAATTTTAAAAGCAACAATATGAATAATAACAAAATTGATAGTTTAATGTTTTTAATTCCCCCAATTGTTTTTTTTATTTAAAAAAAAAAAAGTGGAGTGTTGATTTGTGTGGGATAATGCGGACACGTTTGTTACTGGATACTTTGTAAATTATTAAAAGCAACAATATCAATAATATTAGCAAAATTGATAGTTTAATGTTTTTAATTCCCCCAATTGTTTCTTTATTGTAAAAAAATAAGTATGTGTGTGTGAAAATGTATGCATATTTGTGTGTATATATTTGTGTACAACTACTAAATCCCGTATATTTCGGACCATAGGGCACACCGGATTATAAGGCGCATTAAGGGGTCATATTTATTTATTTTTTTCTAAATGTAAAAGTTATTATTTATCATTTAAATGTAAAAGACTTCCTTGTGGTACACATAACATGTAATGGTGGTTCTTTGCTCAAAATGTTGCATAGATGATGTTTTAAAGACCATCTTCAAGCCGTTTTCTGACAGTCGTTTCCGGTTGCGCCGTTTTGTGGGCGGGTCTTATTTACGTTTTCAACAGCGTCTTCTCCCCGCCATTTTTGCTGTCAGAGAAGTGTCCAAAAGATGGCGCTAACTGTTTTAATAACGGTGTCGTGTGTCTAATTGTAATAAATGCAGACGAGGCGTGTTGGCTGAGTTCTCATAAACACATTCTAGCTGCCGGCATGGCTACATACATACACAGTCAACGGGGCTTTCGCGCATGCGCATCACTGCTGAGGCATGCTGGGTAGTGTAGTTCTTATAGCCCCTAGCTCATTACGTCACAATGACGTTCAGACTTTACGTCAATCAATAACGGAGCAGCGTCTCTTTACCGTGGTTCACTAGTTCAACAGCAACGCCGGAAATGTGTCCCGTGTAAAACCCTCCGACCGGATGTCTAATAACTTAAAAGTTCTGTGGGTGAATTATGCAAACTCACGACACTGGTATGTTTTAGCGCTTCCATAGTGAGATATAAGTCAGAACTTTACACTACTTTATATTAGAAATGGCAACAGCGGAGGGTGAATGTTTCATAACAAGAAGACACGGGGGGGGGAAAAGAAGTGATCGACGACGGCGTCTGCACGGACTAAAAATGGCGGACGCGCGCCATTTTTCAGGACTTAGACAGATCCCGAATGCACCCCAGCAGGTACTTCAAGGTAAGAATTTTACCTATTTATTGTTTTTTTTACCATTTTAATATCGTTTTTAATAATATGTATTTATTTTGTTTTCATTCAGTCATTGGTGGAGCTAAGGGTAATTATTCGAATCTTGTTTTTAATATTTTTGTGCAGCACTTTGGAAAACTTTTTGTTGTTTAAATGTGCTATTTAAATAAAGTGGTTTGGATTAAAGAACATTTGGTTTTGCGTAATATTGCGAAACAAAACGCCAGACAATATCAATCAAAGTTTATTTATAAATCCCTTAATCACAATATGTTTTTTAATAGACGCCATTTGGGGGTCCTTATACACATAGGCATCGAGCGCTACTGCCTACTGGAGTCTGGCGCTGACGAGACGCGGGGCCGCCATCTTGGAGTGGTGATTCGCTCCACTCAGTGCAATTCATTTGGGCAGGAGCAATGAACTGTCAGCGCATTTAATTCATCTTACCTCACTGAATACCACTGATTTTCACGCGGTTTTTTTGTCATACGTGTAGCTATGATAAAGGACTCATGTTTAGGCGTGTTTTATTATTCATAGTTTGTTTAACAGTAATATAATATACTTATATGACATGTGACCAGATCAAAACTGGGAATATAATCCCAGAGAAGGGGGGGAAACGGTCAGCTATTTTTAAATTGAAGAAACAATATGATTAGGTTATATATATACATGCGTATATCCTACATAAACAATGTATGAATACATTAGATATCTATATATCTTATAGACTGTATCTCTGTTGCTGCAGCAGCAGAGTTTATTCTGTCTTGACACTTTGTATTGATATTTTGTATTACATTCTTCCCTTAAATGATAGTTTTATATGTATTTTTTATGTATGTCGCTTTGGATAAAAGTGTCTGCAGAATACTTAAACATATATAAACGCCTGAAAGTCTATATTCCCCCCCCCTACACAATCTGGACTGTGGTCCTAACTTTTACCCCTGTTGGCTTTTACAATCTTTATCTTAATCATTTATTTCAACTTTGTTATTCAAGTATGACATTTTTAAATGTAATTAATTTCATTGACAAGCAGTTCTATTATGGTCATACTCTTGTTTGCTAGCAGCTACGATTTCAGTACTATTGAGGATCTTTGCTCCTTCTCAACTCTGTGGTAATTTTCTTTTCGCAAAATACAACCAATAGTACGTTAATTTTAAATCTTACTTGTGAAAAGTAATCCCCCCGATTCCTATTTTCAACAGTCCGCTCATTTGAGCAGGAAAACGCTGAACACCAGCCCGGCATCTTTGTTTTCTACCTGTCAACTGTCAGTTTAGGCTGCTCGCCGGCTCCTAATCACCACTTCAAGATGGCGGCCAATGCTGCGTCTACTTATAAGATGTCTATGGTTAAAACGTCATTGCAAACACTGCAATCTCTTGCATCCACTGCAGTTCGCTACCTTATTCATACTTTTTGTCGATTTATTTTTTTTAAGCGGGGTTGCATGAGGTACCTATACTTAACGTTACGTTAGTCAATGTATCACACACAGTATTGTAACGTTAGACGGCGGTCAGCAGCACCGCGTATTTTAGCCACCTACAAAAAGACAAACATAGTCAAATAAAGGTGAGTTAAAATGTATACTATATTAAGAATATGTGTACATATTGCATAGGGCCCTGACATCTAAAAAGTACAACTCTGTTCATTGTTATTTTCATGTATTTATGTTTTTCATGTGTACGCACACATTAACACACATACAGTATGAGATGAGATCAATGAGATAAGGTAAGAACAGGATAGAAACTGCTGTGGAACTAGTTACAATGCAATATGCCATGGAAATACAATGTGAGCACTTTTGTGCAAATAAGTACAGTTGCACTTGTTTTTTCAAATGTGTTTATTCTGTAAAGGAATGAGTTAAATGTTGAAAATGACTGGTTAATAGTGCTATTATGAAGTGCAATGTCAGCAATTTCAAATGCACTTGTTTTAATAAATAAATACAGCGTTTTAAAAGCATACACAATCTGTGTAAATATATTAAGTCTGCGGTTAAAAGGGCTTGAAAGGACTCGAAACTCCAAATGCAGGACTTGAGACTTTCCAGTCTTGACTCAGGACTTGACTCGAGACTAGGGATGATGTTCGAAATCGGTTCTCCCGGTTGTTCGATAAGGAAAGAACCGATTCCATGGACTCGAATCCCCTTTTGAGAACCGGTTCCCGTTATCGAGGCCACTATAGTACAGAAAAAGAGTTGGTTCTTTATTCGAATCCCCGGGAACGAATCTCTTCCCAGGTACAGGAAATGCCCTGTGGGACCTGCAATGTTATGCCCATTTGATTGTAGACTCTTACTGACACCTTGTGGCGATATGAAAATACTACGCGTCATTAGTTTGGGCACTTCCGGGTTGAGACAATTGAGAAGTAGACAAGTTGTGTTAGCTCTTACAAGCCTTGGAAAAGATACGTCTGTAAGTAAACTGTTTAACTTGTTTATGTAACTCAATATTAAGGTGGAAAGTGTTTAAGTTTGATACTAAGATGTTTATTGATAAACGATTTTTGTGCACTGTTTCAATGGATGTTTTGAGGACTTAAAATGGCTGCCAGTCGTGTATTTCCACCATCGAAATAGTTTCAACACTCAGAAGTATTTGTTTGATGATAGCACTGTGTATTTGTGTGAAGCTAATATTTACATAATTGAATCACATAGCTTATACATTTGTCATTGTGTGTATTTCAGTTTTTAAAAAAAAATAACAGTCCAGTGCAAGACAAAAGTAAATATAGGAAAAGACAAAGCAAGATCAACAACAATAAAGAGCCTAAATGGATGAATCTGCTTTGGATTGTTTGTTAGCTGTCTGCCAAGCTGTATAACCTCAACACGTACAGTGAGGGCAGAACAGGCAATATGCAATTATTGCCAGGCTTCGCTCTCATGTAAGCGGGGAAGAATTGTTGACTGATGACTGTGGTGTTCTTAGTGTTATAGTGTTAGTATGTTCCAATAGCAGCAGAAGTGCACTTTTTGGAGAGCTGTATTATTTTCAGTTTTGTGCCCAAGGGACTGATTTTATTTAACACTATATTATTATTTATACACCTATAGTGATCACAGAGACAGGTTGTTTTTGTGTTACTGTATATATTTGTTTTTCTGAAAAATCCCACTTAATATACTTTGGGTAACAACAGTCAATATATATATATATATATATATATATATATATATATATATATATATATATATATATATATATATATATATATATATAATAATGGATTAGATTTATATAGCGCTTTTTCTAGACACTCAAAGCGCTTCACAGAGAAGTGAGAACCCATCATTCATTTTTACAACTCATTCATTCATCATTCATTCTCCGGTGTGAGCGGCACCGGGGGCAAGGGTGAAGTGTCCTGCCCAAGGACACAACGGCAGCGATTTTTTTTTTTTTTTGGATGGTAAGAGGCGGGGAGCGAACCTGCAACCCTCAGGTTTCTGGCAAGGCCGCTCAACCCACTACGCCATGCCGCCCCATATATATTTATACATATATATTTATACATATACATATATATACATATACATACATATACATATATATACATATATATACATATACATATATATATATACATATATATATATATACATATATATATATATATATACATATACATATATACATATATATATATATATATATATATATATATATATACATATACATATATATATATATACATATATATACATATACATATATATATATATATATATACATATACATATATATATATATATATATATATATACATATATATATATACATATATAGGGGGGTAACAGTCAATATTTATTTATTAGGGTCCGCACAGGTCCATTGTCAAAGGAATCCAATGGAGTTCCTTTTGCAATGGGACGAAAGGAACCTATTGTTATTGTAAGGTTTTATTATTCTTTATTATTATTATTACGCAGCTTTGCGCACTACTTTGCCCCCCTTAACATGCTTCAAAACTCACCAAATTTGACACACAAATAGAAAAACGTGACCCAAAAACTTAAGTAAAAAAACCTAACCCCAAAAGTCAAAATTGCGCTCTAGCGCCCCCTAGGAAGAAAACTGCCTGTAACTCCCAGTGCGAATGTCGTAGAGACATGAAACAAAAACCTCTATGTAGGTCTCTCTTAGACCTACTTTTTATTAATTAATTTCTTCGGGCAAAAATCAACAGGAAGTTGGCCATTTCCCCTTCAAGACAAAAAAGGACTAAAAACACTCATTTTTGCCTCTTTGAGCTGTAATTTGACCGCCTTAAAATACTTAAAAACTCACCAAACTTTTTACACACATCGGGACTGGTGGAAATTGCGATGTAAAAAAAAAAACTGAACCCCAAAACTCAAAATTGCGCTCTATTTTTGAATAAAACAGAGACAAAACTGCTCCTCGGAGGAAAACTCAGACAAAACTGCTTGTAACTTCCGGTAGGAACGTCTTAGAGACATGAAACAAATACCTCTATGTAGGTCTCACCTAGACCTACATTTCATAGATTGACATCCTTCAGCAAAAATCAACAGGAAGTTTGCAATCCCTCCTTCAAAACAACATTTTTGTTAAAACCGGTCACCAAACATTATCTCCTCTGAGCGCGTTTGTCGTTTCGGCTTCAAACTACTACAGCAGAGAGATTGAACCCTTCTGATTAAAAGTTGACGACAGCGTTTTGATACGTGCTACCGTTTTGATTTTACGAGCTTTCAAAAACCGGCTGCGCTAAAGCTGCTGCTCTGCTTTTACGAGCCTTCAAAGAAAACAACCACTGTGCAGCGGCACCTAGGAAAAAAACACAGACAACACTTCCTCTAACTCCCAGTACGAATAGCGTAGAGACATGAAACAAAAACCTCTATGTAGGTCTGACTTAGAGCTAGATTTCATACACTGACATCCTTCAGCAAAAATCAACAGGAAGTTGGCAATCACCCCTTCAAAACAAAAGTTTCATAAAAACACTAATTTTTGCCTCTTTGAGTTGTAATTTGACCGCCTTAAAATACTTCAAAACTCACCAAACTTTTTACACACATCAGGACTGGCGGAAATTGCGATTTAATTAGGACTAGCACCTGCCAAAATGCGGACCCGACCAACGCTGCTTGCAGCTTTAATTTTATTTTATTTTTTTCTTATAAAATAAAAGTGAGCTTTTGTTAAACCAAATATTGTGTTTTTTTCCATATACAACAACCTATCTGGACTCGATAATTTCTTATCAAACATCATCCCTACTCGAGACTTGACTTGAGGGCAAAGACTTGAGACTTACAGAACAATGACTTGGTCTCACCTCTGGTGACTGCCATCTACTGGTCACATAAATATTTAAAAAAGTACATTTACCGCCCGGGCGGAGCGTTTTAATAAACATCAATACCAGTTGGACTTTTAAGAAATATTTATTAATACTTTTGACATAAAATGGTTACAATAGAAAGCCTTCATCCTGAACATGAACTCTCCCAATGTTGGCATACAATCAGTAGTGGAGGGAAAAGAAAAGTAAACGGATGGTAAAATATTACAACATATGAATAAAAAAAAGTGGCTTTAAAGTACAAAAAAAGACTACAAATAAACATCAACAAGTAGCCTTAAAACAGTAGTTGGTTTGGTTGCAGACTACACCAAAATAGTGGTACTGCTAACTAGTAACTATAAAAACATTGTAAAGTATTACTATAAAAAAAGTACAAAAAAACATGAGTTTCAAAAAAGTGGCTTTAAAGTACAGATAAACATCAAAAAAGTAGCATTATTACAGTAGTTGGTTTGGTTGCAAAGTACACCAAAAATAGTATTACAGAAATACCTCTTTGAGGATATCACATATAATATTTGCTCTAATATTGGATTCCAATGTGTACTTTTTTAATATACAAGAAGCTGCCAGATACAATCTAACACATTCTTTTAATGTAATTGGCAATTACACACATACAGTGTGTTGTATACTTCCATCAACTTGTACTTTTAACACAATGTAGTACAACCTGAGGTACTTCCATCAACTTGTACTAAACACAATGTAGTACAACTTGAGATACTTCCATCAACTTGTACTAAACACAATGTAGTACAACTTGAGATACTTCCATCAACTTGTACTAAACACAATGTAGTACAACTTGAGATACTTCCATCAACTTGTACTAAACACAATGTAGTACAACTTGAGATACTTCCATCAACTTGTACTTTTAACACAATGTAGTACAACCTTGGCAAACAGTATGTTGTATACTTCAATCAACGTGTACTAAACACAATGTAGTACAACTTGAGATACTTCCATCAACTTGTACTAAACACAATGTAGTACAACCTGAGTACACAGTATGCTGTATACTTCAATCAACTTGTACTAAACACAATGTAGTACAACCTGAGTACACAGTATGTTTAATACTTCAATCAACTTGTACTAAACACAATGTAGTACAACCTGAGTACACAGTATGTTTAACACTTCAATCAGCGTGTACTAAACACAATGTAGTACAACCTGAGTACACAGTATGCTGTATACTTCAATCAACTTGTACTAAACACAATGTAGTACAACCTGAGTACACAGTATGTTTAATACTTCAATCAACGTGTACTAAACACAATGTAGTACAACCTGAGTACACAGTATGTTTAATACTTCATCAACGTGTACTAAACACAATGTAGTACAACCTGAGTACACAGTATGCTGTATACTTCAATCAACTTGTACTAAACACAATGTAGTACAACCTGAGTACACAGTATGTTTAATACTTCATCAACGTGTACTAAACACAATGTAGTACAACCTGAGTACACAGTATGTTTAATACTTCATCAACGTGTACTAAACACAATGTAGTACAACCTGAGTACACAGTATGTTTAATACTTCATCAACGTGTACTAAACACAATGTAGTACAACCTGAGTACACAGTATGTTTAATACTTCAATCAACGTGTACTAAACACAATGTAGTACAACCTGAGTACACAGTATGTTTAATACTTCATCAACGTGTACTAAACACAATGTAGTACAACCTGAGTACACAGTATGTTTAATACTTCATCAACGTGTACTAAACACAATGTAGTACAACCTGAGTACACAGTATGCTGTATACTTCAATCAACTTGTACTAAACACAATGTAGTACAACCTGAGTACACAGTATGTTTAATACTTCATCAACATGTACTAAACACAATGTAGTACAACCTGAGTACACAGTATGTTTAATACTTCATCAACGTGTACTAAACACAATGTAGTACAACCTGAGTACACAGTATGTTTAATACTTCATCAACGTGTACTAAACACAATGTAGTACAACCTGAGTACACAGTATGCTGTATACTTCAATCAACTTGTACTAAACACAATGTAGTACAACCTGAGTACACAGTATGTTTAATACTTCATCAACGTGTACTAAACACAATGTAGTACAACCTGAGTACACAGTATGTTTAATACTTCATCAACGTGTACTAAACACAATGTAGTACAACCTGAGTACACAGTATGTTTAATACTTCAATCAACGTGTACTAAACACAATGTAGTACAACCTGAGTACACAGTATGCTGTATACTTCAATCAACTTGTACTAAACACAATGTAGTACAACCTGAGTACACAGTATGTTTAACACTTCAATCAACGTGTACTAAACACAATGTAGTACAACCTGAGTACACAGTATGCTGTATACTTCAATCAACGTGTACTAAACACAATGTAGTACAACCTGAGTATATTAGCAGTACATAAAACAAAGTGAAACATGAACGGATGTGTGTTGTACTACAGATGATAAAGTGTAGTGTTTTTAGTACATCATATTTAATTGGATTCCTACAATATTCTTTGGGCTGATAATAGGAGCTGTGGGATGAAAATGTCCATTTACAGACCAGTCCAAACGCAGAATGGCTCGGTCGGTTTAAATAAGCCGAGGTGGGGCCCAAAAAAGTTGCGAGTGAAAGCACTTTGATAAAGAAAGTTTGGTTTTAAGAAAAGAACTCACAGCTACAATCCGCTTTATGTCCAATAAAAGGTCAGAGTGATGTTACATTTTTTGTTTTGTGTTCATATTTTTGGTTGTCATGACATTTTGTATTATTCCATATGGGAGAAAAGGTTTTCTCCCATTAAATGTACGTGAACATTTGGTGTGTTCCGATACCAATATTAACCCGATACGATATCAGTAGGAATCAAGAGTACATACTTTCAAAAATGTTGCAGTGTGGAATGTTAGGAAATGATTGAGTGAAGAGAACAATGGCGGGTGTAAAAAAACATTAACCTTAATGCATGAAAGTACATACTTTTATGTTGTAGTGTGGAATGTTCTAGTGGTTCAATCAAGTGAAATTACTCAAGAGCACAATGGTAGGAATGCAAGTAGAGTGTTGATTTGTGTTTTGGGGACAGAAAAACAAGGGCATGGCGCAGTAAGTTCAGTGATGCGGACACGTTTGTTACCGGATACTTTGTAATTGCTAATCCGTAAGTCATATGTGACCACAATGATGACAAATGTCCTGTGTTAGACGGCAAATAAGGACACTTGTTACGTACGAGTAGCTTGTGTGCAATTGTATGCTTAGCTGTTGTGTAGCTGCTCGCAGCCTTTAGCCTACCAGGTTTACCTTTTGTGAAGCACTTAAGTAAGTCATATGTGACTACGGTAATTATGACAATTGTCCTGTGTTAAGACAGCAATGTTGTTCAATTAAGGACACTTGTTACGTACGACTAGCTTGTGTGCTATTGTCTGCTCAGCTGTTGTGTAGCTGCTCGCAGCTTTTAGCCTACCAGGTTTACCTTTTGTGAAGCACTTAAGTCATATAATTATGACAAAATGTCCTGTGTTAGACAGCAATGTTGTTCAATTAAGGACATCTGTTACATACAACTAGCTTGTGTGCTATTGTCTGCTCAGCTGTTGTGTAGCTGCTCGCAGCTTTTAGCCTACCAGGTTTATCTTTTGAGAAGGACTTAACCAAAATACAGGGAACGGTCAAACTTGTGTGCTTATCAGAAGACATCTGCCAAAGTAAACATGTATCAGACATTTTAGCTGCGAGCCGGTATCATTTTTGGGGGGGGCCGATATCGGATTGATGTCTGATATCAGCCGTGTCGTCGCGTCGTGAAATACTAAACGAGGGAATTTAGTAACAGGGATTCTCAAACTGTAGGCTCCATCTAGTGGTACGCCAAAGAATGACTTGGTGAAATGTTCCAACACGGTGTGACTGTTCAAACTGTGTATACAGTGTTACTTGTTAAAGAAAACCTTTGCCTCGTTCTTGATGGAAACGTGGGCCTACTTAACACAGTGTGACTGTTCAAACTTGTTAAAGAAAACCTTTGCCTTGTTCTTGATGGAAACGTGGGCCTACTTAACACAGTGTGACTGTTCAAACTGTGTGTGTACAGTGTTACTTGTTAAAGAAAACCTTTGACTTGTTCTTGATGGACACGTGGGCCTACTTAACACAGTGTGACTGTTCAAACGTGTGGGCTCTGTACCGAGGATGTCGTTGTGGCTTGTGCAGCCCTTTGAGACACTTGTGATTTAGGGCTATATAAATAAACATTGATTGATTGATTGATTGAAACTGGGTATAGTGTTACTTGTTAAAGAAAACCCTTGCCTTGTTCTTGATGGACACGTGGGCCTACTTAACACAGTGTGACTGTTCAAACTGTGTGTGTACAGTGTTACTTGTTAAAGAAAACCCTTGCCTTGTTCTTGATGGACACATGGGCCTACTTAACAAAGTGTGACTGTTCAAACTTGTTAAAGAAAACCCTTGCCTTGTTCTTGATGGACACATGGGCCATACTTAACAAAGTGTGACTGTTCAAACTTGTTAAAGAAAACCCTTGCCTTGTTCTTGATGGACACGTGGGCCTACTTAACAAAGTGTGACTGTTCAAACTTGTTAAAGAAAACCCTTGCCTTGTTCTTGATGGACACGTGGGCCTACTTAACACAGTGTGACTGTTCAAACTGTGTGTGTACAGTGTTACTTGTTAAAGAAAACCCTTGCCTTGTTCTTGATGGACACATGGGCCTACTTAACACAGTGTGACTGTTCAAACTGGGTATATAGTGTTACTTGTTAAAGAAAACCCTTGTCTTGTTCTTGAGGGACACGTGGGCCTACTTAACACAGTGTGACTGTTCAAACTTGTTAAAGAAAACCTTTGCCTTGTTCTTGATGGACACATGTGCCTACTTAACACAGTGTGACTGTTCAAACTGTGTGTGTACAGTGTTACTTGTTAAAGAAAACCTTTGCCTTGTTCTTGATGGACACGTGGGCCTACTTAACACAGTGTGACTGTTCAAACGTGTGGGCTCTGTACCGAGGATGTCGTTGTGGCTTGTGCAGCCCTTTGAGACACTTGTGATTTAGGGCTATATAAATAAACATTGATTGATTGATTGATTGAAACTGGGTATAGTGTTACTTGTTAAAGAAAACTCTTGCCTTGTTCTTGATGGACACATGGGCCTACTTAACACAGTGTGACTGTTCAAACTGGGTATAATGTTACTTGTTAAAGAAAACCCTTGCCTTGTTCTTGATGGACACGTGGGCCTACTTAACAAAGTGTGACTGTTCAAACTTGTTAAAGAAAACCCTTGCCTTGTTCTTGATGGACACGTGGGCCTACTTAACACAGTGTGACTGTTCAAACTGGGTATACAGTGTTACTTGTTAAAGAAAACCCTTGCCTTGTTCTTGAGTGACACGTGGGCCTACTTAACACAGTGTGACTGTTCAAACTTGTTAAAGAAAACCCATGCCTTGTTCTTGATGGACACGTGGGCCTACTTAACACAGTGTGACTGTTCAAACTTGTTAAAGAAAACCCTTGCCTTGTTCTTGATGGACACGTGGGCCTACTTAACACAGTGTGACTGTTCAAACTTGTTAAAGAAAACCCTGGCCTTGTTCTTGAGGGACACGTGGGCCTACTTAACACAGTGTGACTGTTCAAACTTGTTAAAGAAAACCCTGGCCTTGTTCTTGAGGGACACGTGGGCCTACTTAACACAGTGTGACTGTTCAAACTTGTTAAAGAAAACCCTGGCCTTGTTCTTGAGGGACACGTGGGCCTACTTAACACAGTGTGACTGTTCAAACTTGTTAAAGAAAACCCTTGCCTTGTTCTTGAGTGACACGTGGGCCTACTTAACACAGTGTGACTGTTCAAACTGGGTATATAGTGTTACTTGTTAAAGAAAACCCTTGTCTTGTTCTTGAGGGACACGTGGGCCTACTTAACACAGTGTGACTGTTCAAACTTGTTAAAGAAAACCTTTGCCTTGTTCTTGATGGACACATGTGCCTACTTAACACAGTGTGACTGTTCAAACTGTGTGTGTACAGTGTTACTTGTTAAAGAAAACCTTTGCCTTGTTCTTGATGGACACGTGGGCCTACTTAACACAGTGTGACTGTTCAAACGTGTGGGCTCTGTACCGAGGATGTCGTTGTGGCTTGTGCAGCCCTTTGAGACACTTGTGATTTAGGGCTATATAAATAAACATTGATTGATTGATTGATTGAAACTGGGTATAGTGTTACTTGTTAAAGAAAACTCTTGCCTTGTTCTTGATGGACACATGGGCCTACTTAACACAGTGTGACTGTTCAAACTGGGTATAATGTTACTTGTTAAAGAAAACCCTTGCCTTGTTCTTGATGGACACGTGGGCCTACTTAACAAAGTGTGACTGTTCAAACTTGTTAAAGAAAACCCTTGCCTTGTTCTTGATGGACACGTGGGCCTACTTAACACAGTGTGACTGTTCAAACTTGTTAAAGAAAACCCTTGCCTTGTTCTTGATGGACACGTGGGCCTACTTAACACAGTGTGACTGTTCAAACTTGTTAAAGAAAACCCTTGCCTTGTTCTTGATGGACACGTGGGCCTACTTAACACAGTGTGACTGTTCAAACTGGGTATACAGTGTTACTTGTTAAAGAAAACCCTTGCCTTGTTCTTGAGTGACACGTGGGCCTACTTAACACAGTGTGACTGTTCAAACTTGTTAAAGAAAACCCATGCCTTGTTCTTGATGGACACGTGGGCCTACTTAACACAGTGTGACTGTTCAAACTTGTTAAAGAAAACCCTTGCCTTGTTCTTGATGGACACGTGGGCCTACTTAACACAGTGTGACTGTTCAAACTTGTTAAAGAAAACCCTGGCCTTGTTCTTGAGGGACACGTGGGCCTACTTAACACAGTGTGACTGTTCAAACTTGTTAAAGAAAACCCTGGCCTTGTTCTTGAGGGACACGTGGGCCTACTTAACACAGTGTGACTGTTCAAACTTGTTAAAGAAAACCCTGGCCTTGTTCTTGAGGGACACGTGGGCCTACTTAACACAGTGTGACTGTTCAAACTTGTTAAAGAAAACCCTTGCCTTGTTCTTGAGTGACACGTGGGCCTACTTAACACAGTGTGACTGTTCAAACTTGTTAAAGAAAACCCTTGCCTTGTTCTTGATGGACACGTGGGCCTACTTAACACAGTGTGACTGTTCAAACTTATTAAAGAAAACCCTTGCCTTGTTCTTGAGTGACACGTGGGTCTACTTAACACAGTGTGACTGTTCAAACTTGTTAAAGAAAACCCTTACCTTGTTCTTGATGGACACGTGGGCCTACTTAACACAGTGTGACTGTTCAAACTGGGTATAGTGTTACTTGTTAAAGAAAACCCTTGCCTTGTTCTTGATGGACACGTGGGCCTACTACGCTACTGTAGCTGAATGTTGGTCACTGCGGTGGCACTCGGAGAACCGAGTGTTCTCTGAGGTGGTACCTGGTTTGAGAACCGCCGGTCCGAGGTAGCGGGTGGTGCGGGTGGTGGTCGGCGCTGCAAGCCGGCGATGGTCTTGAAGGAGGGCACAAAGTCCCCGCACAGGCTGAGGTTGTGCTTCTCCAGGTTCTGCATGATGCGGAACGTCTTGCCGCACAGGCTGCACTCGTAGGGTTTCTCCCCCGTGTGGAAGCGCAGGTGCGTCTTCAAGTTCTCGCGCAGGCGGAAGCTCTTGCCGCAGCTGGCGCACCTGTGCGGCCGCTCGCCCGTGTGGAACCGCAGGTGGCGGCGGAGGTTCTTCCTGAGCGCGAAGGTCTTGGCGCACTTGGCGCAGGCGTAGGGCTTCTCGCCCGTGTGGAAGCGCTCGTGGCGGCGGAGCAGCTTGCGGCGCTGGAAGGCCTTGCCGCAGACGGCGCAGGCGTAGCCGTCGCGGGAGCGCGCCACCACCTTCTGGAGGCGCCACACGTCGTCGCCGCACGGCGCGAAGCAGCACAGGCGGTGCCCCGTGTGGACGCTCTGGTGGCGCCGCAGGTCTTTGGGCAGAGGCCACGCCTTTTTGCCGCCGCCCTCCTGCATCTTGGCCTCCATCTCGGCGGCGGTCAGCAGGTTGACCAGGCGCACCACGCAGCCGCTCGCCAGCTTCTGGTCGGGAGAGGAGAGTTTCAGCTTCATCTGCAGGAAGTTGTCGCCGCCCCTTGGCACGGGGACTTGCTCCCAGAGCGTGGCCGCCCCGTCGCTGGGGGAGGGGCTGTAGGCCGTGCCCTCCGCCGTGCTCACGCGGGACGGCTGAGGCTTCGCTTCCGCGGGCGCCAGAGACTCGCAGTGCAGGATTAGCGGAAACTTCTGACTTGCCGGGACCGCGTCGTGCTGGAGGACTAGAGGCTTGTGGTCGTCTGGAGTCGCACCTGCACACACAATATTTACTTACAACTTCCTGTTTTTATACCCGTTTTCTTACAAACCCCGTTTCCATATGAGTTGGGAAATGGTGTTAGATGTAAATATAAACGGAATACAATGATTTGCAAATCATTTTCAAGCCATATTCAGTTGAAT
The DNA here is from genome assembly GCF_033978785.1 of Entelurus aequoreus. Taxonomy (NCBI): domain Eukaryota; kingdom Metazoa; phylum Chordata; class Actinopteri; order Syngnathiformes; family Syngnathidae; genus Entelurus; species Entelurus aequoreus. The sequence continues at coordinate 58,165,733 of NC_084744.1, read as the reverse complement.
ATGCTACAAAGACAACATATTTCATGTTCAAACTCATAAACATTTTTAAATAAATCATTAACATTAGAATTTGATGCCAGCAACACGTGACAAAGAAGTTGGGAAAGGTGGCAATAAATACTGATAAAGTTGAGGAATGCTCATCAAACACTTATTTGGAACATCCCACAGGTGTGCAGGCAAATTGGGAACAGGTGGGTGCCATGATTGGGTATAAAAGTAGATTCCATGAAATGCTCAGTCATTCACAAACAAGGATGGGGCGAGGGTCAGCACTTTGTCAACAAATGCGTGAGCAAATTGTTGAACAGTTTAAGAAAAACCTTTCTCAAGCAGCTATTGCAAGGAATTTAGGGATTTCACCATCTACGCTCCGTAATATCATCAAAGGGTTCAGAGAATCTGGAGAAATCACTGCAGGTAAGCAGCTAAGCACGTGACCTTCCATCCCTCAGGCTGTACTGCATCAACAAGCGACATCAGTGTGTAAAGGATATCACCACACGGGCTCAGGAACACTTCAGAAAACCACTGTCAGTAACTACAGTTGGTTGCTACATCTGTAAGTGCAAGTTAAAACTCTCCTATGCAAGGCGAAAACCGTTTATCAACAACACCCAGAAACGCTGGGCCTGCGCTCATCTAAGATGGACTGATACAAAGTGGAAAAGTGTTGTGTGGTCTGACGAGTCCACAATTCAAATTGTTTTTGGAAACTGTGGACGTCGTGTCCTCCGGACCAAAGAGGAAAAGAACCATCCGGATTGTTATAGGCGCAAAGTGTAAAAGCCAGCATCTGTGATGGTATGGGGGTGTATTAGTGGCCAAGACATGGGTAACTTACACATCTGTGAAGGCGCCATTAATGCTGAAAGGTACATACAGGTTTTGGAGCAACATATGTTGTCATCCAAGCAACGTTACCATGGACGCCCCTGCTTATTTCAGCAAGACAATGCCAAGCCACGTGTTACAACAGCGTGGCTTCATAGTAAAAGAGTGCGGGTACTAGACTGGCCTGCCTGTAGTCCAGACCTGTCTCCCATTGAAAATGTGTGGTGCATTATGAAGCCTAAAATAGCACAAGGGAGACCCCCGGACTGTTGAACAACTTAAGCTGTACATCAAGCAAGAATGGGAAAGAATTCCACCTGAGAAGCTTCAAAAATGTGTCTCCTCAGTTCCCAAACCTTTACTGGGTGTTGTTAAAAGGAAAGGCCATGTAACACAGTGGTGAACATGCCCCTTCCCAACTACTTTGGCACGTGTTTCAGCCATGAAATTCTAAGTTAATTATCATTTTCAAAAAGTTTATGAGTTTGAAAATCAAATATGTTGTCTTTGTAGCATATTCAACTGAATATGGGTTGAAAAGGATTTGCAAATCATTGTATTCCGTTTATATTTACATCTAACACCATTTCCCAACTCATATGGAAACGGGGTTTGTACATTATTTTGTGTGGCTGGCTGAATTATTGTATGTGGTCCGCCACTTTATTTTGTGTGGTCAGCTACATTATTTATTGTGGTGAGCCATATAATCTTATGTGGTCCGCCACCTAATTGTATATGGTTAGCTACATTATTTTATGTGTTCACACACATTATGCATGGCGAAGTTGGTAGAGTGGCTGTGCCAGCAATCGGAGGGTTGCTGGTTACTGGGGTTCAATCCCCACCTTCTACCATCCTAGTCACGTCCGTTGTGTCCTTGGGCAAGACACTTCACCCTTTGCTCCTGATGGCTGCTGGTTAGTGCCTTGCATGGCAGCTCCCGCCATCAGTGTGTGAATGTGTGTGTGAATGGGTGAATGTGGAAATACTGTCAAAGCGCTTTGAGTACCTTGAAGGTAGAAAAGCGCTATACAAGTATAACCCATTTATCATTTATTTATGTATTATTTAAAGTGGTCCCCCACATTATTTATTGTGGTCGGTTACATTATTTTGTGTGGCCGGCTAAATTATTGTATGTGGTCCGCCACTTTATTTTGTGTGGTCTGCCACATTATTTATTGTGGTTAGCCATATAATCTTATGTGGTCCGCCACCTTATTTTATATGGTTAGCTACATTATTCTATGTGTTCACACACATTATTTAAAGTGGTCCCCACATTATTTATTGTGGTCCGTTACATTATTTATCGTGGCCGGCTAAATTATTTTATGTGGTCCGCCACTTTATTTATTGTGGTCGGCTAAATTATCTTATGTGGTCCGCAACTTTATTTTGTGTGGTCCGCCACTTTATTTATTGTGGTCGGCAACATTTTGTGTCTGCCACATTATTTATTGTGGTGAGCCATATAATCTTATGTGGTCTGCCATATTATTTTATATGGTTAGCTACATTATTTTATGTGTTCACACACATTATTTAAAGTTGTCCGCCACTTTATTTTTTGTGGTCAGTTACATTATTTATTGTGGCCGGCTAAATTATTTTGTGTGGTCCGCTACTTTATTTATTGTGGTCGGCTACATTTTGTGTCTGCCACATTATTTATTGTGGTCCGCCACATAATTTTATATGGTTAGCTACATTATTCTATGTGTTCACACACATGATTTAAAGTGGTGCCCCACGTTATTTATTGTGGTCCGCCACTTTATTTATTGTGGTCGGCTACATTATTTCATGTGGTCCACCACTTTATTTATTGTGGTCGGCTACATTATTTTGTGTGGCTGGCTAAATTATTTTATGTGGTCCGCCACTTTATTTATTGTGGTCGGCTAAATTATCTTATGTGGTCCGCAACTTTATTTTGTGTGGTCCGCCACTTTATTTATTGTGGTCGGCAACATTTTGTGTCTGCCACATTATTTATTGTGGTGAGCCATATAATCTTATGTGGTCTGCCACATTATTTTATATGGTTAGCTACATTATTTTATGTGTTCACACACATTATTTAAAGTGGTCCGCCACTTTATTTTTTGTGGTCAGTTACATTATTTATTGTGGCCGGCTAAATTATTTTGTGTGGTCCGCCACTTTATTTATTGTGGTCGGCTACATTTTGTGTCTGCCACGTTATTTATTGTGGTCCGCCACATAATTTTATATGGTTAGCTACATTATTTATTGTGGTCGGCTACATTATTTTGTGTGGCTGGCTAAATTATTTTATGTGGTCCGCCACTTTATTTTGTGTGGTCTGCCACATTGTTCATTGTAATGAGCCATATAATCTTATGTGGTCTGACACATAATTTTATATGGTTAGCTACATTATTTTATGTGTTCACACACATGATTTAAAGTGGTCCCCCACGTTATTTATTGTGGTCCGCCACTTTATTTATCGTGGTCAGCTACATTTATTGTGGTCCGCCACTTTATTTATTGTGGTCGGTTAGATTATTTTGTGTGGCTGGCTAAATCATTTTGTGTGGTCTGCCACATTGTTCATTGTAATGAGCCATATAATCTTATGCAGTCCGCCACCTAATTTTATATGATTAGCTACATTATTTAATGTCGTCCACATTATTTCACGTGGTCTGTCACTTTATTTATTGTGGTTGGCCACGTTTTAAAGCGACCCCCTCCCCCACGTTATTTCAAGTGGTCCGCCACATTATTTTATGTGTTCCCACGCATTATTTATTGTGGTCAATTAAATTATTTCACGTGGTCCGCCACTTTATTTGATGTGTTCTCTCTTTATGTTGTCAGGTCTGTATTAAATGATTCATCAAAACAACAAAAATAGAAATCAAATTATTTATTTATAAAATTTATTATAATAATATTATAATTTATTATTAATTAATTTATAAAAATTATTTATTTATTTATTAAATCTTTTTTCTAATCAGATTACTCAGTTAATTGTCGCAGCCCCCGTTTTTAGGTGCAAGACCCGACTCACGCTTACAGTCTGTGAACAGAACGGAACTCGTTTGCGACCCGAGGACCACCTGCTGTGGTTTCTTACCATTCAAAGTCAAATCAGGTTGCTGCCCACAATCCGTCTCAGGGACGCTGGACTCTGCCGCTGCCTGCTTCAAAGGAAAAGTACACAACTTTGTCAGGTGTGTACAGACGAGCTAAAAACGACTACACAGTACAGAAGAACTCCACTGACCTTCGTATCGTCTCCAGCAGGACGAAGAGGACAGAATATTCTGTGCGCCTCCTCCTCCTCCTCTTTGTACTTTAAAGAACAATCTCCATCTGAAAAAGACAAAGACAAGAGTCATGGTCACATTTCTTGACTTAGGTGCTCTGCACAGGTGTAGCGGACTATGTCTCGGCGTTCCAACCCTTCGTTCATTTATCCATTCATTCTGTGTGCCGCTGGAAGCCCTATGGGGGCTGCCTTTTGATGACATCCCTTCCTGTACACACGGACGCGGACATTTTGAAGAACTTCAAGGCTTGGGCACAATTGTCGTACCCTGCGCCTGTCAGCCTGTCTTAGGGATCACTTTGTGTGATCCAAAACGCTTTAAAAGGTGTCCAAACTCAGTCTTGCTGCATAGCTCCCGTGGGCTAGGCAACCACTGAGCTAGCATTTTAGCTAGTTAGCGTCCGGCACCTTCACTTCGAGGATTTTTTATCAGCAAAGGGGCCTATGTTCCGCAGCAAGTTTTTAATTGTGATGGGCCCGAAAAAGACATTTATTGCAGCGAAGGAGAAGGCACTACCGGGACACAAGACGATGAAGGATCACCTGACACGGCTACTTTGTGCAAACGCTAGCGGAGACTACGTGAGGCTACTGCTCGTTTGTTCGTCCGAAACTCCCAAAGTGTTCAACAACACCTCAAATAATTGTAGACACGACGTAAAATTATTTTCCCTTTTTTTTTTTTTTTTGGAGCGCCCTAACAAGACGTGTATGTGTGCGCGCATTCAGTGTTGACATTTAAGCTTGCTGTAATGTTGTTTGGATAAAAAAATAGATTGTTGAGCTATTACTCCCTTGTTATGTTGGTTTGATAGATATATATATGCGTGTGTGTATGTATATATATATATATATATATATATATATATATATATATATATATATATATATATATATGAATACGATTCTTCGATAATGTTCGCCAACCGAAAAGTTTGTATAGTGAAGCAGAGTTCATGCTGTGTATTTATTTATTATATATATATATATATATATATATATAGTATATTAAAATCGATTATAAAAATAGTTGGCGATTATTTAGTCATCAATTCGTTGGATCTATGCCATGCGCATAGGCAATGTTATTTATTTCTTTTTAAATGTTTTATTTTTATTTATGAACTGCAACATGTACAAACAGCTGAGAAACAATAATCAAAATAAGTATGGTGCCAGTATGCTGTTTTTTCCCCAATAAAATACTGGAAAGGATAGAAATGTAGTTTGTCTCATTTATCCGATTATTAATCGATTAATCGAAGTAATAATCGACAGATTAATCGATTATCAAATTAATCGTTAGTTGCAGCCCTAATATATATGTGTATATATATATATATATATATATATATATATATATATATATATATATATATATATATATATATATATATATATATATATATATATATATATATATATATATATATATATATATATATATATATATATATATATATATATATATATATATATATATATATATATATATATATATATGTGTGTGTGTGTGTGTGTGTGTGTGTGTGTGTGTGTGTGTATATATATATATATATATATATATATATATATATATATATATATATATATATATATATATATATATATATATATACATACGTATGTATTAGAGATGCGCGGATAGGCAATTATTTCATCCGCATCACAAAAGTCGTCATCCACCCGCCATCCAACCGAACTAACATTTTATCAAAACCACAGCCACCCGCCCGTTGTTATATATACAATATAGACCCGGGGTCGCACCCTAATAGCAATAATTAGGGCGTGCTGTGATGGACTGCCTTTATCACCCTCTACAACATGTACAGACAGCATGACAGCCCACCCGCATGTTGTGTGCGGCTTCTGCTTGCACACGTAAGTGACAGCAAGGCATACTTGGTCCACAGCCATACAGGTTACACTGACGGTGGCCGTATAAAACAACTTTAACACTCTTAATATGTGCCACACTGTGAACCCACACCAAACAAGAATGACAAACACATTTGGGGAGAACATCCGCACCGTGAGACAACATAAACACAACAGAACAAATACCCAGAACACCTTGCAGTCCTAACTCTTCCTGGCTGAAATATACACCCCCCACACGCCGTTTTTTTGGTTCATGTCGATACTTTTTTCAGAAAAGTGATGCCAAATGAGTAGCGTGTGAGTATCGATATATCGATACCACAGGATCGATACGCACATCCCTACTCCGCGGTTGTGTCCGCAAACCGCGCATCTCTAGTATGTATGCATATATATATATATACAGTATATATATACAGTATATATATATATATATATATATATATATAT
>NC_084744.1:58052959-58159235 GCF_033978785.1 Entelurus aequoreus | reverse complement strand
TTAAACATTTCCAAATCAAAACAAGAACAAAAAACTGATTTTAAAAATGAACAAATTAATACAAGAAAATAAACATATTTTAGAAATGTCCAACATAAACAAGAAATAAACATATATCTAAATAACATAGTTTTAAATTCCAAAATAAACATATTTTAAAACATTTCAAATTAAAACATGAAAATAAAGACATTTTAAACATTTCTAAATTAAAACAAGAACAAAAAACATTTTAAAAATGTACAAATTAAAACAAGAACATATATATATTTTTTAAATGTCCACCATAAAACAAGAAAATAAACATATTCTAAAAAAATCTAATTAAAACGAGGGAATAAACATATTTTAAAAATTCCAACTTAAAACAAGAAAATAAACATATTTAAAATTTGTAAATTAAAACAAGAAAAAAAAAACATATTTTAAAAATTAAAAATATACATTTTAAAAATAAAGCAAGAAAATGAATATATATACTGTTTGTGTGCTCTATTGTAAAAAAACATTTTTTTATAAATCAAAAATTTGCCACCCCTTGTCTTATAGATAAATATAAAGAGTACGGTGGCCGGAAAGTGTAAAACATGGTGACAGAAGTGAAACAATGGCGCTAATAATCATGTGTAAGTTTCTGGTCACTAGGGGGCGCTAAATACCCAATCTGATATCGATGAAAAACGCATTATTTCCACAAAAAAAAATAATAAATGTGATAAGAGTAAACGTATGAAAGTCAGAGTGTATATGTAGCTAACATATGCTTGCGCAGGAGGCCTCCACTCAGCCACCAAAGTAGGCATATTCGCCAGCATATGTCTTAAAACACAGCAAGGCGGACGCTGTATCTTTAAAAAACATGAAACTAATGTCGCATTATGTAAACACCCAACATGTAAGCGTTCTTTCTCAGCGCGTAAACGAGCAGCTCCTGAAGATCACTCGGCTAGGCCGCATTTATTGTCCCTCAACCGAACTACGGCTAACCTCCCGCCTAACGGCAGCCCCGCGGCTTTGACCGACGCGCCGTCCAGCCAATGAGCGCATCGCGTGCTTCCGGCTCGGCGGAGGCCCGACCAATCACGGCTCGGCCCCGGCCAGAAACGCACCGCCCCCCTCGGACTCGCTCTTCCCCCTTTTGCCAAGAATGTTAGTTCCTGCTCGTCGCCGAGTCGTTTCCTGTAATCGCACAGTGTTGTGAGACGGAGAACGCCATGTGTGTCCACGCTAAGGTAAATTTACCACCCACAATTGTTACCGGGGCACTCGGGGCGGCGGGCTGGGGGGTTATTTTGCGGGGTATTTTCGCCGAAAAACGGGGGCAGTTGAACGGAAAGAGTATTGCGGCCTAACCCGGGTTGAGAACGTTTGACGGGTCATGGTTATTGTGGCACGTTGCTTTGCTTTGGTGGGGTTTGTTGACGAGCTCCCGAGGAGTCTGCTGGACCCCCGAGCTTGGTCGGGACTGGCCGGGAAAAAGGCTTTAGCTCCCCCGCACACAACATTGCGTGTCCCCGAGTGAATAAACGTCATTTTTCACCCCAGCCTGCACATTGCAATAGGCACATCTTGGCGGTGGAAGCTAATGCTAACCGACGGGTTTGTGAGCTTGAGGAAAGCATCCTGCATCACTGCCTCCTCTTCTCCTCACTTCTACACTAAATCATCAAAATTACTCATTATACCTACCTATTAATTCCTATACATTAGCTTAAAACCCTAATAATCAGTTTTGCCTTTTAAATGTGACCACAATATCAACAAAAGTGTCAACAAAAGGTTAATTTACCCCCGAGCTTACTACTGTCCTTAAATGTGTCTACTTTCAGATAAATTGTGTTAGTCTTGTCCATAAACAATTTAAAAGCAAATTTAGAGACTTTTGAGGTTCCTAAGGGCCATTGTTGTGCCATTCACCCGAGACCATCACCTCATGTTGCAGCATTCTACACTAAATAATCAAAATAGCTACCTATTAATTCATATACATCAGCGTAAAACCATAATAATCAATTTTGCCTTTTAAATGTGACCACAATATCAACAAAAGTTTCAACAAAAGAGCGCTTTTCTACTTTTTTTAAGGAACTCAAAGCACTTTGACACTATTTCCACATTCCTTAAATGTGTCTACTTTCAGATAAATGGTGTTAGTCTTGTCCATAAACAATTAAAAAGCAAATTTAGAGACTTGAGGTTCCTCAGGGCCATTGTTGTGCCATTCACCCGAGACCATCACCTCATGTTGCAGCATACTACACTAAATCATCAAAATGACTTATTATAGCTACCTATTCATTCCTATGCATTAGCATAAAACCCTAATAATCAGTTTTGCCTTTTAAATGTGACCACAATATCAACAAAAGTGTCAACAAAAGGTTAATTTACCCCCGAGCTTACTACTGTCCTTAAATGTGTCCACTTTCAAATAAATGGTGTTAGTCTTGCCCATATACAATTAAAAAGCACATTTAGAGACTTTTGAGGTTCCTAAGGGCCATTGTTGTGCCATTCACCCGAGACCATCACCTCATGTTGCAGCATTCTCCACTAAATAATCAAAATAGCTACCTATTAATTCGTATACACCAGCGTAAAACCATAATAATCAATTTTGCCTTTTAAATGTGACCACAATATCAACAAAAGTGTCAACAAAAGGTTAATTTATCCCAGAGCTTACTACTGTAAAGAGCGCTTTTCTACTTTTTTTTAAGGAACTCAAAGCGCTTTGACACTATTTCTACATTCCTTAAATGTGTCTACTATCAGACAAATTGGTGTTAGTCTTGTCCCTAAACAATTAAAAAGTAAATTTAGAGACTTTCGAGGTTCCTCAGGGCCATTGTTGTGCCATTAACCTGAGACCATCACCTCATGTTGGAGCATTCTACACTAAATCATCAAAATGACTTATAGCTACCTATTAATTCCTATGCATTAGCATAAAACACTAATAATCAGTTTTGCCTTTTAAATGTGACCACAATATCAACAAAAGTGTCAACAAAAGGTTAATTTACCCCCGAGCTTACTACTGTCCTTAAATGTGTCTACTTTCAGATAAATTGTGTTAGTCTTGTCCATAAACAATTAAAAAGCAGATTTAGAGACTTTTGAGGTTCCTAAGGGCCATTGTTGTGCCATTCACCCGAGACCATCACCTCATGTTGCAGCATTCTACACTAAATAATCAAAATAGCTACCTATTAATTCGTATACATCAGCGTAAAACCATAATAATCAATTTTGCCTTTTAAATGTGACCACAATATCAACAAAAGTTTCAACAAAAGAGCGCTTTTCTACTTTTTTTAAGGAACTCAAAGCACTTTGACACTATTTCCACATTCCTTAAATGTGTCTACTTTCAGATAAATGGTGTTAGTCTTGTCCATAAACAATTAAAAAGCAAATTTAGAGACTTTTGAGGTTCCTAAGGGCCATTGTTGTGCCATTCACCCGAGACCATCACCTCATGTTGGAGCATTCTACACTAAATCATCAAAATGACTTATTATAGCTACCTATTAATTCCTATACATTAGCATAAAACCCTAATAATCAGTTTTGCCTTTTAAATGTGACCACAATATCAACAAAAGTGTCAACAAAAGGTTAATTTACCCCCGAGCTTACTACTGTCCTTAAATGTGTCTACTTTCAGATAAATTGTGTTAGTCTTGTCCATAAACAATTAAAAAGCAAATTTAGAGACTTTTGAGGTTCCTAAGGGCCATTGTTGTGCCATTCACCCGAGACCATCACCTCATGTTGCAGCATTCTACACTAAATAATCAAAATAGCTACCTATTAATTCGTATACATCAGAGTAAAACCATAATAATCAATTTTGCCTTTTAAATGTGACCACAATATCAACAAAAGTGTCAACAAAAGGTTAATTTACCCCCGAGCTTACTACTGTCCTTAAATGTGTCTACTTTCAGATAAATTGTGCTAGTCTTGTCCCTAAACAATTAAAAAGTAAATTTAGAGACTTTCGAGGTTCCTAAGGGCCATTGTTGTGCCATTCACCCGAGACCATCACCTCATGTTGCAGCATTCTACACTAAATAATCAAAATAGCTACCTATTAATTCGTATACACCAGCGTAAAACCATAATAATCAATTTTGCCTTTTAAATGTGTCCACAATATCAACAAAAGTGTCAACAAAAGGTTCATTTACCCCCGAGCTTACTACTGTAAAGAGCGCTTTTCTACTTTTTTTAAGGAACTCAAAGCGCTTTGACACTATTCCCACATTCCTTAAATGTGTCTACTTTCAGATAAATTGTGTTAGTCTTGTCCCTAAACAATTAGAAAGTAAATTTAGAGACTTTCGAGGTTCCTCAGGGCCATTGTTGTGCCATTCACCTAAGACCATCACCTCATGTTGGAGCATTCTACACTAAATCATCAAAATGACTTATTATACCTACCTATTAATTCCTATACATTAGCTTAAAACCCTAATAATCAGTTTTGCCTTTTAAATGTGACCACAATATCAACAAAAGTGTCAACAAAAGGCTAATTTACCCCCGAGCTTACTACTGTCCTTAAATGTGTCTACTTTCAGATAAATTGTGTTAGTCTTGTCCATAAACAATTAAAAAGCAAATTTAGAGACTTTTGAGGTTCCTAAGGGCCATTGTTGTGCCATTCACCCGAGACCATCACCTCATGTTGCAGCATTCTACACTAAATAATCAAAATAGCTACCTATTAATTCGTATACATCAGAGTAAAACCATAATAATCAATTTTGCCTTTTAAATGTGACCACAATATCAACAAAAGTGTCAACAAAAGGTTAATTTACCCCCGAGCTTACTACTGTCCTTAAATGTGTCTACTTTCAGATAAATTGTGCTAGTCTTGTCCCTAAACAATTAAAAAGTAAATTTAGAGACTTTCGAGGTTCCTAAGGGCCATTGTTGTGCCATTCACCCGAGACCATCACCTCATGTTGCAGCATTCTACACTAAATAATCAAAATAGCTACCTATTAATTCGTATACACCAGCGTAAAACCATAATAATCAATTTTGCCTTTTAAATGTGTCCACAATATCAACAAAAGTGTCAACAAAAGGTTCATTTACCCCCGAGCTTACTACTGTAAAGAGCGCTTTTCTACTTTTTTTAAGGAACTCAAAGCGCTTTGACACTATTTCCACATTCCTTAAATGTGTCTACTTTCAGATAAATTGTGTTAGTCTTGTCCCTAAACAATTAGAAAGTAAATTTAGAGACTTTCGAGGTTCCTCAGGGCCATTGTTGTGCCATTCACCTAAGACCATCACCTCATGTTGGAGCATTCTACACTAAATCATCAAAATGACTTATTATAGCTACCTATTAATTCCTATACATTAGCTTAAAACCCTAATAATCAGTTTTGCCTTTTAAATGTGACCACAATATCAACAAAAGTGTCAACAAAAGGTTAATTTACCCCCGAGCTTACTACCGTCCTTAAATGTGTCTACTTTCAGATAAATTGTGTTAGTCTTGTCCTTAAACAATTAAAAAGTAAATTTAGAGACTTTTGAGGTTCCTGAGGGCCATTGTTGTGCCGTGAAAGTATGGTTGGCGGTAAACTTCCTAAACTTCAATGAGAACAAGACGGAAATCATTATATTTGACTCTAAAGTCAAACAGAATATTCCCCCCAGTGACCTGGACCCCCCCCGAGGCCTTACTTAAAACCCACAGTCACAAATCTTGGTTTTAAATCCGACAATGATTTTAAATTGGAGCAGCAGGTTGATAACTCCGTTGTGAGATCTTGTTTTTATCATCTAAGACTTGTAAAGAAGAAAATGTGTCCCTAAACAATTAAAAAGCAAATTTAGAGACTTTTTGAGGTTCCTAAGGGCCAATGTTGTGCCGTTCACCCGAGACCATCACCTCAGATCAGTTTGAATAATACATAATGTTTGATATAGAGAACATACAAACCCTTTTATTCATTGAAACAAAAATACAGAAATTCCACGACATAGTGGATTTGCAAACAGCTAAAATTACACACAAAGCAAACTATAACCTGCTACCCAAGAATATACAACAATTCTTCACAAAAAAAGAGGAGAACTATAATATTGGAGAAAAATTTAATTTAAAACATTTGTACGCACGTACAGCACTTAAGACCTTCAGTATATCAGGATGTGGAATTCAATGATGGAATGGATCAAGCAAAGCAATCAAACAATTTACTAATATAATCCACTTCAAGACATTCTTCACATTTTTAGTGTTTACAAAGTACAAAGAAGAAGAACCATGATAAACATTCTGAATTTATTTCATCCGTCCATTCATTTTCAAAATAATCTTACCCATCTCACCATATGAAATGTAACTTACTTCACCGAGTATTATTTATTTATTTGTATTGTGATTACTTACGGAGTGTATATTGTGAATAAATTGAGAACAGGAAGTGAACAAAAGTTTTAGCAACTGTTATTTAAAAGAAAAGGGGTAGGATTAAATAAGCTCTGCTTCTTCCTACTCCTTTTCGAACATGTTAAAGAGAAACTGGAAATTGTGATGTATCATGTTGTATGCTTGCATGTTCCAAATAAACTCAAACTCATGTTGCAGCATGACAATGCACGGCCCCACGTTGCAGGGGAATGTAACGATATTAAAATGTCACAGTATGATACTATCGCTATATCTATGTCCCTTTTTAAATGTGACCACAATATCAACAAAAGGTTAATTTACCCCCGAGCTTATTACTGTCCTTAAATGTGTCTACTTTCAGATAAATTGTGCTAGTCTTGCTGCCTCACTATCGCTATATCTATGTCCCTTTTTAAAAAAAGAAAAGAGACACTAGTTTAAAATCACTTCTAAATTGTCTTGAGGACATAAAAGTATGGCTGGCAGTAAACTTCAAGACGGAAATCGTTTTATTTGACTCCAAAGTCTAACAGAATGCTCCCCCCATTGACCTGGACCCCCCTGAGGCCTTATTTAAAACCCATAGTCACAAATCTTGGTTTTAATTCCGACAATGATTTTAAATTGGAGCAGCAGGTTAATAACTCCGTTGTAAGATCTTGTTTTTATCATCTAGCAAAAATTAAATCAGTTTTATAATTTTAACGACTTTTAGCGGGTAATACAAGCTTTTATTTAATCACGTTTGGACTACTGCAACTCCCTTTACGTTTGAATGAAACAGGCCTCAATCGTTCGATTGCAGTTAGTCCGAAATGCTGCTGCTCGCCTTTTAACTGCCACTAAAAAAGCAGGAACACATTACCCCCATTTTAGAATCCCTTCACTGGCTCCCAGTTCATTTTAGAACTCATTTTAAAATATTGTTGTTTGTTTTTAAATCGCCTAACCCCTGCATCACTGCCTCCTATTCTCCTCACTTCTACACTAAATCATCAAAATGACTTATTATAGCTACCTATTAATTCCTATACATTAGCTTAAATCCCTAATAATCAGTTTTGCCTTTTAAATGTGACCACAATATCAACAAAAGTGTCAACAAAAGGTTAATTTACCCCCGAGCTTACTACTGTCCTTAAATGTGTCTACTTTCAGATAAATGGTGTTAGTCTTGCTGCCTCAATTCGGTGTAAAGAAGAAAATGTAAACAATTAAAAGCAAATTTAGAGACTTTTGAGGTTTCTGAGGGCCATTGTTGTGCCATTCACCCGAGACCATCACCTCATGTTGCAGCATGATGATGCACTGCCCCACGTTGCAAGGGAATGTAACGATATTAAAATGTCACAGTACGATACTATCGCTATATTTATGTCCCTTTTTAAAAAAGAAAAAAGAAAAGTGACACTTGTTTAAAATCACTTCTAAATTGTCTTGAGTACATAAAAGTATGGTTGGCAGTAAACTTCAAGACGGAAATCGTTTTATTTGACTCCAAAGTCTAACAGAATGCTCCCCCCAGTGACCTGGACCCCCCTCAGGCCTTATTTAAAACCCACAGTCACAAATCTTGGTTTTAAGTCCGACAATGATTCTAAATTGGAGCAGCAGGTTAATAACTCCGTTGTAAGATCTTGTTTTTATCATCTAAGACCTGTAAAGAAGAAAATGTGTCCCTTAACAATTAAAAAGCAAATTTAGAGACTTTGAGGTTCCTGAGGGCTATTGTTGTGCCATTCACCCGAGACCATCACCTCATGTTGCAGCATTCTACACTAAATAATCAAAATAGCTACCTATTAATTCGTATACATCAGCGTAAAACCATAATAATCAATTTTGCCTTTTAAATGTGACCACAATATCAACAAAAGTGTCAACAAAAGGTTAATTTACCCCCGAACTTACTACTGTAAAGAGTGCTTTTCTACTTTTTAAAGGAACTCAAAGCGCTTTGACACTATTTCCACATTCCTTAAATGTGTCTACTTTCAGATAAATTGTGTTAGTCTTGTCCCTAAACAATTAAAAAAACTTATTATAGCTACCTATTAATTCATATACATTAACATAAAACCCTAATAATACATTTTGCCTTTTAAACGTGACCACAATATCAACAGAAGGTTAATTTACCCCCGAGCTTATTACTGTCCTTGAATGTGTCTACTTTCAGATAAATTGTGTTAGTCTTGCTGCCTCAATTCGGTGTAAAGAAGAAAATGTGAACAATTAAACAATTTACAAGCAAATTTAGAGACTTTTGAGGGCCATTGTGCCATTCACCCGAGACCATCACCTCGTGTTGCAGCATGACAATTAAGGCTGCAGCTAACGATTATTTTTCTATCGATTGATCTATAGATTATTTTTTTCGATTAATCGGTTAATCTATAGATTATTTTTTTCGATTAATCTATAGATTATTTTTCCTTTTACCAATTATTTTTTTATTCAAAAAGAAGATGAAAAAATAAATGTAGGCCCGTTTTTTCAAAAGGCATGGCTTTTATTTACAAAAAAAAAAGAAGTATGGCCACTCAGTCAACATTGACAACAACATGACTAAATATTCTGTAACAATGTAAACATTTAAAACTTTTAACATTTAACAAAATTAAAAGTAGCTTATTTGCTTTTTAATGTGCAAATATAAAAGTCAACATCCAGTGCAAATCTTAATATTCTGCAATAGTATAAGCATTTCAAAAGTAAAAGTATTGCTTATTTTGCTTTAAAATGTGCAAAAATAAAGATAAACATCCAATACAAAAAAGTGCAAAACGAAATATTCTGTAACAGTGTAAACATTTCAACAAAAGTGAAAGTATTGCTTATTTGCTAAAATGTGCAAAAATAAAGATAAACATCCAATACAAAAAAGTGCCAATCTAAATATTCTGGAGCACTGTAAACATTAAGTATTGCTTTTAAAATGTGCAAAATAAACATCCAGTCCAACACAGTACACAATAACCAATTCTACTCATTCCAGTGAGTGTCTAACAGTTGTAATGAAGAAAGGTTAGCATGTCTACATGCTTTGCTTCTTTTCTTGTTTACAATATTCCCAGCAGCTGAAAATAGGCGCTCAGAAGGGGTCGATGTGGCTGGAACTGAGAGCTAATTAGCCTTCACCTCAAGCCAGGATTGCGAGTGAGCTGAGCTGCAGTTTAAGTTTCTAGAAGGTCAACGGGCTCATAGTGATGTTACTAGTAGTTGACTGGGAGGTGTTTATTATCATTTGGGGAGAGTCCGCTGCCTGATGCTCACCTGCTAAACACCTATCTGCTCCACGCTGAAGCGCTGACTACATGCGCTCTAAATACGCACATTGCTGATTGGCTGATAATGCTTCGTGTGTACCAATCAGATGGTTGTGTGGGTGGGACAATGCTGCGTGTGTACCAATCAGATGGTTGTATGGGTGGGACTATGCTGCGTGCTGAGACAGGCAGACGGAGCAAAGCAGCTTGTTAAGACTTTAGCTTAGAAACTCGTTCGGTACACCCCCGTACCGAACCGAAAGCCCCGTACCGAAACGGTTCAATACAAAACACGTACCGTTACACCCCTAGCAGATACAAATGACACATTCATGTTTTTGTGTAATGATGACAACGTATGCTCGCACGGACGATTGACTAGTTGATGGTTTTCTTTTCAAATGTTCGTTCATAGCCGTTGTGCTGCTATGATAGGCCATTTCCGCTCGACACAGTGTGCATACAACAACATTATTAGGCCGTTTATTGAAATACTCCCACACTTTTGACCACTTTTGGCATGCTTTTCCCCCCTCGCTCGCACCGCTCGCATCGTCTTCTTTGATCGTCTGCTTTGCGCTTCGCCATGACGGTAGTGTGACGTCATTATGCGACGCGTCGACGCACAAAAACGGCGTCGACGTATTTACGTAACCGATGACGTCGACTACGTCGACGCGTCGTTTCAGCCTTAATGACAATGCACGGCCCCAGGTTGCAAGGAATGTAACGATATTAAAATGTCACGGTACGATACTATCACTATATCTGTCCCTTTTTAAAAAAAAGAAAACTGACAGTAGTTTAAAATCACTTTTAAATTGTCTTGAGGACATGAAAGTATGGTTTTTGATTGATTGAAACTTTTATTAGTAGATTGCACAGTACAATACATATTCTGTACAATTGACCACTAAATGGTAACACCCGAATAAGTTTCTCAACTTGTTTAAATCGGGGTCCACGTTAATCAATTCATGGTTGGCGGTAAACTTTCTAAACTTCAATGAGAACAAGACGGAAATCATTTTATTTGACTCCAAAGTCTAACAGAATGCTCCCCCCAGTGACCTGGACCCCCCTGAGGCCTTATTTAAAAGCAACTGTCACAAATCTTGGTTTTAAGTTAAAAAATGATTTTAAATTGGAGCAGCAGGTTAACTCCGTTGTAAGATCTTGTTCTTATCATCTCAGTTCTGCCTTTTAAATGTGACCACAATTTGGCTCTAAGTGTCAACAAAAGGTTCATTTTACTACTGTCCTTAAAGGTGTCTACTTTCGGATAAATTGTGTTAGTTTTGGTGCCTCAATTCGCTGTAAAGAATACAAATGTGTCCCTAAACAATTAAAAGCAAATTTAGAGACTTTTGTTGTATATGTATTAGGAATGTAACGATATGAAAATGTCACGGTACGATATTATGACGGTTAAGGCCAAGGTACGATATTATCGCGGCATATGTTAAAAATAGACCTGTAAAAATGCTATAGTATGTAAAATGAATTATTAACACTGTAATTGATGACAATACACCTTACAGCCGTGTTAATTGACGTGTGAGACATGCTATCTGTTAGCACATTTGCTAAGTGTTAGCATTTTAATATGCGCATGCTAACATTTTAGGCTAGCTCTGTAATTGGTTTTGTACAGTTTACACCTCAAACTCACGGATTCAGACACTCGGCACCATCTAATAAGTACGGCTAGAGGTCCTGGGCACAGGTAGCAGGCCCCATCAAAATTTCCGTGGGAATTTTCTCAGTGTCTGCGCTAGGAATCTTCAAAACGTCATAAAAATGGGGTCCCACTGTAAATTTATGGGGGTCCCACTTTTTTGAAGCGTTTTGAAAACAAATGATAAATGTATGCTTTATCCTGTTATATCTCACATTCTATATTGTGTTTTGGAAAAAGGTTGTCATAAACGTTACTTAATTTGTTAAAAAAACAACACAAAAGAAAACAAATAGTATTTGTGATCGATAAAACTTTCGACGAATCAAAATTGAAGAAACTGTACCGGAAAGTGCATGACTTTGAAGTCGACCGATAATAAATAATTAATAGTTTGAACCGGCAAATATACCATATTTTCCGGACCATAGGGCACTGCCCATGAACGGTCTATTTTTTATCTTTTTTTATATATTAGGCGCACCGGAATATAGGGTCGGAATAGAGTCATATTATTATTATTTTTTTTTCCTAAATGTAAAAGACTTCCTTGTGGTCTACATAACATGTAATGGTGGTTCTTTGCTCAAAATGTTGCATAGATGATGTTTTACAGATCATCTTCAAGTCGCTTCAGGATGCGCCGTTTTGTGGGCGGGTCTTATTTACGTGACTCACCTTCGACAGCGTCTTCTCCCCCCGTCATCTTTGTTGTAGCGGTGTAGCGTGCAAGGATGGGAGTGGAAGAAGTGTCAAAAGATGGAGCTAACTTGTTTTAATGACATTCAGACTTTACTCCAATCAACAACGGAGCAGCGTCTCCTCGTCCGGAAACAACCACACCGAAAAAAACAAAAAACAATTCGGTGTAAAGAAGAAAATGTGTCCTTAAACAATCAATAGCAGATTTAGAGACTTTTATTGTATATGTAGCAGGAATGTAACGATATGAAAATGTCACGGTACAATACTATCACGGTATTAAGGCCACGGTACGATATTATCGCGGTGTATGTTAAAAATAGACTTGTAAAAATGCCATAGTATGTAAAATCAAGTTAGACTTGGACTTCCTTTTTATTGTCATTCAAATTTGGACTTTACAGTACAGATAAGAACGACATTTCATTGCATTAGCTGGTTGTAGTGCAGGATAAAAGAGCAATAAGGTGCAGATAAAAATAAATAGATTACCGTACAGATAAATATATTGCACTTTTGCATATGCATCCATGTTTATGGATGTATGTTATATTGTTAAAGGAATGTTTAGGATAAACACACTAATTGATTACAAATATAATGCTCATATATTTATTACTTCAAACATGTTTTTAAGTGGTAGAATAGAATAGAATGGACTTTATTGTCATTATGTTTGCATATAACGGGATTAAGGACTCCAATTTAAGGTGCGGTAGTGGGAACAAATATGGGATAAAAATAAATTACACAAGAAGTAATAAAGACAAAATTAAGAATTGAAATAAATAGACTACCGTATTTTTTGGAGTATAAGTCGCTCCGGAGTACAAGTCGCACCGGCCGAAAATGCATAATAAAGAAGGGAAAAAACATATATAAGTCGCACTGGAGTATAAGTCGCATTTTTGGGGGAAATGTATTTGATAAAAGCCAACACCAAAAATAGACATTTGAAAGGTAATTTAAAATAAATAAAGAATAGTGAACAACAGGCTGAATAAGTGTACGTTATATGAGGCAGAAATAACCAACTGAGAACGTGCCTGGTATGTTAACGTAACATATTATGGTAAGAGTCATTCAAATAACTAACATATAGAACATGCTATACGTTTACCAAACAATCTGTCACTCCTAATCGCTAAATCCCATGAAATCTTGTACGTCTAGTCTCTTACGTGAATGAGCTAAATAATAATATTTGATATTTTACGGGAATGTGTTAATCCTTTCACACATAAGTCGCTCCTGAGTATAAGTCGCACCCCCGGCCAAACTATGAAAAAAACTGCGACTTATAGCCCGAAAAATACGGTACTATCCAATAAAAATGATAAGCAATCCTGTACAATATACAAAATACTGTACAATATACAGAACAAGATAAGAGTACCGGAGTGATAACAAAGCAAAAAAAAAAATATATATATATATATATATATATATATATATATATATATATATATATATATATATATATATATATATATATATATATATATATATATATATATATATATATATATATATATATATATATATATATATATATATATATATATATATATATATATATATATATATATATATACTACCGTTCAAAAGTTTGGGGTCACATTGAAATGTCCTTATTTTTGAAGGAAAAGCACTGTACTTTTCAATGAAGATAACTTTAAACTAGTCTTAACTTTAAAGAAATACACTCTATACATTGCTAATGTGGTAAATGACTATTCTAGCTGCAAATGTCTGGTTTTTGGTGCAATATCTACATAGGTGTATAGAGGCCCAATTCCAGCAACTATCACTTCAGTGTTCTAATGGTACAATGTGTTTGCTCATTGGCTCAGAAGGCTAATTGATGATTAGAAAACCCTTGTGCAATCATGTTCACACACCTGAAAACAGTTTAGCTCATTACAGAAGCTACAACACTGACCTTCCTTTGAGCAGATTGAGTTTCTGGAGCATCACATTTGTGGGGTCAAGTAAACGCTCAAAATGGCCAGAAAAAGAGAACTTTCATCTGAAACTCGACAGTCTATTCTCGTCTTAGAAATGAAGGCTCAAACAAAAAATTGTTTGGGTGACCCCAAACTTTTGAACGGTAGTATATATATATATATATATATATATATATATATATATATATATATATATATATATATATATATATATATATATATATATATATATATATATAAAAAACTTACAATTGAGTGTCTTTAAAGTGACAATGTAAACATCCAGCATAACAGTAATGTTCACTTTAGTGTCTTTCAACTTTTTACTTTCTGAGAATTGGACATGTTTTTTATATAATTTTGGAAAATGCAGTTTTTCAGAAAAGTTACCTCGCAATTTAATGTTGCATAATGTAAATACCTCACAAATTGATGTTTTAAATATATTTTTCCCTTGACCGAGTCTGTTTGGGCTTGGAACGCCTGTTTGTCTTTTTGTTAGTGTGGCGTGATCTAGTCCAAAAGGGACGCCGAACATAAAAGACGGACGCTTTGGACTTGCTTTGGTTTTCTTGAACAGTTTGTTTATTAATAAAATGAATGTTAGTACAAATGATGGTGTCACTAATACAGCAAGTCGTGGCAAGATACGGTGATCGGCTGGGCTGGCAATCTCCCAAAAGATGTCGTTTATTTTCAGACCGGCAAAAGCGCCAGAAAAATCGGCACTCACAAAGTGTAGATCAGTGTGGCATTATTGTGAAGATTTTGAAACCGCAATAATCAATGCATCCTTAATATTTAGTAGGGCTGTCAAAATTAACTCATTTGATTAAACACAATATCCCATTAATCATGTACACACTTGGATTAATCATGCAATTTGTTTTTGTGCATTAACCGCTATGCAGTCAGTGGTCAGATCAATGAACTAGGGCTGGGCAATACGGCCTTTTATTAATATCTCGATATCTTTAAGCCATGTCACGATACACAATATATATCTCCATATTTTGCCTTAGCCTTGAATGAACACTTGATGCATATAATCACAGCAGTATGATGATTCTACGTGTCTACATTAAAACATTCTTCTTCATACTGCATTAATATATGCTCATTTTAAACTTTTATGCAGAGAGGGAAACCACAACTAAGTCAATTGAGCAAAAGTGTATTTATTAAACAGTTATTAAGCAGTGGCACAAACATTCATGTCATTTCCAAAACCGAAAGTGCAAGATTGTCAGTCATTTTAAAACAAGCTTCTTTTGTGCATAATGTCACTAAGATGACATATCAAAACAACACTAAAATAAAGTGCACTTTTTGCACAGAACGCCACTACAATAGTTTAAAACAAATAAAGTGCACTTTTGTGCATGATGTCGCAAGATATTTCAATAACTGTCAGATAAAAATGAGCTGCATAATAGGAAATCAAATAGTGTATGTCCTTCGCTATGTGGTAGGTTCCTGCGGACGTTATCTCCTTCTGTTGTTGACTATTTTTTCATACGGTGTTGATGTGGAAATGGTTGCTTTGGCATTTTGTGGGTGTGGCACCGAACAGAGATGTTGACTTGCGGAGTTTCAAGCACTCCTTATTCTCTAGCGGGTGACTTTTCAAATGATGCTACATTAGTAGAGCTGCTACTTTTTGTAGCAACGCTTTTGTCGCATACTTGACACATTACTGTTGTCTGTTCGACATCTTCCCGCTTGAAGCCAAACCACCGCCAGACAATGGACCCCCTGTTGTTTTTCTTGGGAATTAATTCTTCTTCCTTCATTTGTTACCAGATTGGCACCTTCTCTCTCTCGTATTACCACTCGCACCTCTATGCTAGCATCACAGCTAACGCTACCCACGCTGCTACCTCTCTGCTCGGCGAGGGTGTGTGACGTCGCACGCGCGACAGTATGTGACGTATGTTGTTTTACGTCTCTGTGAGAAGCAGAGACAAGAAAGAGGGATAAATGCCCGCAGCTCAAAGCAACTGCGTGAGAAAGTATACTCCAATATCACGATATAGTCATTTTCTATATCGCACAGAGACAAACCCGCGATATATCGAGTATATTCCATATATCGCCCAGTCCTACAATGAATATGTTACTACAAAAATGAGTGAGGAGACTGAATTGTGTGCTCGCTGGATACATTTTCTTCCAAAAGCCTGAAAAATCTTTAGATAACATTACCGTAATTTCCGGACTATAAGCCGCACCTGACTATAAGCCGCACCAGCTAAATTTAGGGGAACATACAGATTGCTCCATATATAAGCCGCACCCGACTATAAGCCGCAGGGTTTTGATGTGTAATTACCGTAGTATATAGGGGTTCCTGCTACCACGGAGGGGATTGTCGGGACAGAGATGACTGTTTGGGAACGCAAAGCGTCCCATTTATTAACAATAAATCTTTCAATCATTCAATCAAACTTTCACATCTTTGACATGGCGAACAGCATTCGTGCAGAGTACAAATAATACAACGGTGCAAAGTAATACAAAGTGCTCACCTGTACGTTATCAAAATAACCAGCCTACCGGTATATGAAAAGTCAGTCTTTAATCATTGTGTCATCGTCTTCCTCCTGCGTACTAAAACCACCGAAATCCTCTTCGTCGGTGTCGGAGAAGAACAGGCCGTAAATAAGCCGCACCCTTGTATAAGCCGCAGGGACCAGAACGAGGGGAAAAAGTAGCGGCTTATAGTCCGGAAATTACGGTACATTTGTGGACAAATATTGGGATCACGATTATTCCAATTTCCAAAATGTGATTAATCGGACTAAAAAAGATAACAGTGTTTCCCCCAGAACATTTTTTATTTAAGGTGGTGTCTCTCCAGGGGAAAGGTGGGGTGGGTGTAAGGAACGGCGTAACTCGGCCTGTCGCCATTAAGTCTCCATCTCATCGCTGCCACCACACCCTGGGGGGCAATAGACTACAAACTGTGGTGATGTAGGCCGGTTTCGTCGCGTGAGGAAGCCTACAATTTTTGGTTGTTTTCCGCTCCATATGCTGAATGCAGATATACTATATATATATATATATATATATATATTTTTTTTTTTTCGTAAAGTAAAAACACTACACAAAACAGTCCTAGTTACCTGAGATACTAAGTATGTCATTATTATGACTTAGTAAGTCAATATTTTGACTTACTAATTTACTGAGTCAAAATAATGACAAAATAATGACTTACTAAGTCAAAATAATGACTTACTGTAAGTAAGCGTTTGCAATAAGCGTTTGAAAAAAGAGTTAAAAGTGGGGCCACATGCTGACATATGCGCAACTCATCATGCTTAATTTATTACAGCATTTGGGAAGCCTGTAGTTGATTTTTATTATGTGAATGTTATATTTTTCTCAACATGTGATAGCAGGGACCCTGCCATTCAAAACTAGGCTGCTGCATTACTAATGATTAATGTAACTATAGCTGAAAAAAATAGTAATAGGA
This sequence comes from Entelurus aequoreus, assembly GCF_033978785.1. Lineage (NCBI taxonomy): Eukaryota > Metazoa > Chordata > Actinopteri > Syngnathiformes > Syngnathidae > Entelurus > Entelurus aequoreus. The sequence continues at coordinate 58,141,708 of NC_084744.1, read as the reverse complement.
GAGACTATTCATCCCTGAACTTCACGGAGTTCATGTAGGCTTTATGATGCAGTTACATTATTATATCAACTATTAGAGACAGCTTCAGGAAACTCTTCATTTAACATAATGTCCTTTTTTGCGGCTTCAACACAGCTCAATCAACACAGAAAAGGGTAAAGTGAAATAACTTAGTTGTTAACTGTAGGTCAATAATGCTTGTCTTTCTCTCAGACAGACACACACACCGCACAGTGAGCTAACGTTACGCTAAAAGCTAATTAGCCTTCAGCTGAGCTGCCGCTTATGTTTCTACAAAGCGCTGTGGGAAACCCTGCATTTGGTAGCCTTAATATATAGAAATCTACTTTCAGTATGATACTTTATTTAAAGGTTTTTGTTATTGAGTGATGCGATGATCTGACCTTGTCTGTTTTTTCTCTCTCCTATGTCCAGCTTTTTTCTCTGATATTTTGAAGAACCGGAAGGTGTTTTTTATCTCGGAGCGTCGCTAACATTGCGCCCATCTCCCCGTGTGGAGGGGGCAAGATGGCGGACCCAATTATGGACCTCTTTGAGGACACGCCCTTGTTCAACCTGGATGCCCTCCCGGATGATTCCTATTCTCATGGTTCCTCGGACCCTGTGGAGGAGGCTCTTAAACTGGCGCTGGGTCAGATAGACGCACCGGAGCCCGAGCTCACGGTCAACGCCGGCCTCGGCGTACCTGTAGCGGCTCCCGCCGTACCCGAACTTGCCCCCGTTTCGGTCCCCGCGCCACAGCCGGTGGTAGCGGCTCACACGGTCTCTTTAGCCACAATTCCGACTGTCACCCAAGCCCCCGCTGCTGTCAATACCGTACCTCAAGTTCAAGCCCAGGTCACTGTCCCTATTGCATGCAACACCAGCGTGGCCACCACTACCGCGGTCCTGCTGAACTCACCGCTGACCGTCTCCAGCCCTTCCATCACCACCACCGCCGCCACACAGCAGCTCGCACAGTTGGCTCAGCAGCTCACCCCCCAGCAGTTGGCGGCCATCACTCAGCAAGCCGGTGGTAAAATCGTCATTCTCAAGGGTCCACAAGGACAAGCCCAGGTCCTGCAGACTGTATCGGGAGCCACCGGGCCGACGGGCGGCAAGGTTATCCGTCTGCTGTCCGGCTCGCCCCTCAAACCGGGCATGTCCATATTACAAGGAGGGGCGGTCTTGAACCAAGGGCAAACCCAGGTCAAAGTCGGGGCGGCGGGCGTGCAGAGGCTGCTGCAGTCGGCCAACGGGCCCGTGAAGCAGCTGCTGCTCACCTCCATGCCCCAGCAAATGCAGCAGACCCAAGGCCAGCAGGTCCAGGTGCAGATTTCGCCACAAACACAAGTCCAGAGCCAGCCGGCTCATATCCAAGTCCAAGCGCCGAATCAGGTGCAGCTGCAGCCAGCCATGCAGGCCCAGACACCGGTAAGTTCACACTGCAGGTCCATTCCCATTTCTTTGCCCTAGGGTTGTACAGTATACCGGTATTAGTATAGTACCGCGATACTAATGTATCATATTCGGTACTATACCGACTCTGAACACCCCCCCGTCGTCGTCACGTCGTGTCATTGCTGGTTTACGAGCAGAGGAGCATGTTCGGCAGCGCACAAGCAGACACAGTGTGTAGACAGAAAAGGGAGAACGTAAAAAGTAAAGATAAAGGTGAAGTTATAACACTGAAAGGCCCTCAGGAAGAGGTGCTTTAAGGCTTAGTGGCCACATGCGTGGACAGCACCTTTTAGCTCTTATTCCCAAAATTGTGTACACTACTGAGTTGGGGTCTTATGGCCACTTATGTGGACACTTATACTGCCATCTGGTGGTGTCAGAAGAGTATAACATGCAATGGAATTTGTAAAAATAAGAATTAGCATGTCACTAAACATGAAGTACATGTTTGTGTACTTATGGACTAAGTACATCATATCAAAAGATGATTCTTAGTTTTTATTCTAATTAGGGTCCAATAAGCCCAAATAGCAAAGAGAAATATAAAAAAAAAGCATGTAAACAAACAGCTTGGGCCTTAGGAGGTTAAGACATGGCTAGCTAGCTAGCGGCTAAAGTCCAGACCCAGTCTGCAGTGTTGTAGCTACTTCTAAATCACTAATCCTCGTCTCCACGGCGACAAATAAAGTAAGTTTCTTACAAGTAACCTTATCACTGCAGGACGAGGAATAGCTAAACATGCTTCACTACACACCGTAGCTCACCGGCGTCAAAATGTAAACAAACACCATTGGTGGATCTACACCTGACATCCACTGTAATGATACCAAGTACAAGAGCGTCTCTCGTCGATACTACTATGATTATGTCTATTTTTTGGCATCACAACATCTTCTTTCGTTTTTAAAAAATGTATATTATGTTTATAAAGTCAGTAAATATGTCCCTGGACACATGAGGACTTTGAATATGACCAATGTATGATCCTGTAACTACTTGGTATCGGATTGATACCTAAATTTGTGGTATCATCAAAAACTAATTTAAAGTATCCAAACAACAGAAGAATAAGTGATTATTGCATTTTAACAGAAGTGTAGATAGAACATGTTAAAAGAGAAAGTAAGCAGATATTGACAGTAAATGAAAAATTGGATTAATAATTCATTTTCTACCACTTGTGCTTAATTATTTTGAGAAAGTAATAGGTAGATAAATGACACAATATGTTACTGCATATGTCAGCAGACTAATTAGGAGCCTTTGTTTGTTTACTTACTACTAAAAGACAAGTTGTCTTGTATGTTCACTATTTTATTAAGGACAAACTTGCAATAATAAACATATGTTTAATGTACCCTAAGACTTTTTGTTAATATAAAGCCAATAATGCAATTTTTTTGTGTTGCCCATTATTTAGAAAAGTATCGGAATAATTTTAGTACCGCTACCAAAATACCAATTTTGTCAAGAGGAGTGGTCAAAAATTCAAGCAGAAGCTTGTGAATGGCTACCAAAAGCGCCTTATTGCAGTGAAACTTGCCAAGGGACGTGTAAGCAAATATTAACATTGCTGTATGTTAAGGCTGAAACGACGCGTCGACGTAGTCGACGTCATCGGTTACGTAAATACGTCGACGCCGTTTTTGTGCGTCGACGCGTCGCATAATGACGTCACACTACCGTCATGGCGAAGCGCAAAGCAGACGATCAAAGAAGACGATGCGAGCGGTGCGAGCGAGGGGGGAAAAGCATGCCAAAAGTGTGGGAGTACTTCAATAAACGGCCTAATAATGTTGTTGTATGCACACTGTCGAGCGGAAATGGCCTATCATAGCAGCACAACGGCTATGAACGAACATTTGAAAAGAAAACCATCAACTAGTCAATCGTCCGCGCGAGCATACGTTGTCATCATTACACAAAAACATGAATGTGCCATTTGTATCTGCTAGGGGTGTAACGGTACGTGTTTTGTATTGAACCGTTTCGGTACGGGGCTTTCGGTTCGGTACGGGGGTGTACCGAACGAGTTTCTAAGCTAAAGTCTTAACAAGCTGCTTTGCTCCGTCTGCCTCTGTCTCAGCACGCAGCATTGTCCCACCCACACAACCATCTGATTGGTACACACGCAGCATTGTCCCACCCACACAACCATCTGATTGGTACACACGAAGCATTATCAGCCAATCAGCAGTGCGTATTCAGAGCGCATGTAGTCAGCGCTTCAGGGTGGAGCAGATAGGTGTTTAGCAGGTGAGCATCAGGCAGCGGACTCTCCCCAAATGATAATAAACACCTCCCAGTCAACTACTACTAACATCACTATGAGCCCGTTGACCTTCTAGAAACTTAAACTGCAGCTCAGCTCGCTCGAAATCCTGGCTTGAGGTGAAGGCTAATTAGCTCTCAGTTCCAGCCACATCGACCCCTTCTGAGCGCCTATTTTCAGCTGCTGGGAATATTGTAAACAAGAAAAGAAGCAAAGCAAGTAGACATGCTAACCTTTCTTCATTACAACTGTTAGTCACTCACTGGAATGAGTAGAATTGGTTATTGTGTACTGTGTTGGACTGGATGTTTATTTTGCACATTTTAAAAGCAATATTTAATGTTTACAGTGCTCCAGAATATTTAGATTGGCACTTTTTTGTATTGGATGTTTATCTTTATTTTTGCACATTTTAGCAAATAAGCAATACTTTCACTTTTGTTGAAATGTTTACACTGTTGTTACAGAATATTTCGTTTTGCACTTTTTTGTATTGGATGTTTATCTTTATTTTTGCACATTTTAAAGCAAAATAAGCAATACTTTTACTTTTGAAATGCTTATACTATTGCAGAATATTAAGATTTGCACTGGATGTTGACTTTTATATTTGCACATTAAAAAGCAAATAAGCTACTTTTAATTTTGTTAAATGTTAAAAGTTTTAAATGTTTACATTGTTACAGAATATTTAGTCATGTTGTTGTCAATGTTGACCTAGTGGCCATACTTCTTTTTTTTTGTAAATAAAAGCCATGCCTTTTGAAAAAACGGGCCTACATTTATTTTTTCATCTTCATTTTGAATAAAAAAATAATCGGCAAAAGGAAAAAATAATCTATAGATTCATCGAAAAAATAATCTATAGATTAACCGATTAATCGAAAAAATAATCTATAGATTAATCGATAGAAAAATAATCGTTAGCTGCAGCCTTACTGTATGTATACTTTTGACCCAGCGGATTTGCTCACATTTTCAGTAGACCCATAATAAATTCATAAAACAAGCAAACTTCATGAATGTTTTTTGTGACCAACAAGTATGTGCTCCAATCACTCTATCACAAAAAAACAAGAGTTGTAGAAAGTATTGGAAATTCAGGACAGCCATGACATTATGTTCTTTACAAGTGTCTACGACTGTATGTCTTTATTTCCAATCCTATTAATATGAGACTAATTCCTATTATTTGTGTTTTAAGGGGAGCGAAGCAAAGCGCATCACTCTGGTCCTCCAGCAGCCCTCGCAGGCTGCCGCCGCGACGCAAGCGGGCCAAACGGTTTCCGCCCAGCCCCAGGTCACGCAGGTTCAACAAACAGCCCAAGGAGGTCAGCAACAGGCCCAGGCCCCGACTCGATTGGTCCTGGGTCAGCTCCCCGGGGGAAAACTAGTGCTCCAGGGAAGCCAGCTTGCAGCCTTGACCCAGGCCCGGGCTGCGGGCCAGGCAGGAGGGCAGCCCAAAGTCCTCACCATCCAGCTGCAGGTGCAGCAGCAGCCTAACCAGCAAGGAGGCGTTAAGGTGAGACCCATGTTTTACCTTTTAGAAGGTATAATGTCATGTGAAGTATGTCATTAAAATTTGGTTCTTTAAAGGCCTACTGAAATGCGATTTTCTTATTTAAACGGGGATAGCAGGTCCATTCTATGTGTCATACTTGATCATTTCGCGATATTGCCATATTTTTGCTGAAAGGATTTAGTAGAGAACATCGACGATAAAGTTCACAACTTTTGGTCGCTGATAAAAAAGCCTTGCCTGTACCGGAAGTAGCAGACGATATGCGCGTGACGTCACCGGTTGTGGAGCTCCTCACATCTGCACATTATTTTACAATCATGGCCACCAGCAGCGAGAGCGATTCAGACCGAGAAAGCGACGATTTCCCCATTAGTTTGAGCGAGGATGAAAGATTCGTGGATGAGGAACGTGAGAGTGGAGGACTAGAGGGCAGTGGGAGCGATTCAGAAGAAAAAAGAGCCGCATCCGCCATTGATGCTGTAGTCGTACTGGCCATGATCTGATCTATTGTCTGTAAATGTACAATACTTTATATTAATGTCTATTGTAATCTATTGACAGTAATGTCAGTAAATGTACGATACTTTATACTGTAGAAGAACTTGACTAGAACTTGAAGCAATAATTATATGTAAACTATTTTATTGTTAATTTATTTCATTGTTCATGGAGTAGTCTATGACTATGTCTGTGAGTATGACTATGGAAACTGGAAATCAAGATCCTTACCCTCCTCCTTTCCCGGGTGGTGGCGATGCCCATCTCTGCCCTTCGCAAGGGACCCTCTTCGAAACACGATCTTTCGAAATGATCGCTGCATAATACACTGTACTTTGTGTGTGTGGTCCAATCCAACCGTGTTCGCTTGACCTCTCTGTTCCATAGTAAAGCTTGACTGTCATCTTTCGGGAATGTAAACAATGAAAACACCGGCTGTGTTCGTGTTGCTGCAGCCGGCCGCAATACACCGCTTCCCACCTACAGCTTTCTTCTTTGCCGTCTCCATTGTTCATTGAACAAATTGCAAAAGATTCACCAACACAGATGTCCAGAATACTGTGGAATTTTGCGATGAAAACGGACGACTTAATAGCTGGCCACCATGTTGTCCCAAAATGTCCTCTACAATCCGCGACGTCACGCGCAGGCGTCATCATACCGAAACGTTTTCCGCAGGATATTTCGGCGCAAAATTTAAAATTGCACTTTAGTAAGCTAACCCGTATTGGCATGTGTTGCAATGTTAAGATTTCATCATTTTTGTATAAACTATCAGACTGCGTGGTCGGTAGTAGTGGCTTTCAGTAGGCCTTTAAGGTGCTAATTCTAGCCTCTACTCCAGTACATTACCTTGGTATTTAAAATTGTTATGAATTCAAAGAAAGCTGTTATAGAATATATTTTATTGACATTTGAATTATATATGCAGGTACACATGGTATACAAATTGCATCTTTGAAAGGTAGCAATTGAAGTACCAGACAAAATTAATAATTAAGTTAAAATAAATGCATACATAATATTTGAACTGATTAAATACATAGCATATTTTCCGGACTATAGAACGCGCTGGTATACAAGCCGCGCCCACTAAAAAAAAAAAAAAAAAATCCATATATTAGCCACACCGTACTACAAGCCGCAGATATATACGTTGTGAAATTGGTTATTTACACACAAATATTCTGTAAATGTTTATTTACATACCTTAATTGTTTTCAAACGGTGCCTGTAAAATGGCTGAACAAACAAAACAGAAGTCATCGCCATGGACCCGCTAGCTGCGGAAGCTAGTTCTCCAATCACCTAAATAGACACCATGCTCGACGATAGTTACAGTGTTCCTGGGATTAAAGGCCTCACCTTTTTTCCTCGAAAATTGCTGTGTATTGTGGCCAAACAGCTCCATTTTTGTTTCATGGTGAATTCACATGGACAAAGATAAGACCTTCTGGAGAAAAGTTCTGTGGTCAGATGAAACAACCTTCATGGATGTTTTTTTGTGACCAACAAGTATGTGCTCCAATCACTCTATCACAAAAAAATATAAGAGTTGTAGAAATGATTGGAAAGTCAAGACAGCCATGACATTGTGTTCTTTACAAGTGTATGTACACTTTTGACCACGACTGTATATACAGTATTTTATACTACATCAATAATATACAATGAGTGTTAATCAGTAATACACTTGTGTGCAGCTTTCACATGGTCACAAAATTCACAAGTTCTATAGTTTTGGTGTTTTGTGGTGGTTGCCGCTATTTTGACTTTCCTTTGTTTACATAAAAAAAATATTTTGTTTTTGTCAGCACTTTGCAAGTCCTTATTTCTAAATGCATAAAAGTTTAATACAGTGGAACGTCGATATACCAACCTAATTGGTTCTTGAACATGGTTCGCCGACCGAAACGTTCGTATACTGAGACAAATTTCCCCATAATAAACAACGTAAACATGAATAATTGGCTCTTTGGGTGGGCGGGGTTTGATTGTAGCGGGGGGGTGTATATTGTAGCGTCCCAGAAGAGTTAGTGCTGCAAGGGGTTCTGGGTATTTGTTCTGTTGTGTTACGGTGCGGATGTTCTCCCGAAATGTGTTTGTCATTCTTGTTTGGTGTGGTTTCACTGTGTGGCGCATATTTGTAACAGTGTTAAAGTTGTTTATACGGTCACCCTCAGTGTGACCTGTATGGCTGTTGACCAAGTATGCCTTGCATTCACTTGTGTGTGTGAAAAGCCGTAGATATGATGTGACTGGGCCGGCACGCAAAGGCAGTGCCTTTTAAGGTTTATTGGCGCTCTGTACTTCTCCCTACGTCCGTGTACACAGCGGCGTTTTAAAAAGTCATACATTTTACTTTTTGAAACCGATACCGATAATTTCCGATATTACATTTTAAAGCATTTATCGGCCGATTATATCGGCAGCCCGATATTATCAGACATCTCTAGTTGGTGCACTAATTGTAAGTGTTTTTATGTTGATTTAATAAAAATTTTTTAAAAAGTATTGAGGTGGGTAAGCTTAACTTTGGAAAGCATGGTAAACAAAACGTCGGCGGACAGCCATGATCGGTAAAAAATTAATAGATTAAAAATCTGTGCGTCCAGGGGGATGCATGGACTTCCGGGATTTTGCGTCCTTTCTGATTTTCAATGCGTAAAAAGACACAAAAAGTGCGTTAACGGCAACGCTGGAAGTACACACACAGTAATTCAATCAATCAATGTTTATTTATATAGCCCTAAATCACAAGTGTCTCAAAGGGCTGCACAAGCCACAACGACATCCTCGGTTCAGATCCCACATCAGGGCAAGGAAAAACTCAACCCAGTGAGAAACCTTGGAGAGGACCGCAGATGTGGGTGACACTCTATAGCCCGCAGACTTTTTTTGGGCTCTGGGAATCACTAATAAGCCGGAGTTCTTTGAACGCAGATTTCTTGTCGGGACATATGGTACAATACAATCAGCAAGATAGGATGGAGCTAGACCGTGTAGTATTTTATACGTAAGTAGTAAAACCTTAAAGTTACATCTTAAGTGCACAGGAAGCCAGTGCTGGTGAGCCAGTATAGGTATATATATAGGTATATATGTATATAAAGGTATATACAGTATAGGCGTAATATGATCAAACTTTCTTGTTCTTGTCAAAGGTCTAGCGGTCGCATTTTGTACCAACTGTAATCTTTTAATGCTAGACATAGGGAGACCCGAAAATAATACGTGACAGTAATCGAGACGAGACGTAACGAACGCATTTATAATGATCTCGGCGTCGCTAGTGGACAAAATAGAAGGAATTTTAGCGATATTACGGAGATGAAAGAAGGCCGTTTTAGTAACAATCTTAATGTAAGACTCAAACGAGAGAGTTGGGTCTAAGATAATACCCAGATTCTTTACAGAGTCGCCTTGTGTAATTATTTGGTTGTCAAATGTGGTGGTATTATTAATTACGAAAATGGTTTCTGAAAGGCCTACTGAAATGATTTTTTTTTATTTAAACGGGGATAGCAGATCCATTCTATGTGTCATACTTGATCATTTCGCGATATTGCCATATTTTTGCTGAAAGGATTTAGTAGAGAACATCGACGATAAAGTTCGCAACTTTTGATAGCTGATAATAAAAAAAGCCTTGCCTGTACCGGAAGTAGCGTGACGTCGCAGGTTGAAGGGCTCCTCACATTTCCCCATTGTTTACACCAGCAGCGAGAGCGATTCAGACCGAGAAAGCGACGATTACCCCATTAATTTGAGCCAGGATGAAAGATTCGTGGATGAGCAACGTGAGAGTGAAGGACTAGAGTGCAGTGCAGGACGCATCTTTTTTCACTCTGACCGTAACTTAGGTACAAGCTGGCTCATTGGATTCCACACTCTCTCCTTTTTCTATTGTGGATCACGGATTTGTATTTTAAACCACCTCGGATACTATATCCTCTTGAAAATGAGAGTCGAGAACGCGAAATGGACATTCACAGTGACTTTTATCTCCATGACAATACATCGGCGAAGCACTTTAGCTACGGAGCTAACGTGATAGCATTGGGTTAAATGTAGATAGAAACAAGAGAAATAAACCCCTGACTGGAAGGATAGACAGAAAATCAACAATACTATTAAACCAGGGACATGTAACTACACGGTTAATGCTTTCCAGCCTGGCGAAGCTTAACAATGCTGTTGCTAACGACGCCATGGAAGTTAACTTAGCAACGGGACCTCACAGAGCTATGATAAAAACATTAGCGCTCCATCTACGCCAGCCAGACCTCATCTGCTCAACACCCGTGCTCACCTGCCTTCCAGCGATCGACGGAAGGACGAAGGACTTCACCCGATCATCCGTGCGGTCGGCGGCTAGCGTCGGATAGCGCGTCTGCTATCCAAGTCAAAGTCCTCCTGGTTGTGTTGCTGCAGCCAGCCGCTAATACACCGACCCCACCTACAGCTTTCTTCTTTGCAGTCTTCATTGTTCATTAAACAAATTGCTAAAGATTCACCAACACAGATGTCCAGAATACTGTGGAATTTTGAGATGAAAACAGAGCTTTTTTGTATCGGATTCAATGGTGTCCGAATACTTCCGTTTAACGATTGACGTCACGCGCATACGTCATCATACATCGACGTTTTCACCCGGAAGTTTAGCGGGAAATTAAAAAATTGCACTTTATAAGTTGCAATGTTAAGATTTCATCATTGATATATAAACTATCAGACTGCGTGGTCGGTAGTAGTGGCTTTCAGTAGGCCTTGAAGGTAGCTTGTTGAGAAATATCTCATCCAAAAAAAAGCAAGTTTGTCATGTTTGCTCACAGCATGTGTATTTTGTTTCAGTACCAACTGGTGTCAGGAGCTGGCAATGCCGGCAGCCCGCAGATACTGCAGATATCCCAAGGCCAAGGAGGGCAGAGGCTGGCAGTTCCTTTCAAAATGCTCCTGCAGCCTCAGGTAGTCATTTTCTGCTTGAAAGTATTTTGGAACTAGAGCAATGATGTTGTCTTTTCTCTGACAGACAAGCTCGGCGTCGACAGCCGGCGGGGCTGTCTCTGTGGTGAAGGTTGTCAACTCTTCAACAGCGGGACCCTCCAGCACGACCACCTCCCCGACGCAGACCATCCGCATCGCCAAGGCCCCCGGTGATTCCTCCTCTGTGCGCCGTGTGGAAATCTTGTGCAAGCAAGAGAAGGCTAACCGTATTGTTGCTGAAGCTATAGCAAGGGCCAAGGCACGGGGCGAGAAGAACCTTCCTCGAGTGCTCAACCAGGACGAACTTCCGGCCTCACAAACCTCGCCAGAAATAGGGGAAACGGTCACGGTGGTGTCCACCGCAAAGAAGAAGACAAGCGGTGGAGGGAGCAAGAAGAAAAGCCCTGTGGCTGCAGGGATACCATCCAAACTGGCAGGGGCGGCGGACAAAAAAGGCAAAGCCAAACCTGCCGGAGGGACAGTTGTAGTTGCCGGAGGCACCGTAATACCTGTGGCAGGAAACAAGAGCAAAAGTAAAACCAAGACAAAGTAAGTTGGGGAATGTCGCTTTTTTTTTTACAAAACTGTACTTTTGATGACGGCCACTTATGCGTCTCCAATCTACTCTCAGCACGATTACTCTTGTGGGAGCCAAAAAGAGAAAAAGGAATCCTTCCTCCGAGCATTCAGACGGGGAGCTGAGTCCGGCCTCACCTGCTGCGCTGGAGGAAGACCTGACCATGGTATGAACACACGCTTGAAGAGGAACTACACTTTTTGGGGATCATTCACAATCGTTATGTGAGACAAGCACACACGTTTCTCTTTTTTTTTAATGCATTGTAGTCAGGGCTGGGCGATATGGCCTTTTATTAATATCTCAATATTTTTAGGCCATGTCACGATACACAATATATATCTCCATATTTTGCCTTAGCCTTGAATGAACACTTGATGCATATAATCACAGCAGTATGATGATTCTATGTGTCTACATTAAAACATTCTTCTTCATACTGCATTAATATATGCTCATTTTAAACTTTCATGCAGAGAGGGAAATCACAACTAAAAGTGTATTTATTAAACAGTTATCAAGCAGTGGCACAAACATTCATGTAAATTCCAAAACAGAAAGTGCAAGATTGTCAGAGACATTTTAAAACAAGCTATTAGTGCACTTTTGTGCATGATGTCACTAAGATGACATATCAAAACAACACTAAATTAAAGTGCACTTATTGTACAGAACGCCACTACAATAGTTTAAAACAAATAAAGTGCACTTTTGTGCATGATGTCACACAAGATATTTCAATAAGTGTCAAATAAAAATGAGCTGCATAATAGGAAATCAAATAGTGTATGTCCTTCGTTATGTGGTAGGTTCCTGCGGACGTTATCTCCTTCTGTTGTTGACTAGTTTTTTTCATACGGTGTTGATGTGGAAATGGTTGCTTGGGCATTTTGTTGGTGTGGCACCGAACGGAGATGTTGACATGCGGAGTTTCAAGCACTCCTCATTCTCTAGCGGGTGACTTTTCAAATGATGCTACGCATTAGCAGTAATGCTACTATTTGTAGCAACGCTTTTGCCGCATACTTGTGAAACATCTTCCCGCTTGAAGCCAAACCACCGCCAGACGATGGACCCCCTGCTGTTTTTCTTGGGAATGAATTCTTCCCTCATTTGTTACCAGATTAGCACCTTCTCTCGCTCGTATTACCACTCGCACCTCTCCGCTAGCATCGCAGCTAGCGTTACCCATGTCGCTACCTCTCTGCTCCGCGACGGCGTATGACGTTGCACGTGCGACAGTATGTGGCGTGCCGTATTTTTCGGAGTATAAGTCGCACCGGAGTATAAGTCGCACCGGAGTATAAGTCGCACCGGCCGAAAATGCATAATAAAGAAGGAAAAAAACATATATACACTACCGTTCAAAAGTTTGGGGTCACCCAAACAATTTTGTGTTTGAGCCTTCATTTCTAAGAACAAGAATAGACTGTCGAGTTTCAGATGAAAGTTCTCTTTTTCTGGCCATTTTGAGCGTTTAATTGACCCCACAAATGTGATGCTCCAGAAACTCAATCTGCTCAAAGGAAGGTCAGTTTTGTAGCTTCTGTAACGAGCTAAACTGTTTTCAGATGTGTGAACATGATTGCACAAGGGTTTTCTAATCATCAATTAGCCTTCTGAGCCAATGAGCAAACACATTGTACAAGTAGAACACTGGAGTGATAGTTGCTGGAAATGGGCCTCTATACACCTATGTAGATATTGCACCACAAACCAGACATTTGCAGCTAGAATAGTCATTTACCACATTAGCAATGTATAGAGTGTATTTCTTTAAAGTTAAGACTAGAATAAAGTTATCTTCATTGAAAAGTACAGTGCTTTTCCTTCAAAAATAAGGACATTTCAATGTGACCCCAAACTTTTGAACGGTAGTGTAAGTCGCACTGGAGTATAAGTCGCATTTTTGGGGGAAATGTATTTGATAAAAGCCAACACGAAGAATAGACATTTGAAAGGCAATTTAAAATAAATAAAGAATAGTGAACAACAGGCTGAATAAGTGTACGTTATATGAGGCATAAATAACCAACTGAGAACGTGCCTGGTATGTTAACGTAACATATTATGGTAAGAGTCATTCAAATAACTAACATATAGAACATGCTATACGTTTACCAAACTATCTGTCACTCCTAATCGCTAAATCCCATGAAATCTTGTACGTCTAGTCTCTTACGTGAATGAGATAAATAATATTATTTGATATTTTACGCTAATGTGTTAATTTCACACAAAAGTCGCTCCTGAGTATAAGTCGCACCCCCGGCCAAACTATGAAAAAACTGCGATTTATAGTCCGAAAATACGGTATGTAAGAAGGTGCGCTTGTTTTATGTCTCTGTGAGAAGGAGAGACAGGAAAGAGTGAGAAAAGCCTGTAGTGTAATGCCCGCAGCTAAAAGCAACTACGTGAGAACGTATACTCCAATATCACCATATAGTCATTTTCTATATCGCACAGAGACAAACCCGCGATATATCGAGTATATTCCATATATCGCCCAGTCCTACCGCTGCATATTCAAGTACTTACACAACCGCCAGGGGGCGACGGAAAGACAGTGGACTCATGTGAACGCGAGTGAGAGAGTGACTGACAGTTGATCACCTGTAGCTCCCAAACATATTCAGAAAAATAAAGGCATTATTACATTGGTGACTTTCTCTCCCGCAGAGTGATCCACATTTTAGCCCCGGAACACACCTCACCGTTCCCAAGACATCTTCCCGTTCGTTCCTGTGCCACAAGTTGCGTGGCAAAGCTGCGTCGTTGTGCACATTTAAACAAATCGAGTCGCGTCGACAGATTATGCATAAAAAAAAAACGTCCCTTTTTTTCCCCTCAACCGCCATCGTTTGCCCGCGACGTGAAGTTAATAAACCAAATGGAGTTATGGTTGCTCACAGAGCGGTCCGCCCGCCTCCAATGTACAGACTACCGAGACATCAACGGTGCATCGAGGGACCCCATATCCATCCACCTCTCAAAAACACTTATAAATAATGGATGAATAACGTTGAATAATGGATGAATAAGGTTTTATTTGGCAAAGACATGTCCTACACTGTGAGCAGTACAGTGTGTGCCTTTTCTGCATTTTTTTCCACTTCTTTGCACTTTTAGAACACACTCTGTAATGGCATATTTATTTTTAGTTAGCTCTTTGTCTTTTGTGTCTTTTATTTTATAAATGATTCATTCTTTTTGAAGTTTCACTTTTGAAATAAAAGCCCAGTTCACATACTGTTTAAAACAGAAAGGGCAATAACATATGGTTTACATAACTTAGTAAATAATCATGATTAATAATGTTGATTTCAATACTATAAAAATAACTAGATGAGGCAATTCCTGGAGGAATTGCGTGTGAATGCTCCAATGCTGAAGTTTAACTGAAGTCCTGGAATTTTTTTTTTTTTAGAATTGTTGAAGTAGAGCACACAATTCCCAAACAGGCTGAATATTTTGAAGGTGGAACAGTGTGAATCAGATGAAAAATGTGGGAGTTGTGGGACTTTCAAAAATGTACCATTGATTTCAATGTGAATTTCCAAAAAATTTGAGAATTTCAGGGAAAATTGGGACATTTTTTGAAAATGGTAAAAAACTTAAATGGTCTGAATGAGTTGAGATGGTTGGTGTTGAAATTTTTCAAATCGGCCAAGAAAACATGTTGAATTGACAAATGGTATTATGGAATTTCAGGAAAACCGGGAATTTTTTCTTGTTCATAAAACAACTTTGTTTTTTTTCCTGATTAAGAGGAATGTTTTGACGGTGAAATTGGGTTGAAAAATGTGGAAGGAGTAGTTGCCAGAAAAAAGGGTGGAAATAGGGCTTTGGAAAAACAGGTATTCTGGAAAATCCTGGAATTGTTTTTAACTTTGAAAAATGTCCCATTGATTTCAATGGGAATTTCCAAAAAAATTGGGAATTTTGGGGAAAAGTGGGAATTTTTTGGAAAATTGTAAAAATGGTCTGTATGAGTTGAGATGGTTGGGGTTTAAATTTTTCAAATCGGTCAAGAAATATTGAAGTAGTAACATGTTGAATTGAGAAATGGTATTTCGGAATTCCTGGAATTTTGGGAAAACCGGGAATTTTTTACAGTTCATAAAACAACTTGGTTTTTTGTCCTGATTAAGAGGAATGTTTTGACGGTGGAACGGTTGAAATGCGTTGAAAAATGTGGAAGGAGTAGTTGCCAGAAAAAGGGTGGAAATAGGGCTTCGGAAAACCAGGAATTCTGGAAAATCCTGGAATTTTTTTGAACCTTGAAAAATGTCCCATTGATTTCAATGGGAATTTCCCCAAAAATTGGGAATTTCGGGGAAAAGTGGGATTTTTTTGGAAAATGGTCAAATTAAATGGTCTGAATGAGTTGAATTGGTTGGTGTTGAAATGTTTCAAATCGGTCAAGAAATGTTGAAGTAGTAACATGTTGAATTGAGAAATAGTATTACGGTATTCCTGGAATCTCGGGAAAACCAGGAATTGTTTCCTGTTCATAAAACAGTTTTTTTCCTGATTAAGATTAATGTTTTGACGGTGGAACGGTTGAAATGTGGTGAAAAATGCGGAAGAAGTAGTTGCCAGAAAAAAGAGTGGAAATAGGGCTTTGGAAAACCAGGAATTCTGGAAAATCCTGGAATTTTTTGAACTTTGAAAAATGTCCCATTGATTTCAGTGGGAATTTCCCAAAAAAATTGGGAATTTCGGGGAAAAGTGGGAATTTTTTTGAAATGGTAAAAAACTTAAATGCTCCGAATGAGTTGAGATGGTTGGTGTTGAAATTTTTCAAATGGGTCAAGAAATGTTGAAGTAGTTACATGTTGAATTGAGAAATGGTATTATGGAATTTCAGGAAAACCGGGAATTTTTCCTTTTCATAAAACAACTTTGTTTTTTGTCCTGATTAAAAGGAATTTTTGGACGGTGGAACGGTTGAAATGCGTTAAAATATGGAAGGAGTAGTTGCCAGAAAAAAGGGTGGAAATTGGGCTTTGGAAAACCAGGAATTCTGGAAAATCCTGGAATTTTTTGGAATTTTGAAAAATGTCCCATTGATTTCAGTGGGAATTTCCCAAAAAAATTGGGAATTTCGGGGAAAAGTGGAATTTTTTTTGAAAATGGTAAAAAACTTAAATGGTCTGAATGATTTGAGATGGTTGGTGTTGACATTTTTCAAATCGGTCAAGAAATGTTGAAGTAGTTACAAGTTGAATTGAGAAATGGTATTACGAAATTCCTGGAATTTCGGGAAAACCGGGAATTTTTTCCTGTTCATATAACAACTTTGTTTTTTTTTCCTGATTAAGAGGAATGTTTTGACGGTGGAACGGTTGAACTGTGTTGAAAAATGTGGAAGGAGTAATTGCCAGAAAAAAGGGTGGAAGTAGGGCTTTGGAAAACCAGGAATTCTGGAAAATCCTGGACTTTTTCGCAACTTTGAAAAATGTCCCATTGATTTCAATGGTAATTTCCCCAAAAATTGGGAATTTCGGGGAAAAGTTGGAATTTTTTTGAAAATGGTAAAAAAAAAAAAAAATTTGTCTGAATGAGTTGAGATGGTTGTTGTTGACATTTTTCAAATCGGTCAAGAAATGTTGAAGTAGGAACATGTTGAATTGAGAAATGTTATTACGGAATTCCCGGAATCTCGGGAAAACCGGGAATGTTTCCAGTTCATAAAACCACTTTGTTTTTTCCTGATTAAGATTAATGTTTTGATGGTGGAACGGTTGAAATGCGTCGAAAAATATGGAAGGAGTAGTTGCCAGAAAAAAGGGTGGAAATAGGGCTTTGGAAAACCAGGAATTCTGGAAAATCCTGGAATTGTTTGAACTTTGAAAAATGTCCCATTGATTTCAATGGGAATTTCCAAAAAAATTGGGAATTTCGGGGGAAAATGGGATTTTTTTTTGACAGTGGTAAAAAAGGTAAATGGTCTGAATGAGTTGAGATGGTTGGTGTTGAAATTTTTCACTTCGGTCAAGAAATGTTGAAGTAGTAAGATGTTGAATTGAGAAATGGTATTACGGAATTCCTGGAATCTCGGGAAGACCGGGAATTTTTTCCTGTTCATAAAACTTTGTTTTTTGTCCTGATTAAGAGGAATTTTTGGACGGTGGAACGGTTGAAATGCGTTGAAAAATGTGGAAGGAGTAGTTGCCAGAAAAAATGGTGGAAATAGGGCTTTGGAAAACCAGGAATTCTGGAAAATCCTGGAATTTTTTGGATTTTGAAAAATGTCCCATTGTGGGAATTTCCAAAAAAATTGGGAATTTCGGGGGGAAATGGGAATTTTTTTGATAATGGTAAAAAAAACGTAATTGGTCGGAATGAGTTGAGATGGAACATTTTTTCAAATTGGTCAAGAAATGTTGAAGTAGTAACATGTTGAATTGAGAAATGGTATTACGGAATTTCGGGAAAACCGGGAATTTTTCCCAGTTAATAAAACAACTTTGGTTTTTTTCCTGATTATGAGGAATGTTTTGTTGGTGGAACGGATGAATTGCGTTGAAAAATGTGGAGGGAGTAGTTGCCAGAAAAAAGGGTGGAAATAGGGCTTTGGAAAACCAGGAATTATGGAAAATCCTGGAATTTTTTTTAACTTTGAAAAATGTCCCATTGATTTCACTGGGAATTTCCAATAAATTGGGAATTTCGGGGAAAAGTGGTAATTTTTTTAAAGTGAAGTGAATGATATTTATATAGCGCTTTTTCTCTAGTGACTCAAAGCGCTTTACATAATGAAACCCAATACCTAAGTTACATTTAAACCAGTGTGGGTGGCACTGGGAGCAGGTGGGTAAAGTGTCTTGCCCAAGGACACAACGGCAGCGACTAGGATGGCGGAAGCGGGGATCGAACCTGGAACCCTCAAGTTGCTGGCACGGCCGCTCTACCAACCGAGCTATACCGCCACATTTTTCAAATCGGTCAAGAAATGTTGAAGTAGTAACATGTTGAATTGAGAAATGGTATTACGGAATTTCGGGAAAACCGGGAATTTTTTCCAGTTCATAAAATAACTTTTTGTCCTGATTAAGAGGAATTTTTTGACAGTGGAATGGTTTAAATGCGTTGAAAAATGTGGAAGGAGTAGTTGCCAGAAAAAAGGGTGGAAATAGGGCTTTGGAAAACCAGGAATTCTGGAAAATCCTGGAATTTTTTTGTACTTGAAAAAAAGAGTAGTTTGAATTTCCAAGATGGTGGAATGTGTTGAAGGTGGAATTGTTTGAATCGGTTGAAAAATGTGGAAATGGTGGAAGTTTGAAAAATGGCCAATTTTGTCCGTTGGACACATTTTCAAGCGTTGACCGGTCCGCGGTTCCAAAAAGGTTGTGGACCACTGTCGTAGTCGATAAGCTGCTTCTTTTTCCTCTATCTTCTTGTTATGGGACATTCGTACTCCGCTGTTGCCATTTCTAATATAAAATAGTGTAAAGTTCTTACTTATATCTGTCAGTAAACTCGCCATGAAAGCGCTAAAACATACCGGTGTAGTGAGTTTACATTATCCACCCAAGGAACTTTAGTTATTAGAGTTCTGGTCGGACGGGTTTTCACGGGACACACAAAATAACAATAGTATGACTCCTTTAATGCGGCATATAATCCGGTGCCCCTATAACATGAAAAAGAAACAAAAATAGACCATTCATCGGCAGTGCGACTTTATAATCCAGTGCGCCCTATGGTCCGGAAAATACGGTACTGTTTCTGTAAAAGGCTCTGCCTCGATAGGTTGTTTTTGTTTTGTTTTTGTCGTGACTTGTGCTACACTTCTGCCGTGGCAGATCTAAGCTATGTTGAAACAACACAAGAAATAAGTGCTTAGTAATGTTCAAGACGTATAGTTGGAACCTCGTTACAGTGAAAAGTAAGCAGCTATTAACAAAAAATAAACAAGTAGATGAACAAGAGTCCGGAGGGAGGATTATGTAACAGCTGTTTAGCGGCCTCTGCCAAGCAAACACCAAAAGAGAAGATGGATTGATCCATAAATCGGTAGTGTTCACACCAAGGGTAGTATCAGTATATGATAGATACCAGAGTGATTAGATTGATATTTTTGTTTTCTCTAAATCTTTTGTTGTTTTTGTTATTTATTACAAATTTAGGGATTAAGGCCCTGGAAACAGGAAGATTTGAGGTCCAAAACCAAAAGATTTAAGCAAATAGTAGATAGTAGTTTTGCTTTTGTTTATGTATTCTGTACTATTGACTCTGTTTTGCTCGAACATATGCATGTAATGAAAGGGATTAAGGAACTTCTGGTAGTTTTAAATATTGTGTTGTTGTCACCAGAAATACCTTAGTTTTTTTTGTTTTTTTAAGTTAATACATGTCTTTGGTATGAGACGATTTCACTCCTGAATAATCGGAATTGGCAACTTTGATGAAATTGTATTCAGGTGGAAAAAACTTCCTAACATTCATATTCAATTTTAAAAGGATTGATATTTATATATTGTTTAAAATAGCCATGTGGAAAATTAACGATAAGTGTTTGACCCTTTTCTCTTAAAAGAATCGTAATCAAGAATCGTTGGGAACCGGAATATATTCAAGGAACCAGACCCATCCAAACTAAACCATATGGCACCCATACTGATAGGGATGGGTACCAAATCCAGTACTTTTTTGACACCGACCGCCCTACAGATTCACGTAAAATCCAACAGTGCCATTTTCACTACCTTGGTTTGCATTTCGGTGCTTGGCGATCACTTTAGCAAAACTGAGAGTAGACTCAGATGTTGCAATTTTCAATGCCAACAAAGAAATTTACTCAAAAACACTACAACATAAGTTAAGTAAATGCGCTAGCTTGGTTGATATTGACATGCTACTACTGATTAGCAATTATACATAGCGATTTCAACACCTCCAAATTTGTTCCAGAACAATACACCTGTACAATACTTACAGTATTAACACTTTTTAGGGCACACAAACACATAAAAACACACCATAAACTATACACTACTGCCATCTAACGTCTTGGACTTGCAACTGTAATTGCACCTTAATGTAATTTAAACTCTTAAATATGATAAATACAATGTCAGGTTGAAACACTGATGACATCTATTAAACAAGGCAAGAAGCAAGGAATTAAACAGAGACAGAATTAAATTTGGCTCAATGAGGAGAGCGCGTACACCTGTACCCTTGAACAGTGTTCCACCACGCTCTGACGAAAGATTGTACGCCTCCTCTTTTATTTGGACTTTCCCTGATTACATGGCAACAGCTGTTTCTAAGGGACGGGGGGTCGTAAACAGCCATCGTCTATGGTTACAAAACAGTTCAAAGAAAAGGTGCCAGGAGGGGAGTCAGGCCCTGCTTCCTCTCCGCTTTGTAGATCTCGGGTCAAGACAAAATCTTCCTGTGGATTACAATAGAAGAAAGAAACCGACGCCTTCATGTCGCTTCCCATCCTACACAGTGGAGTTTTACAAGCCTTTTGATTGGTGGAACAAAGACAGCTTTTGTCCTATCGCAACTCATGGCAACACAAAGTTTTGTGATAACTTAGATACAATTATTCTGATACAATGTATACCAAATAGACAAATGTTATCATAATTATCTTATTTTAAAATGTTGCAATAAAAAATGAGATTTTATTATCAAAAACATTATTTATTAACACACCAAAGTACCAATAAAATACGTACCGTTGAGTACTGGTTTCGATTCCCAGGCACCAGGAATTGATACCGTATCGGTTCAAATGTGAACGGTAGCCATCACCCCTTAAAAATGTCTGGAGCCGCAAAAACTTAAAAGCCTTATATAAGTCTTATGACGAAGGCAACACATTATATAAGTGTCTATATTAGCCTACTATTAACATAACTATGTGTCGGCTGACACAAATCTTTGTTAACAGAAATGTTGAAATGTAATATTTATTCTACACATTTTTACAACATTGGAAACCATTAGTAAAACGAGTAAAATCTCTGAGGGTGAGTTAACTCCTGGAAATTTCTGGCTTAGAATGGCTAAAGGAGTACGTGTGTGTCCAAGATAACGGTAGGCTGTCTTCTTCTAATGTATTTATTAACATTTTTTTCAAGCTGGGTAACATTTACTGTGGTCCGGAACAGTATGGCACACAAACTAATATCAGAAATGCAGCCAATATTACATACAGATGTGTCATGAGACATGCAAATATGAAATAAATACACAGAGAACATAAGTAAAGGAAATAAATTGAGCTCAAATATACCTACAAACGAGGCATAATGATGCAATATGTACATACAGCTAGCCTAAATAGCATGTTAGCTTCGATTAGCTTGCAGTTATGCACTTACCAAATATGCCTGATTAGCACTCCACACAAGTCAATAACATCAACAAAACTCCCATTTGTTTATTCACGCACAGCATAAAAAGTTTGGTGGACAAAATTAGACAAAAGAGTGGTATAAAACACGTCATTCTGTGGCAGCGTCAGAGAAAGTTGTACTTGGTTTAGCATTTATTGATAGACCTATATTGTATTGGTTCTAGTATCTTTAATGTACAAAATGGATCAAAGTGGCCCCCGCAGCCATCAATTCTTATGTATGCGCCTTTTTCTGGAAAAAGTTTGGAAGCCCCTCCTCTAGAGAGACTTTCATTCAGCCTCTAGAATAAAATGACTGAGTTCAGGATGGAGCACTGGAATACAAATAATAAAAAGAAAAATGCGAAACAAATTGCAACTGCAGACACACATGACATTAAGTCTAAAACACAGGTATACTTTTATATGGCCTGCAAAGCCTGGCAATATGCGTCAAGAAACTACTTTGTCTTTCTGTATCTCCATTTAGACAAAAAATAAAAAAGTTGTACTGAATAACATCAACAAAGCTCACATTTGTGTATTCACGCACAGCATAAAAGGTTTGGTGGACAAAATGAGACAAAGAAGGAGTGGTATAAAACACGTCGAAAGTTGTACTTGTAAACAAACTACGGTGAGTTCAAGGACCGCCAAATTAGGACCCCAAAAGGCCTCCCATTCCCCGGGAGCACCTGCTGGAACCCTCTGCCCCACCTACACTACCGTTCAAAAGTTTGGGGTCACATTGAAATGGCCTTATTTGTGAAGGAAAAGCACTGTACTTTTCAATGAAGATAACTTTAAACTAGGTCTTAACTTTAAAGAAATACACTTTATACATTGGCTGCAAATGTCTGGTCTTTGGTGCAATATCTACATAGGTGTATAGAGGCCCATTTCCAGCAACTATCACTCCAGTGTTCTAATGGTACAATGTGTTTGCTCATTGGCTCAGAAGGCTAATTGATGATTAGAAAACCCTTGTGCGATCATGTTCACACATCTGAAGACAGTTTAGCTCGTTACAGAAGCTACAAAACTGACCTTCCTTTGAGCAGATTGAGTTTCTGGAGCATCACATTTGTGGGGTCAATTAAACGCTCAAAATGGCCAGAAAAAGAGAACTTTCATCTGAAACTCGACAGTCTATTCTTGTTCTTAGAAATGAAGGCTATTCCACAAAATTGTTTGGGTGACCCCAAACTTTTGAACGGTAGTGTAAATACGCCAAGCTGTCTGAAAATAGGGCCCCAAAAGGCCTCCCATTCCCTGGGAACACCTGCTGGAACCCTCAGCCCCACCAAAATACACCTAAGTAGGGCCCCAAAAAGCCTCCCATTCCCCGGGAGCAACTCTTGGAACCCTCTGCCTGACCTTAATACGCCAAACTGTCTGAAAACAGGGCCCCAAAAGGCCTCCCCAATTCCCCGGGAGCACCTGCTGGAACCCTCTGCCTCACCAAAATACACCAAACTAGGGCCCCAAAAGGCCTCTCATTCCCTGGGAACACCTGCTGGAACCCTCTGCCCCACCAAAATACACCTAAGTAGGGCCCCAAAAAGCCTCCCATTCCCCGGGAGCAACTCTTGGAACCCTCTGCCTCACCTAAATACGCCAAACTGTCTGAAAACAGGGCCCCAAAAGGCCTCCCAATTCCCTGGGAACACCTGCTGGAACCCTCTGCCTCACCAAAATACACCAAACTAGGGCCCCAAAAAGCCTCCCAATTCCCCAGGAGCAACTGTTGGAACCCTCTGCCTCACCTAAATATGCCAATTCTGTCTGAAAACAGGGCCCCAAAAGGCCTCCCAATTCCCCGGGAACACCTGCTGGAACCCTCTGCCCCACCAAAATACGCCAAACTAGGGCCCCAAAAATCCTCCCATTCCCCGGGAACACCTGCTGGAACCCTCTGCCCCACCAAAATACGCCAAACTAGGGCCCCAAAAAGCCTCCCATTCCCCGGGAACACCTGCTGGAACCCTCTGCCCCAGCAAAATACGCGAAACTGTCTGAAAACAGGGCCCCAAAAGGCCTCCCAATTCCCCGGGGACCCCTGCTGGAACCCTCTGCCCCACCAAAATACGCCAAACTAGGGCCCCAAAAGGCCTCCCATTCCCTGGGAACACCTGCTGGAACCCTCTGCCTCACCTAAATACACAAAACTGTCTGAAAATAGACCCCCGAAAGGCCTCCCATTCCCCGGAAACACCTGCTGGAACCCTCTGCCCCACCAAAATACGCAAAACTGTCTGAAAATAGGGCCCCAAAAGGCCTCCCATTCCCTGGGAACACCTGCTGGAATTCTCTGCCTCACCTAAATACGCCAAACTGTCTGAAAATAGGGCCCCAAAAGGCCTCCCATTCCCTGGGAACACCTGCTGGAACCCTCTGCTTCACCTAAATACGCCAAACTGTCTGAAAATAGGGCCCTAAAAGGCCTCCCATTCCCTGGGAGCACCTGCTGGAACCCTCTGCCCCACCAAAATACGCCAAACTAGGCCCCCAAAAGGCCTTCCATTACCCGGGAACACCTGCTAAAACCCTCTGCCCCACCAAAATACGCGAAACTGTCTGAAAATAGGGCCCCAAAAGGCCTCCCATTCCCTGGGAACACCTGCTGGAACCCTCTGCTTCACCTAAATACGCCAAACTGTTTGAAAATAGGGCCCTAAAAGGCCTCCCATTCCCTGGGAGCACCTGCTGGAACCCTCTGCCCCACCAAAATACGCCAAACTAGGGCCCCAAAAGGCCTCTCATTCCCCGGGAACATCTGCTAAAACCCTCTGTCCCACCAAAATACGCGAAACTGTCTGAAAATAGGGCCCCAAAAGGCCTCCCATTCCCCGGGGACCCCTGCTGGAACCCTCTGCCTCACCTAAATACGCCAAACTGCACAAGAAGGCGGGGAAGAAGAGGGGAAAAGGCGGCCAAAATGGTCAAAAGTCCCAATTTTGTTCAAAATACCTACCCGGGTTCCAGTCCCACGAGTCCCGCCGGACATTTAGTACAATACCGCGCTCGCGAAATACTGTCATCAGTGAAGCATGTTTAATACAAACAGTGGGATTTCTAACAATTAGGAAGGTTTGTGTCATGTTTGTCCTTCTAAAGCAAGGGTGGGCAATTCATTTTTACCGGGGGCCGAATGAGCAACCTGAGCACTGCTGGAGGGCCACGCCGACAGTATTTCAATTAAATTTTGCGCAAATTATTTTTGATATACCGTAAGATAAATAATAATAATAATGATAATAATAATTTAATTTAACCTAACTTAACTTTATATAAAAGCAGATTGCTTTTGATGGTTTTATTTTTAACACTGTCTTACACAACACTTCCTGTTGTATGATACAATGCAAAAATGTCAATTTTTGTCACTTTATCCTGCATCCTCTTTAAAAGTCCAACATTTTTCCCCGTCAGATTTGGATAACCATCTGTTGTCACACCTGCCAGCTTGTCCCATTTCAGTCCTAACATGTCCAAACACGCATTTACCTATGTGAACAAGTCATTACCTGTGGTTGTCTCTTTAATTGACTGCATGGCTGCCAGCTCCTCCGTGATTTGAAAGTCTGCAGTTATCCCACGTTAGAAGATGAGCAGCTGGGCGGTGTCACGTACATCGCAGCTCTCATCCGAAGCCAGCGAAAAACAGTCAAAGTCGGCCGTTCTGTTCTTCAGCTGAAGCTCCAGGTTTCCAGCGATGGTCTCAACCCGCCTTGTTACAGTGCGTCGGGAGAGTGACACATTCTCAAATGCGCCCCTCTTCTCCGAAGACATATCAGCGCAACAGAGTCCTATAAGCACTCCTTAATAAACTCTCTGTCAGAAAACGCCTTACTTTTTCTGGCGATTTTGGGAGAAATGACGAAACTTGTCCTGACAGCTGCATCTCTGGGGGTGTGAAATTTGGCATAAAGTCCTTGTTGGGTTTGCAGTTTTACCATCAACGCATCAGCCTCCCTTGCGCGCGCTTCACCAGACAGATTCCGGTATTTTTCGTCGTGTAGTGGCGATTCAAATTATATTCTTTAAACACAGCAACCTGTGTACCACAAATTAAGCACACGGCTTTACCTCTAATTTCTGTAAAGAAATACTTGGCAGTCCATGTCTTGTTGAAAACACGGCATTCGTCATCAACTTTTCTCTTTTTAGCGTCTCGGGGGTAACCGTGCATCCCTTGTCGCTGTGCACCTTCACTCACAGGTTACACACGGACATACGACCATAAATAACACTTTTCAAAATAAAAGCAGCACAGTTGTATTGCACGCACGACATAGATGCTTTTTTTAATTATGGACCGAGTCCCTTTGGGACAGAGGACCCTATTGTATTTCTAGCGTTTTATTATTATACTGCCGCCTCTTTGAGCTGTAATTTGACCCCTTAACATGCTTCAAAACTCACCAAATTGGACACACACATCAGGACTGGCGAAAATGGCGATCTAATAAAAAAACCAAACCCCAAAACTCAAAATTGCGCTTTAGCACCCTCTAGGAAGAAAACACAGACAAAACTGCCTTTAACTCCCAGTAGGAATGTCTGAGAGACATGAAACAAAAACCTCTATGTAGGTCTCACTTTGACCTAGATTTCATACACTGACAACCCCCAGCAAAAATCAACAGGAAGTTTGCAATTCCCCCTTCAAAACAAAAGTTGAGTAAAAACAGTCACCTTTTTTCAAACATTATCTCCTCTGAGCGCGTTCGTCTCGGATTCAAATTAGCACAGGAGAGAGATTGAACCCTTCTGATTAATAGTTGATGAAAGAGTTTTAATTACTGCTCCGGTTTGGATTTTATGAGCCCTCAAAGTCGGTCCCGTCCATCGCTGCTTGCAGCTTTAATTTATTTTGTAATTTGTGATTGCCGCTGTTCACATCCACTCACAATCGCGCACGAGCATACGCCCACACGGAAGTAATACAAATAACGCTTTTCAAAACAGAAGCAGCACCGTTGTATTTCACACTCGACATAGATACTTTTTTAAATGTATTTTGTAATTTATGATTGGCCTCACGTGGGCCGGACAGGGACGCACAAAGGGCCGGATGTGGCACAAAGGGCTGGATGTGGCCCAGGTCTGTTCTAAAGAAACCATATGAAATAAAAAATATATACTTCTACTGTTTTCACAAATTTTCGAAAAAGCTCCAGGGAGCCACTAGGGCGGCGCTAAAGAGCCGCGGGTTTCAGACCCCCGATTTAGGGAGTCGTTCCTGAGGCGTCTGTTTGCATGTTGACTACTATGTGTATGAAATAAACCTCACTTATATTAGACAAAGTTGAAACTTACACATTGAAATCTCCCTCGTCCAGAAACGGCGCTCTAACCGCGTGGTGAAAAGAAAGAAGTACACGGAAGACCTGGACATCAAGATAACCGACGACGAGGACGAGCAGGAAGATGTCGACGTCATGACGACCACGGCGGCCGTGGCCTCCATCAGCACGCAGCCTTTAGTGGCGGCGCCAGCAGCGGCGGCCGCAGCTCACGTCCAGCAGGGAATGGCGTTCGACGCTGACGGCATGCCTGGCATGCAGTTCTTCGTGGTGTGTGGAACTTTTCAAAACAACTTAACCATTTTCAGACTGACACTGCATGCTCTATAAGTCGCTGGCTTCATTGGCTGTCTTCACTTTGCAGGAAAACCCAAGTGAAGAAGACGCGGCCATTGTGGATAAAGTCCTTTCCATGCGATTAACAAAGAAAGAAGTATGTTGATTCAGTTTGCGTTTCATTCACTGGAGCTTTTGAATTGCTTGCCTTTTTTTTTTGTCTGAAACCTAATGACCGCTACTCTCTCCTAGGTCTTCCAAGGCCAGTACACCAATGTCGAGGAATTCTTTGTGAAGTACAAGAACTAGTAAGTCCAACAACCTTGATCGAAAATATATATCCTGCAAAGCAGTGTTTTTCAATCTTTTTTTGAGCCAAGACACATTTTTTTCATTGAAAAAATACGGAAGCACACCACCAGCAGAAAAGGTTAAAAAATGAAACCCCACCAGGTTGTCGTGCCTTATTTTGAGTTTGTTGTTGTTTCCTGTGTGTCGTGGTTTAGTTCCTGTCTTGCGCTGTTATTTTGGTGACCCTTCCTGTTTTGTTGGTGTTCTCCTGTAGCAGCTTCACGCCTTCCTTTGAGTGCTATTGCCCGCACCTGCTTTGTTTTCGCAATCAATACTATTGAAGTTGTGCGTACGCTACGGATGATGTTTGATAAGAAATTATCGAGTTCCTTATCGATTCTCTTATCGAATCCAGATAGGTTGTTGTATATGGAAAAATACACAATATTTGGTTTAACAAAAGCTCACTTTTGTTTTATAAGAAAAAAATAAAATAAACTAAATAAATAATTATTGACTGTTACCCCCCTAAAAAAAATTAAAAAATATTGACCGTTGTTAC
This sequence comes from Entelurus aequoreus, assembly GCF_033978785.1. Lineage (NCBI taxonomy): Eukaryota > Metazoa > Chordata > Actinopteri > Syngnathiformes > Syngnathidae > Entelurus > Entelurus aequoreus. Next base: position 58,113,594 of record NC_084744.1, on the reverse strand, counting down.
CCAAAGTATATTAAGTGGGATTTTTCAGAAAAACAAATATATACAGTAACACAAGAACAACCTGTCTCTGTGATCACTATAGGTGTATAAATAATAATTTAGTGTTAAATTAAATTTAGTCCCTTGGGCACAAAACTGAAAATAATACAGCTCTCCAAAAAGTGCACTTCTGCTGCTATTGGAACATACTAACTACACACACTATGACACTAAGAACACCACAGTCATCAATCAACAATTCTTTTTCCAAAAAATTATTTCGATGGTGGAAATACACGACTTGCAGCCATTTTAAGTCCTCAAAACATCCATTGAAACAGTGCACAAATATCGTTTTTCAATAAACATCTTAATATCAAATTTAACCACTTTCCACCTTAATATTGAGTTACATAAACAAGTTCAACAGTTTACTTACAGACTTATCTTTTCCAAGGCTTGTAAGAGCTAACACAACTTGTCTACTTCTCAATTGTCTCACGAACTGAACTGACGTCGCCAACCCGGAAGTGCCCAAACTAATGACGCGTTGTATTTTCATATCGCCACAAGGTGTCGGTAAGAGTCTACAATCAAATGGGCACAGGACGGGATTCGAATAATATATAACATAATAATATAACATTGTTGATTGTCATGTCATGTACGGATGTGCTTTGTGGACGCCGTCTTTGCTCCACACGCTGTAAGTTTTTGCTGTCGTCCAGCATTCTGTTTTTGTTGACTTTGTAGCCAGTTCAGTTTTACGTTTGTTTTACAGAGCCTTCCCTATGCTTCAGTGCCTTTTCCTAGCAGGACTTGCCTTTTGTTAATTTTTGGTTTAAGCGTTACATACCTTTTTACCTGCCCGCTGTGCTCTGCATATTGGGATCACGACAAACCATCTTCGACGCGTTCCGACTCCTACAAAGCAATGAACTACCTGCTGCCACCTACTGATATGGATAGAGTATTACAAGATTGCCCTGCCAAGCTCTACACAGCACAGGCACTAGACAACGGCACATTATTATGATTATTGATTTGCAAAAAGATTTTTGTGGACCAATTAGGTGAAGTTGCATAATTTCCCATGGCACACCAGGCAATATCTCACGGCACACTAGTGTGCCGCGGCACAGTGGTTGAAAATCACTGCTGTAAAGCAAGGGTGTCCAAAGTACGGGTATATTGTACGACTCTACATAAAACGGTGGTACCATTTTTCCATTCATAATAATATGCTATAAAAAAACATTGCACATTTTGCGGTAATATTCTGGCGACTGAGCTGCCAGTTTTTACCGCTAAATCAGCAGATGTTGTAATTGCATTAGGTCAGAGGTGTCAAAGTCGTTTTCACTGAGGGCCACGTCACAGCTATGTTTGGCCCCACAGGGCTGCTTCTAACAGTGAATTGTACTATTGCACAATTTTTTATGCATTTTATTAGTAGATTTTTTTTAAACTAAAAGGTAAAAAAAAAAATTCTAAGCTGCAATAATTTTGCCTCAAAATGTAGCGTATATGACTGTAAATGGAAAAACAGTACTGCTGTTTTAATGGTAAAAAAAAAAAAAAAAAAGGCAGCTCCGTTGCCAGAATTTTACTGTATAATTTAGATTACTTTTTTTTACTGTAAATAAAAAAACTGCAATTTTACAGTAAAATTTTGGCACCTGAGCTTCCAGTTTTTTTTTTGTTTTTTTTTTAATTATCGCAAATCAACTACTGTAGATTTTTCAGTGTGTTACTGTAAATGCCAAATACCACAGATTATTACAGTAAAAGTACTGGGGTTTTTTTTTCATTTAGAGAAAAATGCTGTAAAAACCACAGTAAATTTCACAATTTCACCATGAACTCTATTGCTACTTTTACATTGCACAATTTGATGGATAACTTGCTTTGAAATCAATATTATTAGTATTTTTTTCTATTTAAAAAATTGTTTGAATGTTTAATAATATACACTACCGTTCAAAAGTTTGGGGTCACATTGAAATGTCCTTATTTTTGAAGGAAAAGCACTGTACTTTTCAATGAAGATAACTTTAAACTAGTCTTAACTTTAAAGAAATACACTCTATACATTGCTAATGTGGTAAATGACTATTCTAGCTGCAAATGTCTGGTTTTTGGTGCAATATCTACATAGGTGTATAGAGGCCCATTTCCAGCAACTATCACTCCAGTGTTCTAATGGTACAATGTGTTTGCTCATTGGCTCAGAAGGCTAATTGATGATTAGAAAACCCTTGTGCAATCATGTTCACACATCTGAAAACACTTTAGCTCGTTACAGAAGCTACAAAACTGACCTTCCTTTGAGCAGATTGAGTTTCTGGAGCATCACATTTGTGGGGTAAATTAAACACTCAAAATGGCCAGAAAAAGAGAACTTTCATCTGAAACTCGACAGTCTATTCTTGTTCTTAGAAATGAAGGCTGTTGCACAAAATTGTTTGGGTGACCCCAAACTTTTGAACGGTAGTGTAGTTTTGCATAATTAGACAATATATAAGTTAACATAATTTGAGACTACATGGAGTACATATTTTTTTCTCCCAAAATAGAAAGAAAGGATATATTTAGTAAGAAAAGTTACAGTACTTTATTGATACATATTATTTCCAGGCTTTCGAGGGCCAAATAAAATGGCAAATATAATAGCTTCAAGGTGGGTAAGCACAACCAGCATTATGCCGTACATTAGGCGCACCAGGTTATAAGGCACGCTGTCCATTTTTTTTTTTTAAATTAAAGGATTTTAAGTGCGCCTTATAGTCCGGAAAATACGGTACTTTAATCAAATAATAATTTACTTAGGATTCCGTAATTATTGAATTTAATTTTGTATCCGGTTTGGGCCAATGTGGTTTATTGACACTTGAATGTGACTGGAATCGACTCACTCATGCTCACCTTCTTGTTCCCAGTTCATACTTGCACTGTGAATGGGCCAGCTTGGAGCAGCTGGAGAAGGACAAGAGGATCCATCAAAAGATCAAAAGGTTCAAGACCAAACATGCGCAGATGAGGCATATCTTCCAGGAGGTGAGAGGGGGGGGACACTTGGGTGCGGCAGCTTGAGTCGCAACCCGTTCTGCTGAAGTTACATTGAGATGGCATTTGGCAGGAGGAGGAGCTTTTCAACCCGGACTACGTGGAAGCGGACAGGATCCTGGACGAGTCGCACAGTGTAGACAAAGACAACGGCGAGGTAGAAGAAACTGCACCGAAAAGAGACTCCTATGTGTGCCAAGTAACATCCCGTGTTCCCTCCAGCCTGTGGTGTACTACTTGGTGAAGTGGTGCTCCCTGCCTTACGAAGACGCCACATGGGAGCTGAAGGAGGACGTGGACGAGGGAAAGGTGGAAGAGTTCCGTAAACTCCTAAACCGGCAACCCCGTCTCAAGAGAACGGTAAGAATCCAAGTGGTATGGAATCAATTAAGTAATATTAAATATCCTGTTTAACTGTTGACTTTTAATATTGAACTAGATGAGGTGTGAATGCGCCAATGCTGAAGTTGAAGTGAAATGCTGACAGAATGTAGTATGAATGTAAGAATAGTTGGAATGTTGAAGAGTTTAAATATCCGGGAAAAACTGAATTTGTTTTGGTACTTGGGAAAGTGTTAGTTGGATGAGTGGAATGTGTTGAAGGTGGAATGGTTTGAATCGGTTGAAAAGTGTGCAAATTGTGGAAGTTTAAAAAATGGACAATTCATTATGAATTGTGATAATGTCCCTGAAAACTGGAAATTATTGGAAAACCGGGATTTTTTTTTTTCCATTGTTGAAGGACAGCACACAATTTTGAACAGACTGAATAGTTTGAGGTTGGAACAGTTTTAATCGGACGAAAAATGTGGGAATTGTGTAACTTTCAAAAATGTCCAGTTCATTACAATGGGAATTTGATGGAAATGGTAAATGGGTTGTACTTGTATAGCGCTTATCTACCTTTTTAAGGAACTCAAAGCGCTTTGACGCTATTTCCACATTCACCCATTCACACACACACATTCAAACACTGATGGCGGGAATATTTTTGAAAATGTTTAAAAAATGTGAATGTTCTAAATGGTTGGTGTTGGAATTTTTCAAATCGGTCGAGAAATGTTGAAGTAGTAACATTTTTAATTGAGAAATGGTATAATGGAATTCCTAGAAATTTGGGAAAACCAGGAATTTTTCCAGTTCGAAAAACATCATTTTTGTCCTGATTAAGAGGTGGAACGGTTGAAGTGTGTTGAAAAATGTGGAAGAAGTAGGGTTTTGAAAAAACGTGAATCCTGGGAATTCCTGGAATTTTTTTGAACTTGGAAAAATGACAGTTTGAATGTCCAGGATGAGTGGAATGGTTTGAACCGGTTTAAAAATGGCCAATTCATTTTGAATGGGGATAATGTCCCTGAAAACTGGGAATTCATGGAAAACCGGGAATTTTTAGAAATTGTTGGAGAGCACACAATTTTGAACAGGCTGAAGATTTTGAAGTTGGAACAGTTTGAATTGGATGAAAAATGTGGGAATTGTGGAACTTTGAAAAATGTCCCGTTCATTTCAGTGGGAATTTGATGGAAATTTGGGAAAAGTGGGAATATTTTTGAAAATGTTTTAAAAATGAGAATGTTCTAAATGGTTGGTGTTGGAATTTTTTAAATCGGTCAAGAAATGTTGAAGTAGTAACATTTTTAATTGAGAAATGGTATAATGGAATTCCTGGAATTTTGGGAAAAACCTTGAATTTTTCCGGTTCAAAAAACAACTTCATTTTTGTCCTGATTTAGAGGTGGAACGGTTGAAGTGTGTTGAAAAATGTGGAAGAAGTAGGGTTTTGAAAAAACGTGAATCCTGGGAATTCCTGGAATTTTTTTGAACTTGGAAAAATGACAGTTTGAATGTCCAGGATGAGTGGAATGGTTTGAACCGGTTTAAAAATGGCCAATTCATTTTGAATGGGGATAATGTCCCTGAAAACTGGGAATTCATGGAAAACCGGGAATTTTTAGAAATTGTTGGAGAGCACACAATTTTGAACAGGCTGAAGATTTTGAAGTTGAAACAGTTTGAATTGGATGAAAAATGTGGGAATTGTGGAACTTTGAAAAATGTCCCGTTCATTTCATTGGGAATTTGATGGAAATTTGGTAAAAGTGGGAATATTTTTGAAAATGTTTAAAAAATGTGAATGTTCTAAATGGTTGGTGTTGGAATTTTTCAAATCGGTCGAGAAATGTTGAAGTAGTAACATTTTTAATTGAGAAATGGTATAATGGAATTCCTGGAAATTTGGGAAAAACCTTGAATTTTTCCGGTTCAAAAAACAACTTCTTTTTTGTCCTGATTTAGAGGTGGAACGGTTGAAGTGTGTTGAAAATGTGGAAGAAGTAGTCAACAGAAAAAAGGGTTTGAAAAAGACGGGAATTCCTGGAATTTTTTTTAACTTGGAAAAATGATAGTTTAAATGTCCAGGATGAGCGGAATATGTTGACGGTGGAATGGTTTGAATCGGTTTAAAAATGGCCAATTCATTTTGAATGGGGATTATGTCTCTAAAAACTGGGAATTCTTGGAAAACCGGGATTATTTTTTTTTAAGTTGTTGAAGGCCAGCACACAATTTTGAACAGGCTGAATATTTTGAAGTTGGAACAGTTTGAATTGGATGAAAAATGTGGGAATTGTGGAACTTTGAAAAATTTCCAGTTCATCACAATGGGAATTTGATGGAAATTTGGGAATTTTTTTGAAAATGTAAAAAAATTTGAATGTTCTGAGTTATAATGGTTACACTGGTTGGTGTTGGAATTTTTCAAATCGGTCTAGAAATGTTGAAGTAGTAACATTTTTAATTGAGAAATGGTATTTTGACCACTCCTCTTGGTGCGGTTCAGCTAAATGTGTTGGTTTTCTGACATGGACTTGTTTCTTCAGCATTGTCCACACGTTGGGAAGGCCATTCTAAAACCTTCATTCTGGCCTGATTTAGCTAGAATTCATAAAAGAAGCAAACTTGTTGGTCACAAATTGTTTTTTGTGACCAACAAGTATGTGCTCCAATCACTCTATCACAAAAAATAAGAGTTGTAGAAATGATTGGAAACTCAAGACAGCCATGACATGATGTTCTTTACAAGTGTATGTCAACTTTTGATCACGACTGTACCAAGTTATGACTCTAAGGCAGGGGTCACCAACGCGGTGCCCGCGGGCACCAGGTAGCCCGTAAGGACCAGATGAGTCGCCCGCTGGCCTGTTCTAAAAATAGCTCAAATAGCAGCACTTACCAGTGAGCTGCCTCTATTTTTTAAATTTTATTTATTTACTAGCAAGCTGGTCTCGCTTTGCTCGACATTTTTCATTCTAAGAGAGACAAAACTCAAATAGAATTTGAAAATCCAAGAAAATATTTTAAAGACTTGGTCTTCACTTGTTTAAATAAATTCATTTATTTTTTTACTTTGTTTCTTATAACTTTTAGAAAGACAATTTTAGAGAAAAAATACAACCTTAAAAATGATTTTAGGATTTTTAAACACATATACCTTTTTACCTTTTAAATTCCTTCCTCTTCTTTCCTGACAATTTAAATCAATGTTCAAGTAATTTTTTTTTTTTATTGTAAAGAATAATAAATGTATTTTAATTTAATTCTTCATTTTAGCTTCTGTTTTTTCGACAAAGAATATTTGTGAAATATTTCTTCAAACTTATTATGATTAAAATTCAAAACAATTATTCTGGCAAATCTATAAATTTCTGTAGAATCAAATTTAAATCTTATTTCAAAGTCTTTTTTTTTATTTTTTATTTTTGTTCTGGAAAATCTAGAAGAAATAATGATTTGTCTTTGTTAGAAATATAGCTTCATCCAATTTGTTATATATTCTAACAAAGTGCAGATTGGATTTTAACCTATTTAAAACATGTCATCAAAATTCTAAAATTAATCTTAATCAGGAAAAATTACTAATGATGTTCCATAAATTATTTTTTTAATTTTTTCAAAAAGATTTGAATTAGCTAGTTTTTCTCTTCTTTTTTTCGGTTGTATTTTGAATTTTAAAGAGTCGAAATTGAAGATAAGCTATGTTTCAAAATGTAATTGTCATTTTTTTTCGTGTTTTCTCCTCTTTTAAACCATTCAATTAAGTGTAAATATCATTAATTATTAATAATAACATAGAGTTAAAGGTAAATTGAGCAAATTGGCTATTTCTGGCAATTTATTTAAGTGTGTATCAAACTGGTAGCCCTTCGCATTAATCACTACCCAAGAAGTAGCTCTTGGTTTCAAAAAGGTTGGTGACCCTTGCTCTAAGGTGTATGGCTGTGGAAATAAAAGTGTACATTTAGATTAAAAAAGTTTAGCATGCTTAAGTTTGTTCACGCTCTCCTCTTCCGCAGACCCGACCGCCGGCTGGCTCCTGGAAGAAGTTGGAGGAGACCAAAGAGTACAAGAATGGGAACGTACTTAGAGAGTATCAACTGGAGGGTGTCAACTGGCTGCTCTTCAACTGGTACAACAGGTATGTATCAGACCCAGTCACATGATGAGTTAAATCATACTCTAAAGGCCTTAGTGGCCACATGCGTGGACAGCACCTTTTAGCTCTTATTTCCAAAATTGTGTACACTACTGAATTGGGGTCTTATGTGCTTATGTGGACACTTATACTGCCATCTGGGGGTGTCAGAAGAGTATAACATAAAATGGAATTTGGGGGAAAAAAGTGTAAAAATAAGAATTAGCATGTCACTATTATTATTGTTATTAATATTTCTGCTTCCTACATTATATATCAATATAGATCAATACAGTCTGCAGGGATACAGTCCGTAAACACACATGATTGTATTTCCTTATGACAAAAAAATAAAAAAATACCATACATAGTGTTGACCGGTCCGCAGCTACAAAAAGGTTGGGGACCACTGGTATAGAGCATGCCAGTATATAAGCCTCACCCACTAATATTTGACATATTTTAGCCGCATAAGCTGCAGATGTATGTTTTGAAATGAGTTACACAGAAATATTTTGTAAATTATTATTTACATACCATAATTGTTTCCAAATGGTGTCTGTAACGCGGCAGTAAAACGGATGATTACACAAAACAGAAGTCATCGTCATGGACCCACTAGCTGCGGAAACTAGGTCTCCAATCAGCTGAACAGTTTGAATCAGATGAAAAATGTGGGAGTTGTGGAACATTGAAGAATGTCCCATTGACTTCAATGGGAATTTCACAAAAATTTGGGAATTTCGGGAAAAGCGGGGAATTTTTTTGAAAATGGTAAAAAAACAAACTTCAATGGTCTGAATGAGTTGAAATGGCTGGTGTTGGAATTTTTCAAATCGGTCTAGAAATGTTAAAGTAGTAACATGTTGAATTGAGAAAATGGTATTGCAGAATTTCGGGAAAACCGGGAATTTTTCCAGTTCAAAAAACAACTTCGTTTTTTTTATCCTGATTAAAAGGAATGATTTGATGGTGGAACGGTCGAAGTGGGTTGAAAAATGTGGAAGGAGTAGTCGCCAGAAAAAAAGGGGGAAATAGGGCTTTGGAAAACCAGGGATTCCGGAAAATCCTGGAATTTTTTTGAACTTGGAAAAAAATTAGTTTAAATTTCCAGGATGGTGGAATGTGTTGAAGGTGGAATGGCTTGAATCGGTTGAAAAATGTGGACATGGTGGAAGTTTGAAAAATGGCCAATTCATTTTGAGTGGGAAAAATGTCCCCGGAAAACCTGGAATTCTGGGAATTTTTGGAATTTGTCAAGGGAAAGCCCGCGATTCCCGAATAGGCTGAACAGTTTGAAGTTGGAGCGGTTTGAATCGGGTGAAAAATGTGAAAGGTAGAGAGCGCCAAAATCTGGAGAAAAATATGTTTTTGGTGTAGAAAACCATATGTGTGAATGCTCCAATGCTCAAGTTGAACTGTAATCCTGGACATTTTTTTAAATTGTTGCAGTTGTGATAGACTCCAGCACCCCCAGCAACCCCAAAAGGGACAAGGGGTAGAAAATGGATGGTTAGATGGAAGTAGTGCACACAAATCCCAAACAGGCTGAATATTTTGAAAATGGAACAGTTTGAATCAGATGAAAAATGTGGGAGTTGTGGAACATTGAAGAATGTCCCATTGATTTCAATGGGAATTTCCCCAAAATTTGGGAATTTCGGGAAAACCGGGAATTTTTCCAGTTCAAAAAACAACTTCGTTTTTTTGTCCTGATTAAAAGGAATGATTTGACAGTGGAACGGTTGAAATGTGTTGAAAAATGTGGGAGTAGTAGTCGCCAGAAAAAAAGGTGGAAATAAGGCTTTGGAAAACCTGGAATTCTGGGAAATCTGGGAATTTTTTGGAATTTAGGAAAAAATGTAGTTTAAATTTCCAGGATGGTGGGGAATGTGTTGAAGGTGGAATGGTTTGAATCGGTTGGAAATGGTGGAAGTTTGTAAAATGGTCGATTCATTTTGAGTGGGGAAAATGTCCCCAGAAAACCTGGAAATCTGGGAATTTTTGGAATTTGTCAAGGGAAAGCCCACGATTCCCGAATAGGCTGAACAGTTTGAAGTTGGAACGGTTTGAATCGGATGAAAAATGTGAAAGGTAGAGAGCGCCAAAATCTGGAGAAAAATACATTTTTGGTGTAGAAAACCATATGTGTGAATGCTCCAATGCTCAAGTTGAACTGTAATCCTGGACATTTTTTTAAATTGTTGCAGTTGTGATAGACTCCAGCATCCCCAGCAACCCCAAAAGGGACAAGGGGTAGAAAATGGATGGTTAGATGGAAGTAGTGCACACAAATCCCAAACAGGCTGAATATTTTGAAAACCATGTGTGTGAATGCTTTGGAGCAATTAGCTGGGGGCCGCACTTTGGACGGCCTGGGCTCAGGGGTTGGGCAGTCAAGAACACGGTAGCTTGAGTCGTCGTTCCACTCCAATTTGTCAGTGTCCTCAAGTGAGATTCTACTGAAGAAAAGGTAAGGACCGCCACGTTTTAAGTTTTGTCTTTTTCTGGCTTCAGGCAAAACTGCATCCTGGCAGACGAGATGGGTCTCGGGAAGACCATCCAGTCCATCGCACTCCTGTCTGAGATTTACGCTGCTGGGCTCCAAGGCCCCTTCCTCGTCATCGCACCCCTTTCCACCATCACAAACTGGGAGCGGGAGTTCTCCACATGGACCGACATGAACGCCATTGTGTACCACGGCAGCTTAGCCAGCAGGCAGATGATCCAACAGTACGAGATGTACAGCAAAGACGACAAGGTAGCCTCATCCCTCGGCCCTGGCTAACCAGAATTTCACTGCACGTTTCTAACTGGTCTTCATTCTACGCACAGGAACATTTAATCCCAGGCGCGTACAAGTTCGATGCCCTCATCACTACTTTTGAGATGATACTGTCCGACTGTCCCGAGTTGAGGGAGATCTCCTGGCGTTGCGTGATCATCGACGAGGCTCATCGCCTGAAGAATCGCAACTGCAAGCTGTTGGACAGCTTGAAGATGTTGGACCTGGTTAGTCCACCCTAGCCAATCTTGCTTTGGTCTCTTTGACTGGTTGTTGTTTCCCCAGGAACACAAAGTGTTGTTGACCGGCACTCCCCTGCAGAACACCGTGGAGGAACTCTTCAGTTTGCTTCATTTCCTGGAGCCTGCCCAATTCTCATCCGAGATCGAATTCCTCAGAGATTTTGGAGACCTCAAAACAGAGGAGCAGGTACAAAATATGATCATCTTGGCTCAATCCGACATGCCAACTTGTTTAAATGACAGGGTTTCTGCAGGTCAAATTAGGGCCTTAATGGCATTGAAAGCATTAAATATGATGTCCACAGGCATTAACAATTTCATACTATTGTAGGCCAAAAATTTAAAAAAAACCGGACTTGCTTCAGCAGCTCAATACTGGTGCTGTAGTTGTAGGAGATGTCTCGAAACGTCATCAGGAGTCCCGATAAAGCCCGAAAATTTTTAAAAATTCATATTTTTTGAAAAAATGTTTTCGCTATAATGTCGTAAGGGGGGACCCTTACACAAACATTCAAAAAAACGGACTTGCTTCAGCAGCACAATACTGGTCTTGTAGTTGTAGGAGATGTCTCAAAACCTCATCAGGAGTCCAGACAGAACCCAAAAATGGCAGAAAATGCATATTGTTGGAAAACTTTTTCGCTAAAATGTCGTAAGGGGGGAGGGACCCTTACACAAACATTAAAAAAAACGGACTTGCTTCAGCAGCACAATACTGGTGCTGTAGTTGTAGGAGATGTCTCGAAACGTTATCAGGAGTCCCGATAAAACCCGAAAATGGCAAAAAATGCATTTTAAAAAAAAAATGTTTCGCTAAAATGTAGTAAGATGGGACCCTTACACAAAAATTAAAAAAAACGGACTTGCTTCAGCAGCACAATACTGGTGCTGTAGTTGTAGGAGATTACTCAAAGCCTCATCAGGAGTCCAGACAGAACCCGAAAATGGCAGAAAATGCATATTGTTGGAAAACTTTTTCGCTAAAATGTCGTAAGGGGGGAGGGACCCTTACACAAACATAAAAAAAAAAGTACTTGCTTCAGCAGCACAATACGTGTCCTGTAGTTGTAGTAGATGTCTCGAAACGTTATCAGGAGTCCCGATAAAACCCAAAAATGTCAGAAAATGTATATTTTTGGAAAACTTTTTTTCGCGAAAATGTCGTAAGGGGGGGACCCTTACTCAAAAATAAAAAAAAACGGACTTGCTTCAGCATCACAATGCTGGTGCTGTAGTTGTAGGAGATGTCTCGAAACGTCATCAGGAGTCCCGATAAAACCCAAAAATGTCAGAAAATGCATATTTTTGGAAAACTTTTTTCCGCGAAAATGTCGTAAGGGCCCTTACTCAAAAATTTAAAAACGGACTAGCTTCAGCATCACAATACTGGTGCTGTAGTTGTAGGAGATGTCTGGAAACGTCAGTAGGAGTCCCGATAAAACCCAAAAATGTCAGAAAATGCATATTTTTGGAAAACTTATTTTCGCTAAAGTGTCGTAAGGGGGGACCCTTACACAAAAGGGTGATGGGTCAAATGCAGAGAATAATTTCGCCACACCTAGTGTGTGTGACAATCATCGGTACTTTTACTTTAACTTTATATAATGTATACAAGCCACATACAGTTGACATTTTCATTGTTTTTTGTTTCTTCTACATTTCCATGATCAGAAAGGAGCAGATGGCAGAATAATCTTCTTATATTTATCTGCCCCCTTTTTAGCACAAATTATTTTAGATGACTTTATCACTGTTCCCTCCACCAACACCCGAACTCCAACATACTTGATGTTGGAATAACTGCACTTGAAAGATTGAGCGTCCATTCTATCTGTTTGTTTCCCTATTTATGATAATTAAGTTATTGACCTTCCGAATACATAAATAATAATACTACAGTAATGAAAATATGTTTATTGCATTTAAAAAAGGGCCTTTTAATTGTTATTCTTATATATATTATGATTACATTAGTGCCAATTTTGGCCACAGTTAGTATAAACCTTTCAATATTATCATTGTGAAATGCTTACAATTACATTTCACCCATTCAGCATTAGCATTGTCAAATGCGCACAGTTTTGTCTATGCCAAAAATGGTACGGTTGCGACGATATACAGTGTGATGCTGATCTGCAGTCGGACATGGGCATTACATTTGTTTTAAGTTTCATTAAAAAGGTCATTAAATTAGATTTGCTTAAACCAGCAGAAACCCTGAATAATTGGTGCAATACATTGGCTGAGAGTTGCTATTAGTGATTGAATGTTTTTTTTTTCTTTCACCCATCAGGTTCAGAAGTTGCAGGCGATATTGAAGCCAATGATGTTGCGAAGGCTCAAAGAGGACGTTGAGAAGAATTTGGCACCCAAACAAGAGACCATCATTGAGGTTAGTTTAAATATTAATAAATGTTCTTTATGTGGCACACGGTGACCCTTTTGGCAAGTACGTCAGCCTCTCAGTCGTGTTCCGCCGGGCCATTAGGCTTACGCCCACATCCTCTCCCTAAAAAGTAATTTTAGGTCAATTGGAGACTGTAAACTTTCCGTATACATGAAAGTGAACGGTTGTTTACTTATGTGTGCCTTATGATTGATTGGTGGCTTATCTGATACCCTTGTGAGGACAATCCATGTATAAAATGGATGGATGTACTTAAAACGCTGAGACAATTCTTACGTAATTAAAAACGTACCGTATTTTCCGGACAAGCCACACGCACTAAATGTTCTAAGGGGGGAAAATATGTTTCCATATATTAGCCGCACGAAAACACTCCTACAGGCATCACATATGGGACAGTTTAGTAAGTATGAATTGTTTTAGTTGAATTGTAAAACTTAGAAAAGTTGCTTGGAGCGATTAATGAAGAATCCATACGAGTAGGAACGCTATGGATGCACTGTGGTCGTCAGCGAAGGAAAATCCATACTCCCCGCGCCGACTCAAAGTGTAGGAAAAAAGTAGAGGCTAATAGTCCGGAATTTATAAGCTGCAGATATATACGTTGTGAAATTAGTTATTTACACACAAAGATTTTATAAATGTTTATTTACATACCTTAATTGTTTCCAAATGGTACCTGTAAAAACATAATTCATAGTCATGGACCCAGTAGTTGCGGAAACTAGCTCCCCAATCAGCTAAATGGACTCAATAACTCCACATTGACATTTTGGTGAATTTACTGAGGAATTTGAGAAACCGAAACACAAAAATAATGTAAGTTAATAATACTAACAGGCACTCGTCAACGTGTTAGCATATTAGCTCGACGCTAGCTTCATTACATCACACGTGCAAATACGCACGAAAACACTCCTACGGGCATCACACATGGGACGGTTTAGTAACTACGAATTGTTATAGTTGAATTGTAAAACTTAGAAAAGTTGCTTGGAGTGATGAATGAAGAATCCATACGAGTAGAAACGCTATGGATGCATTATGGTCATCAGCGAAGGAAAATCCATACTCCTTGCGCCGATTTATGAGCCGCAGGACTCAAAGTGTAGGAAAAAAGTAGAGGCTAATAGTCCGGAATTTATAAGCTGCAGATATATATGTTGTGAAATTAGTTATTTACACAGAAATATTTTGTAAATGTTTATTTACATACCTTAATTGTTTCCAAATGATACCTGTAAAAACAGAAGTTATCGTCATGGACCCACTAGCTGCGGAAGCTAGCTCCCCAATCAGCTAAACAGACTCAATAACTCCACAATTACATTTTGGTGAATTTACTGAGGAATTTGAGAAACTGAAACACAAAAATAATGTCGTAAGTTAATAATACCAACAGGCGCTCGTCAACGCGTTAGCATATTAGCTCGACGCTAGCTTCATTACATCACAGGTGCAAATACGCATGAAAACGCTCCTACAGGCATCACACATGGGACGGTTTAGTAAGTACAAATTGTTTTAGTTGAATTGTAAAACTTAGAAAAGGTGCTTGGAGTGATGAATGAAGAATCCATACGATGCATTATGGTCGACAGCGAAGGAAAATCCATACTACCCGCGCCGATTTATGAGCCGCAGGACTCAAAGTGTTAGGTTCAAACACTGATGACATGTATTAAACGAGACAAGAAGCAAGGAATTAAACTGAGACAGAATTAAATTTGGCTCAATTTGAGGAGAAACGTCTGGGCTGTACTCTTGCACAGTCTCCAGCACTCTCTGTCGAAAGATTGTACGCCACCTCTTTTTATTTGGACTTTCCCTGTTTACATAACAACAGCTATTTCTAAAGGAATGGGGGGGGTATGTAAACAGCCATTGTTTTCGGTCACATTAACACAAAAGAAAAAGATGCTTCGGGCTTGGACTGGTCCTGGATCGAGCTTGGGCAGGTCTTGGATCAAAATAGATAACCCCTCCCGTCTCCTCCCATCGTACACAGCGGAATTTTCCAAGCCTTAGGCTTGGTGCAACAAAGACAGCTTCTGTCTGCTCGCCGGAAGTTTCCGAAAACGAAAACTGTTGTGATAACTTACACATAATCATTCTAACACAAAGTGTAGGAAAAAAGTAGCGGCTCATAGTCCGGAATTTATGGCATTTGCAACAGCCTGTGTCAAATTGACATTTTAAACAGTCTTTTTTTTTCTTTTTCTTTTTTCTTCAAGGTTGAGTTGACAGATGTCCAGAAGAAGTACTACCGAGCCATTCTGGAGAGGAACTTCAATTTTCTCAGCTTAGGAGCAAACAGTAACAGCAACGTGCCCAACCTGCTCAACACCATGATGGAGCTGCGCAAGTGCTGCAACCACCCTTACCTCATCAATGGTAGTGAAACCCATTCTTACTCTTCCATATTTAACACACAACCACATGGCCTGAGTACACTTTAGGGCAAGGGTGTCAAACAAATTTTAGATCGGGGGCCTCGTGGAGAACAATCTACTTCCAAGTGGGCCGGACTGGTAAAATCACGGCACGATAACTTAAAAATAAAGACAACTTCAGATTGTTTTCTTTGTTTAAAAATAGAACAAGCACATTCTGAAAATGTACAAATCATAATGTGGTAACACTTTAGTATGGGGAACATATTCACCATTAATTAGTTGCTTATTAACATGCAAAATACTAACATATTGGCTCTTAATTAGTCATTATTAAGTACTTATTAATGCCTTATTCTGCATGGCCTTATTATACAACCAGTAAGCCATTAACTAAGAGTCTTCCCTCAATAACCTCAGAATTATTGCTTATTAGTACTAAGTAAGGAAGTTGTTGTATATGATTCTCCCTTTAATACCACGTAATGAATATTGTCTGTTCTTACATAACAAAACATAACCCTAACTCTAAATTAAGTGTTTGTTACTTAGAATGCGTTCCCCTAGTGTCCAAATAACTCTAAATTAAGTCTTTGTTACTTAGAATATGTTCCCCTAGTGTCCAAAAAACTCTAAATTAAGTCTTTGTTACTTAGAATATGCTCCCCATACCAAAGTGTTACCCATAACGTTGTTGTTGTTTTTTTACACTTATATGTTGCGGTTAATTGTATTCTATCTTTATTTGTTGTTATTTATATTTTCTGAATACATTATGTGATAACGTTCATCAGTCAACTCATTGGTGTTCATTTTCAATCTATCAAGATAAAAAAATATCATCAAAACTTCAGGATGTTATTCATGTAGTTTGCTCCTTTTCCTCGACTGGTGCACTAAACATCATGTGTTTTTTTTGTTTTTTTACATATGTAGCATAGTCTACAAAGATACAAATAATTGCTATTGTAACATCTAGTGGACAGATTTAGAACAGCGGTTTCTTTCATTCAAACATTTAAGCTCATTTTTATACTTAGCAAACTCATCCCGCGGGCCGGATAAAACCAGTTCCAAACAGATGAAAATGTAAGAAAAAAAGTCACGTCGGGGTGGTCTGATCAATTTATTCGACCAAAAAATTACATTACAATTTGTCCGTTAACGAGTAAAAAGTCAAGGGCGGTCACGGGCATTACAGCGAGTGACAAAGGCGGTCGTGGCTAAATTTGAACCCTGAGACGGCGTTTACATAGGAAACCGATAATTTAATGTTGACAAAATCCCTTGTTTGTTTTAACCAGGTGCAGAGGAGAAGATTGTTGCGGAGTTACGAATGGTGTACGACCCCATGGCCCCGGACTTCCACTTGCAGGCCCTGATTCGGTCCGCTGGCAAGCTCGTCCTGCTGGACAAGCTGCTGCCACGTCTCAAAGCTGGCGGCCACAAAGTGCTCATCTTCTCCCAAATGGTGCGCTGCTTAGACATTCTGGAGGACTACCTCATCAACAAGAGGTAGGAAAGCTACATTCCTTTTCTTCCACAGGTTTATGTACACCAGTGTTTTTCAACCACTAGTGTACCGTGAGATATTGTCTGGTGTGGCGTGGGAGATGGTGTAATTTCACCTTACTGGGTTAAAAATATTTTTTGCAAACCAGTAATTATAATCCGCAAATAATGTGCCGTTGTTGAGTGTCTGTGCTGTCTAGAGCTCGGCAGCGTAACCGTGTAATACTCTTCCATATCAGTAGGTGGCAGCAGGTAGCTAATTGCTTTGTGGATGTCGGGAACATGGTTTGTCGTGATAACAATATGCGGGAGGCAGTGTGCAGGTAAAAAGGTGTCTAATGCTTCAAACAAAAGTAAACAAAAGGTGAGTGCCGCTAAGAAAAGGCATTGAAGCTTAGGGATGGCTATGCAAAATGAAACTAAAACTGAACTGGCTGCAAAGTAAACAAAAACAGAATGCTGGATGCCAGTAAAGACTTACTGTGGAGCAAAGACTGCATCCACAATGTACATTCAAACATGACATGACAATCAACAATGCCCCCACAAAGAAAGATTAAAAACAACGGAAAAGCAAAGACTTAAAGCGTGTGGCGCAGCAGACGGCGTCCACAAAGTACATCCGTAAATGACATGACAATAAACAACAAAATAGGAAACACTACACTAGGGATGATGTTCGAAACCTGTTCTCCCGGTTGTTCGATAAGAAAAGAACCGTTCGATAAGAAAAGAACCGATTCCATGGACTCGAATCCCTTTTTGAGAACCAGTTCCCGTTATCGAGGCCACTATAGTAAAGAAAAAGAGTTGGTTCTTTATTCGAATCCCTGGGAACGAATCCCGTCCCACAAGAAATGCCCTGTGATGTCACACAAGCAGCAAAAATAATGGACCGGAAAAAATGCCTCAAGACATGGCTATTCACCTGTAGTGATCACAGAGAAAGGTTGTTTTTGTGTTACTGTATATATTTGTTTTTCTGAAAAATCCCACTTAATATACTTTGGGTAACAACAGTCAATATTTATTTATTTTTTATTTTTTTCTTATAAAATAAAAGTGAGCTTTTGTTAAACCGAATATTGTGTTTTTTTTCCATATACAGGTAAAAGCCGGTAAATTAGAATATTTTGAAAAACTTGATTTATTTCAGTAATTGCATTCAAAAGGTGTAACTTGTACAATATATTTATTCATTGCACACAGACTGATGCATTCAAATGTTTATTTCATTTAATTTTGATGATTTGAAGTGGCAACAAATGAAAATCCAAAATTCCGTGTGTCACAAAATTAGAATATTACTTAAGGCTAATACAAAAAAGGGATTTTTAGAAATGTTGGCCAACTGAAAAGTAGGAAAATGAAAAATATGAGCATGTACAATACTCGATACTTGGTTGGAGCTCCTTTTGCCTCAATTACTGCGTTAATGCGGCGTGGCATGGAGTCGATGAGTTTCTGGCACTGCTCAGGTGTTATGAGAGCCCAGGTTGCTCTGATAGTGGCCTTCAACTCTTCTGCGTTTTTGGGTCTGGCATTCTGCATCTTCCTTATCACAATACCCCACAGATTTTCTATGGGGCTAAGGTCAGGGGAGTTGGCGGGCCAATTTAGAACAGAAATACCATGGTCCGTAAACCAGGCACGGGTAGATTTTGCGCTGTGTGCAGGCGCCAAGTCCTGTTGGAACTTGAAATCTCCATCTCCATAGAGCAGGTCAGCAGCAGGAAGCATGAAGTGCTCTAAAACTTGCTGGTAGACGGCTGCGTTGACCCTGGATCTCAGGAAACAGAGTGGACCGACACCAGCAGATGACATGGCACCCCAAACCATCACTGATGGTGGAAACTTTACACTAGACTTCAGGCAACGTGGATCCTGTGCCTCTCCTGTCTTCCTCCAGACTCTGGGACCTCGATTTCCAAAGGAAATGCAAAATTTGCTTTCGTTTCCACCATCAGTGATGGTTTGGGGTGCCATGTCATCTGCTGGTGTCGATCCACTCTGTTTCCTGAGATCCAGGGTCAACGCAGCCGTCTACCAGCAAGTTTTAGAGCACTTCATGCTTCCTGCTGCTGACCTGCTCTATGGAGATGGAGATTTCAAGTTCCAACAGGACTTGGCGCCTGCACACAGCGCAAAATCTACCCGTGCCTGGTTTACGGACCATGGTATTTCTGTTCTAAATTGGCCCGCCAACTCCCCTGACCTTAGCCCCATAGAAAATCTGTGGGGAATTGTGAAAAGGAAGATGCAGAATGCCAGACCCAAAAACGCAGAAGAGTTGAAGGCCACTATCAGAGCAACCTGGGCTCTCATAACACCTGAGCAGTGCCAGAAACTCATCGACTCCATGCCACGCCGCATTAACGCAGTAATTGAGGCAAAAGGAGCTCCAACCAAGTATTGAGTATTGTACATGCTCATATTTTTCATTTTCATACTTTTCAGTTGGCCAACATTTCTAAAAATCCCTTTTTTGTATTAGCCTTAAGTAATATTCTAATTTTGTGACACACGGAATTTTGGATTTTCATTTGTTGCCACTTCAAATCATCAAAATTAAATGAAATAAACATTTGAATGCATCAGTCTGTGTGCAATGAATAAATATAATGTACAAGTTACACCTTTTGAATGCAATTACTGAAATAAATCAAGTTTTTCAAAATATTCTAATTTACTGGCTTTTACCTGTACAACTACCTATCTGGATTCGATAACAGAATCGATAAGGAATCGGTTCGATAAGAGAATTCGATAATGGGCTCGAACTCGATAATTTCTTATCAAACATCATCCCTACACTACACACAGGAAAACAGCAAAAACTCAAAATAAGTCAGGGTGTGATGTGACAGGTGGTGACTCTACACCTACTTTGAGACAAGCTACATTGATGCATGCAAGCTCGGCAGAGTAACCGTGTAATACTCTTCCATATCAGTAGGTGGCAGCCGGTAGCTAATTGTTTTGTAGATGTCGGAAACAGCGGGAGGCAGGGTGCAGGTAAACAGGTGTGCTTAAACCAAAAATAAACAAAAGGTGAATGCCCCTAAGAAAAGGCATTGAAGCTTAGGGAAGGCTATGCAGAACGAAACTAAAACTGAACTGGCTACAAAGTAAACAAAAACAGAATGCTGGACGACGGCAAAGACTTACTGTGGAGCAAAGACGGCGTCCACAATGTACATCCGAACATGACATGACAATCAACAGTGTCCCCACAAAGAAGGATTAAAAACAACTGAAATATTCTTGATTGCTAAAACAAAGTAGATGTGGGAAACATCGCTCAAAGGAAGACATGAAACTGCTACAGGAAAATACCAAAAAAAAGAGAAAAAGCCAGCAAAATAGGAGCGCAAGACAAGAACTAAAACACTACACACAGGAAAACATCAAAATAAGTCAGGGTGTGATGTGACAGTACACCTACTTTGAGACAAGCTATTTTGATGCATGCTTGGTTATGGTTTAAAGTCATACCCAACGATTGCGAGAACGACGTTTTACTGTCAATATCGACTGCTGAGTTAATTTTTTTTGTTTTCCGCTTGTGGTGTGCCTCGGGATTGCAATGAAAAAAAATGTGCCTTGGCTCCAAAAAAGTTAAAAAACACTGATGTACACAGTTATGTAATGTGTCGTTTATTTTTTAGATACACTTATGAGCGGATTGACGGCAGAGTGCGTGGCAACCTGCGACAGGCTGCCATCGATCGCTTTAGCAAGCCCGACTCGGACCGCTTTGTCTTTCTGCTGTGTACTCGAGCTGGAGGCTTGGGTATCAACCTCACTGCTGCTGACACCTGTGTCATATTTGACTCGGACTGGAATCCTCAGAACGACCTCCAGGTACCTTTTTACTTTGCAGATGAATGCTTTGACTCGTTCCCCACGGTAACAATGCAATGATCTTTCTACTCCTCCAGGCACAAGCCCGATGTCATCGTATTGGCCAGTCTAAGGCGGTCAAGGTCTACCGTCTGATTACCAGGAACTCGTACGAGAGAGAGATGCTCGACAAAGCCAGTCTGAAGCTGGGCCTCGACCGTGCCGTTTTGCAGAGCATGAGTGGCAACAAAGACAGCAGTGTTAACGGAGTAAGGAAAACAAATCTTCTCACTGACCCCATTTACGAACTTTATTGGTTCTTCAACAGGGTTCGTAAATCAAAAGTGTGTATAGTGAAGTAGGGGTGTAACGGTACGTGTACTTGTATTGAACCGTTTCGGTACGGGGGTTTCGGTTCGGTTCGGAGGTGTACCGAACGAGTTTCCACACGGACATATTAAGTAGCGTACCGAACGTTGTGTAAACAATGCACACCAAGGCACAACACACAGCATGCTAGCAACGACCGGGCTAGGACAACATGTAAAAGCCAGAGCTGGAAGACCCTCCTGCCTCGTTAAGATCTCCCGTTTGGGAACACTTTGGCTGCACGATACAACAATGGAGGACGGAGGTTTGCCGACATTGTTCAGCAGCTGCTTCTGACAACACGTCAAACATGCTAACCCATTTCAAGCGTCACCACCGCATTCAAGCAGCCTCTCCTCGGCGAGTCAGCCAGGGCTAAAGCAATAACAAATGTTTGTATAGCAGCAGATTTAAGTCCATATTGCATTAAAAACTAGATTTTGACCCACTTCTATGGTGGAAGAACAATAAGCCCATACATCCTGTTTAATGTTGCACTTTTTATATGTGGAAGAAAAGTTATGTCATTTGATTTAATCTGAGCAACAACTTGAGGCAGTTTAAAGGCCTACTGAAATGATTTTTTTTTTATTTAAACGGGAATAGCAGATCCATTCTATGTGTCATACTTGATCATTTCGCGATATTGCCATATTTTTGCTGAAAGGATTTAGTATAGAACGACGACGATAAAGTTCGCAACTTTTCGTCGCTGATAAAAAAAAAGCCTTGCCTATACCGGAAGTAGCGTGACGTCAGAGGAGGAAGGATTCCTCACAATTCCCCGTTGTTTACAATGGAGCAAGAGAGATTCGGACCGAGAAAGCGACGATTACCCCATTAATTTGAGCGAGGATGAAATATTCGTGGATGAGGAACGTTAGAGTGAAGGACTAGAGTGTAGTGCTGGGTGTATCTTTTTTCGCTCTGACCGTAACTTAGGTACGAGGGTTCATTGGATTCCACACTTTCTCCTTTTTCTATTGTGGATCACAGATTTGTATTTTAAACCACCTCGGATGCTATATCCTCTTGAAAATGAGAGTCGAGAACGCAAAAAGGACATTCACAGTGACTTTTATCTCCACGACAATACATCGGTGAAGCTCTTTAGCTACAGAGCTAACGTGATAGCATCTGGCTCAAATGCAGATAGAAACAAAATTAAAAAAAACCTGACTGGAAGGATAGACAGAAGATCAACAATACTATTAAACCATGAACATGTACATACACGGTTAATAATTTCCAGCTTTGCGAAGCTTAACAATTGAAGCTAACTACGGAGCGGCGGCGGGCGTTGTAGCTTTCGACGACACCCCGGTCGCCATCAGAGTCGGCAAGAAACATATATTTCCCCAAAGTTACGTACGTCACATGCACATAGTGACAAGCACGTACGGGCAAGCGATCAAATGTTTGGAAGCCAAAGCTGTACTCACGGTAGTGCGTCTTCTATCCAACTCAAACACAACACAACCTCCTGATTGTGTTGCTGTAGTCTGCCGCTAATACACCGATCGCACCTACAACTTTCTTATTTGCAGTCTCCATTGTCCATCAAACAAATTGCAAAAGGTTCACCAACACAGATGTCCAGAATACTGTGGAATTGTTCGATGAAAACAGAGCAGTTTGTATGGTGACACATTGGGTACGAATACTTCCGTTGCCGTCGTGACGTCACACGCATACGTCATCATACATAGACGTTTCCAACCGGAAGTTTAGCGGGAAATTTAAAATTGCACTTTATAAGTTAACCCGCCCGTATTGGCATGTGTTGCAATGTTAAGATTTCATCATTGATGTATAAACTATCAGACTGCGTGGTCGCTAGTAGTGGCTTTCAGTAGGCCTTTAATGTTGATTAACGTGGACCCCGACTTAAACAAGTTGAAAAACTTATTCGGGTGTTACCATTTAGTGGTCAATTGTACAGAATATGTACTGTGCTGTGTGCAATCTACTAATAAAAGTCTCAATCAATCAATCAAAAAAAGCACTTTATATGTAGAAAGGTTTTGTTAAGAAACCATTCTGAGCCTTATCTTATTTAGTTTTTATTTTATATATGTTGACCACATTAACCCTGGCAATGGACCCTGTGTGTATATGTATGTTATGCCATTGTTTACAAATTTGGTAAATAAATAACCAAAACATTTTTATTTTCTTTCTGTACTGAAAATGAACCGAACTGTGACCTCTAAACCGAAATTTCTGTGTACCGTTACACCCTTACCAATTTCTCAAAAAGAAACCGTGTAAATATGAATAATAGGTTGCAGCTTTGACTCATCGCCGGTCACTCGAACGAGTAGGACGATCTTCCTGGTAGGGGTGTATCCCTTTATAGAGTATGCCTGTGTGTGACTTAGTTTAACGTGGGGAGACTGGTGCGTAGACAGTCACCACACAATCCTTGACAGAATCGGGTCAGGGTCCAGTGGCATGGAGTCCCAAGACGACTGGGGACCCTTTTCTGCTGCAGCCTTCTTCCGCCATCGCAGCCGTTGTGGTCTTTCTTAAATCTACCGTCTTCCGCCTGCTCCCCCGTTGTGGTCGTTCTTAAATCTACCGTCTTCCGCCTGCTCCGCCGTTGAGGTCTTCACCGTATCCCTGGCTAGGGGACAGTCAGGTACTAGGCCTTTGCCAAGGGCCACCTGGGGTAACAGTAGTAAAGGGGTTAACCTCCTAGTGCCCCAAGACCCCATAGAGGAGCCTCCACTGCCGGATGCACTGTAACGTCATGCCCAGGACACCTTTGACTAGGGTTGTCCCGATACCAATATTTTGGTGCCGATACCAAAATGTATTTCGATACTTTTTTTTTAAATAAAGGGGACCACAGAAAATGGCATTATCGGTTTTATTTTTAACAAAAAATCTTAGGGTACATTAAACATATGTTTCTTGTTGCCATCAAATACAAATTTGGGCCTTAAATAAGATAGCGAACATTCTAGGCAACTTCTATTTTATTAGTAAGTAAGCAAACAAAGGCTCCCAATTAGTCTGCTGACATGTGCAGTAACATATTGTGTCCTTTATCTACCTATTATTTTGTACTGTTTAAGAAAAAATCTTAGGGTACATTAAACATATGTTTATTATTGCAAGTTTGTCCTTAAATAAAATAGTGAACATACAAGACAACTTGTCTTTTAGTAGTAAGTAAACAAACAAAGGCTCCTAATTAGTCTGCTGACATATGCAGTAACATATTGTGTCATTTATCTACCAATTATTTTGTCAAAAATATTTAACGACAAGTGGTAGAAAATGTATTATTAATCTACTTGTTCATTTACTGTTAAAGGCCTACTGAAAGCCACTATTACCGACCACGCAGTCTGATAGTTTATATATCAATGATGAAATCTTAACATTGCAACACATGCCAATACGGCCGGGTTAACTTATAAAGTGCAATTTTAAATTTCCCGCAAAACTTTTGGTTGAAAACGTCTATGTATGATGACGTATGCGCGTGACGTCAATCGTTGAAACGGAAGTATTCGGACACATTGTATCCAATACAAAAAGCTCGGTTTTCATCGCAAAATTCCACAGTATTCTGGACATCTGTGTTGGTGAATCTTTTGCAATTTGTTTAATGAACAATGAAGACTGCAAAGAAGAAAGCTGTAGGTGGGATCGGTGTATTAGCGGCTGGCTGCAGCAACACAACCAGGAGGGCTTTGACTTGGATAGCAGACGCGCTATCCGACGCTAGCCGCCGACCGCATCTATGATCGGGTGAAGTCCTTCGTCGCTCCGTCGATCGCTGGAACACAGGTGAGCACGGGTGTTGATGAGCAGATGAGGGCTGGCTGGTGTAATGTTTTTAGTATAGCTCTGTGAGGTCCCATTGCTAAGTTAGCTTCAATGGCGTTGTTAGCAACAGCATTGTTAAGCTTCGCCAGGCTGGAAAGCATTAACCGTGTATTTACATGTCCATGGTTTAATAGTATTGTTGATTTTCTGTCTATCCTTCCAGTCAGGGGTTTATTTCTTTTGTTTCTATCTGCAGTTAAGCCCGATGCTATCACGTTAGCTCCGTAGCTAAAGTGCTTTGCCGATGTATTGTCGTGGAGACAAAAGTCACTGTGAATGTCCATTTCGCGTTCTCGACTCTCGTTTTCAAGAGGATATAGTATCCGAGGTGGTTTAAAATACAAATCTGTGATCCACAATAGAAAAAGGAGAGTGTGGAATCCAATGAGCCCTTGTACCTAAGTTACGGTCAGAGCGAAAAAAGATACGTCCTGCACTGCACTCTAGTCCTTCACTCTCACGTTCGTCATCCACAAATCTTTCATCCCGGCTCAAATTAATGGGTTAATCGTCCTTTCTCGGTCCGAATCGCTCTCGCTGCTGGTGTAAACAATGGGGAAATGTGAGGAGCCTTTCAACCTGCGACGTCACGCTACTTCCGGTACAGGCAAGGCTTTTTTTTATCAGCGACCAAAACTTTATCGTCGATGTTCTCTACTAAATCCTTTCAGCAAAAATATGGCAATATCGCGAAATGATCAAGTATGACACATAGAATGGATCTGCTATCCCTGTTTAAATAAAAAAAAATTCATTTCAGTAGGCCTTTAATATATGCTTACTTTCTCTTTTATCATGTTCTATCTACACTTATGTTAAAATGTAATAATCACTTATTCTTCTGTTGTTTGGATACTTTACATTAGTTTTGGGTGATGCCACAAATTAGGGTATCAATCCGATACCAAGTAGTTCCAGGATCATACATTGGTCATATTTATTTTAGCAGATTTTCCGTATTTTTCCTACAGTGACCTCAAACAACAAGGCTATGGATTGATTCACACTGGTTTTCGCCTTTTGAAGGGTACTGGAAAGACTGGAAAATGTGTCTTGAAAGTCCTTGAAAAGTGCTCGAATTTGGCCATGGAAAAGGTGTACGAACCCTGTATACGGAGACATGGTTCGCACACAAAGTTTGTAAATCGAAAATTTTGCAAATAGAGGGGCTCGTAAATCCAGCTCGCACTGTATTTTGGATCCGTTTATAGCTAAATTATTATTGCGTCACTTCAACAGATCCAGCAGTTTTCCAAGAAGGAGATTGAGGACTTGCTGAGGAAGGGAGCTTACGCCGCCATCATGGACGAGAACGATGAGGGCAGTCGCTTCTGTGAGGAAGACATCGACCAGATCCTCCAGCGAAGAGCCACCACCATCACCATCGAGAGCGAGGGCAAGGGCTCCACCTTCTCAAAGGCCAGCTTTGTGGCCTCCGAGAACCGTAACGACATTGCCCTCGATGACCCGGAATTCTGGGAGAAGTGGGCCAAGAAAGCCGACATAGACATGGACATCCTCAACCGAAAAGTACAGTGATGAACTTTTATTGTCCACATTGGCTTTGTTGTAGTTTTATGTAGCTTACCTTTTTAACTAATGTGCTTAGATTAATGTTGACCTTATGTCTCCCCTTAGAACACGCTAGTGATCGACACTCCCAGAGTACGCAAGCAGACGCGTCAGTATTCCAGTTTGCGAGGAGAGGGTGGCGAGCTATCCGATATGGACAGTGATGAAGAGTACCCACCTGCCAATTCCAGACACTCTCGTTCTTCCCGACGCTCGGATCGTCACAGCGGAGTGGGTTACGGACGCACAGACTGTTTCCGCGTGGAAAAACATCTGCTCGTCTATGGGTATGTAGAGATGGATGAGGCTTTTCATCCCCACCTCCTCAAAACCCTCCTGCGAGCTTGATGTTGACATTCAATTATTGGATTAGTTCGGTCTCTTTTTAATTTCCATTGTTAGCTCACACCTACAGTGCATCTGGGAAGTATTCACATTTCCGAAATA
Source organism: Entelurus aequoreus (assembly GCF_033978785.1). NCBI lineage: Eukaryota > Metazoa > Chordata > Actinopteri > Syngnathiformes > Syngnathidae > Entelurus > Entelurus aequoreus. The sequence continues at coordinate 58,086,668 of NC_084744.1, read as the reverse complement.
GAATAAATTAATTGTTGTCCTCAAAATTCTACACACAATACTATGTGAAGTGTTTTAGGGTTTGTCTGTTTATTTTTAGATTTTTGCAAATTTGTCAAAAATTAAAAACAAAAAGTACATGTACTAGTGTTGTCCCAATACCAATATTTTGGTACCGATACCAAAATTATTTTGATACTTTTCGGTACTTTTCTAAATAAAGGGCACCACAAAAAATTGCATTATTGGCTTTTTTTTAACAAAAAATCTTAGGGTACATTAAACATATGTTTATTATTGCCATTTTGTCCTTAAATAAAATAGTGAACATACTAGACAACTTGTCTTTTAGTAGTAAGTAAACAAACAAAGTCTCCTAATTAGTCTGCGGACGTATGCAGTAACATATTGTGTCATTTTCCATTATATTATTTTGTTAAAATTATTAAGGACAAGTGGTAGAAAATGTATTATTAATCTACTTGTTCATTTACTGTTAATATCTGCTTACTTTCTCTTTTAACATGTTCTATCTACACTTCTGTTAAAATGTAATAATCACTTATTCTTCTCTTCTTTGATACTTTACATTAGTTTTTCATGATACCACAAATTTCTGTATCGATCCGATACCAAGTAGTTACAGGATAATACATTGGTCATATTCAAAGTCCTCATATGTCTAGGGATGTATTTCCTGAGTTTATAAATATAATATGAATAAAAATAAAACCAAATTATTATTATTTTGGGATGCTAAAAAATATCGACGTAGTCATAGTAGTATCTACTAGATACGCTGCTGTACTTGGTATCATTACAGTGGATGTCAGGTGTAGATCCACCCATGGCGTTTGTTTACATTTTGACGCCGGTGAGCTACGGTGCGTAGTGAAGCATATTTAGCTATTCCTCGTCCTGCAGTGATAATGATACTTGTAAGAAACTTACTTTATTTGTCGCCATGGAGGCGAGGATTAGTGATTTAGAAGTAGTAGGGGGCGGGCGTGGGGGAATAAATAAATACATAAAAATATTCAGCACCGCTGGGAGACCAGTCAGGATAGAGGGAAAGATGATACAGTGACTTCTGAAAAAGACTTGTGGCTGTAATTGCTTCCAAAGGTGCATCAACAAAGGCTGTGAATACTTGGGATTTCATTGTTTTTTATTTGTAACAAATGAGCAAAACCTTTTCATATAGTCATTATAGGTCTTGTGTGCAGAATTTTCAGCACAAAAATGAATGTATTCCATTTTGGAATAAGGCTGTCCTGCTGGAATAATGCATGCTTCATAATTCCAGTAAAAAGCTACAAATACACATTAACTTGTGTTTTATTTCAATCCAAAAATGTGCAAATTGACAAAAATCCACAGTTTGAGTAAATGATCACGGGGACCCGTCAGTCACACCCTTTTGTCTTGTCAATCTTTTCCAGTTGGGGGCGCTGGAGGGACATTCTGTCCCACGCCAGATGTAAGCGCCGCCTGAGTGAGCGCGACGTGGAGACCATCTGCCGCGTCATCCTGGTGTTTTGTCTCCTGCACTACCGTGGCGACGAGAACATCAAGAGTTTCATCTGGGAACTCATCACACCCCCGGAGAACGGGCGTGAGCCCCAAACACTACTCAACCACTCTGGTAGGAGGATGCACCAACCATGAACTTCTTGCTGTCGTTGCAAGTGCTTAGAACTTGTGTTTTCTGCGTAGGCCTCTCCATCCCTGTGCCCCGAGGCAGGAAGGGCAAGAGGGTAAAAGCCCAGAGCACATTTGACGTGCAGAAAGTGGAATGGATCCGCAAGTATAACCCTGATACCTTGCTGCTGGACGACAGTTACCGCAAGCACCTCAAGCACCAGTGCAACAAGTTAGGATAATTGACTTTTGTCAAGTGCGTGTTGTCGGTACTAAAAGTCTCTCCTCTCTTAGGGTGTTGCTGAGGGTGCGTATGCTCTACTACCTCAAGCAGGAGGTGATCGGTGACCATGCTGACTCGGTCCTGAAAGGGGCAGACATCAGGTATGCTGTTGTAGGTCCTACGCTGATACATTGTTCATAACCTACTCTAACCAACTAGTGGTTAGACTGTCTGCCCTGAGATCGGTAGGTTGTGAGTTCAAACCCTGGCATACCAAAGACTATAAAAATGGGACCCATTACCTCCCTGCTTGGCACTCAGCATCAAGGGTTGGAATTAGGGATGTCCGATAATGGCTTTTATACCGATATTACGATATTGTCCAACTCTTAATTACCGATATCAACCGATTCCGATATATACAGTCGTGGAATTAACACATTATTATGCCTAATTTTGACAACCAGGTATGGTGAAGATAAGGTCCTTTTTAAAAAAAATAATAAAATAAGATAAATAAATTAAAAACATTTTCTTGAATAAAAAAGAAAGTAAAACAATATAAAAACAGTTACCGGTACATAGAAATGAGTAAATAATGAAAATGAGTAAAATTAACTGTTAAAGGTTAGTACTATTAGTGGACCAGCAGCACGCACAATCATGTGTGCTTACGGACTGTATTCCTTGCAGACTGCAGGGTTTCCCACACATTCATTTATTTGTGGCGGCCCGCCACGAAAGAATTACGTCCGCCACAAATAATTTTATTTTATTTTTTTATATATTTTTTTGTCCTCTCCAGCTTCTCAGGCAAATCATATAGTTGATGTAGATGCCCATATCGGCTGTTCAGATTTACTTTACAAAAGAGAAGTGTAGGATACTTCTCTTGTTGCCTTATTTGTATTTGACTTTAATAAATGTATTTATATTACAAACACAACATGTGTCTATAACAAAGGGTGCAAAGTCTGCAGGCAGTAGGAAACACATGGTTAAGTGTAGGGAGTAAAACTGATGGCAGTCTAAAGTTCAAGATTTTTGGAGCTCTTTGTTCAGTGGATCAGATGTTTGATGAAGCTCTGTGTCTATCTACCACCACTACTGTTTTCTGTTTATTTGTTACTGACTGTGGCAGGACACCTCTGCCTCTGTTTCACTTTATGTTGCTGGTAAATAATATGGTTGTAGTAGTAAGCTAAAGTTAAATTATTTAGTATGCACTAATTAAAGGGGCAGAGCTTTGAGACATTTTAGCTTTTATATTTTATAAGATATATTTTTTGTAAGAACCACAATTAATAAATATATTTCAGTGAATAACTTATTGTTCAAATCTGCATATAAATATGTACATAAAGTGTTGTAATTATATTGTAAAATGGATGGACGTTTAAAACAAAACTGTTATTATTAATTAGTAAGTATACATTTTTTGAGCCTTTTTAGAGAAAATCAAATCATTGTAGTAAATTATGCAAATTACTCGATGATGTCATGGTGACCACGCCCATAGTCACGCCCATGGCCACGCCCCCACCACCACAGGTATCTTGGCAGTTTATGGGAAACACTGGACTGTATTGATATTAGGGCTGCAACAACTAATCGATTAAAATCGATTATAAAAATAGTTGCCGATTAATTTAGTCATCGATTCGTTGGATCTATGCTATGCGCATGCGCAGAGGCTTTTAAAAAAAAAAAAAAAAAAAAAAAAAATTTTTTTAAATTTTTTTTTTATAAATAAAACTTTATTTATAAACTGCAACATGTACAAACAGCTGAGAGACAATAATCAAAATAAGTATGGTGCCAGTATGCTGTTTTTTTTCAATAAAATACTGGAAAGGATAGAAATGTAGTTTGTCTCTTTTATCCGATTATTAATCGATTAATCGAAGTACTAATCAACAGATTAATCGATTATCAAATTAATCGTTAGTTGCAGCCCTAATTGATATAAATTGATATATAATGTAGGAACCAGAATATTAATAACAGAAAGAAACAACCCTTTTGTGTGAATGAGTGTAAATGGGGGAGGGAGGTTTTTTGGGTTGGTGCACTAATTGTAAGTGTATCTTGTGTTTTTTATGTTGATTTAATTAAAAAAAAACAAAAAAAAACGATACCGATAATTTCCGATATTACATTTTAAAGCATTTTATCGCCTGATAATATCGGCATGCTGATATTATCGGACATCTATAGTTGTAATTATTATTATTATTCTCTATTGCTTGCTAGTGTTACCATATCTGAGTTATTGTGCAGAAATATGGGTAAATAACTACAAATGTACACTTCATTCATTAACCGTGTCGCTTAATCCATTCCATCGTTTATTTCCACATACAGATATACTGAAGGTTTCAAGTGTTGTACGTGCGTACAAATTTTTTAAACTCAATTGTTCTCTATAAGATTATATTTCTCTTTTGTTGGGAATAATTGTTGTATAATATTGGGTAGCAGAGTGTAGATTGTTTTGTGTATAATGTTAGCTGTTTGCAAATTCACTGATGTGGAATTTCAGTATTTTCGAGATATATACCGTATTTTTCCGAGTATAAGTCGCACCGGAGTATAAGTCGCACCGGCCGAAAATGCATAATAAAGAAGGAAAAAATGTAAGTCGCACTGGAGTTTAAATCAAATTTTTTGGGGAAATTGATTTGATAAAAGCCAACACCAAGAATAGACATTTGAAAGGCAATTTAAAATAAATAAAGAATAGTGAACAACAGGCTGAATAAGTGTACGTTATATGAGGCATAAATAACCAACTGAGAACGTGCCTGGTATGTTAACATAACATATTATGGTAAGAGTCATTCAAATAACTATAACATATAGAACATGCTATACGTTTACCAAACAATCTGTCACTCCTAATCGCTAAATCCCATGAAATCTTATACGTCTAGTCTCTTACGTGAATGAGCTAAATAATATTATTTGATATTTTACGCTAGTGTGTTAATCATTTCACACATAAGTCGCTCCTGAGTATAAGTCGCACCCCCGGCCAAACTATGAAAAAAAACTGCGACTTATAGTCCGAAAAATACGGTAGGTAGTATTTGTTACCTTGCGGCTCTTCTTACTGGCGTGTCGCAAGTAGGGAGGCTGTCTGTGCTTCCTGTGTGTAAAGTTGACTCTGCGCCCACCAAAACAAAGATTGTGAATGACTGTAAAGAGGGCTTACTGCGTTCAGTTAATTCCTAACGTTAAATACACGCACTCCGGTGCTGAGAGCGATGCACAGAGTGGGATGTCTTTCTCCCTGTTGTCAGCGGGAGACGACCAAATGTGAGGCTCAACAATTATGATCGAATGCTGTTATTAAAACCTCCACGTCAATTAATCGTGCACCCCTACCGTCTTTTATAAGTAAATGTATTTGTTTTTCAGAGATGTGGACATCTGGATACCGGAGATGGAGCAGCAAGAGGTCCCTGCAGGATGGTGGGATGCTGAGGCTGACCGCTCTCTGCTGGCGGGTGTTTTCAAACACGGTAAAAACACCTTAAGAACTGCAACGCTTTTCCATTAGTCGGTTTCCAAGTTCCCTACTGCCAGTTTGTGTGTTTCAACACGTTTTTACCGTCAAATGTGTTACCAGGTTACGAGATGTACACCACCATGCGCGCCGACGGACGCCTGTGTTTCCTGGAGAAGGTTGGCCGGCCCGACGACAAGGCCATCGATGCGGAGCAACATGTAGGGGATGGCGAGCTGGGAGACGAGTGAGTCATGCTTACAGTTTTTGTTGTGACATTTTGCTGCAATTGATATACAGTGGTACCTCGGGATTAGGGTTGGATATCGTTTGAATTCGAACGATTCCGATTCTTTGTTTCGATTCCGATTCCTGACGATTCTCGATTCAGATTCTTCTTGTACCATGCCAATGTGTTTGACAGGTAGTCCCTGGAAGGTGGCATGTATTTTGGGTTGAGAGTTTTCACCATATCCCTGCAAACATGTAATGTTGCTGTTACTGTTTAGCCCAGTATCAATTAGCTTAGCTCTAACGTTATTGCTTAACTAACCTAAATGTTGGAGATTCCACCTCTGAAAAGGGATGCAGTCTTTTGACTATGTGTGCAGTGACCTTTCTGAGGCACTCTTCCGTCTGTGGCACCGACATCTTCCCCATTGCCGCTACGGTGAACGGAGTACGCTGAGCACATCGTGGAGCCTGGCTAGCAGGTTGTAAATTGTCTATGAAAAAATACGCGGGCTAATTTGTTAGCTGCCTCGACGTTGGCGCAAAACACATTTATTGCATATACCGTATTTCCTTGAATAGCCGCAGGGACGCTAATTAATTTAAAACCTCTTCTCACTCCTGCGCTTACCAAAACCATGCGGGATGGGCAAGCATGCGCTAATTATTTTAAAACCTCTTCTCACTCCGGCGCTTACCTTATCATGAAAAGCACATTTAATTTAAAAAAAACGTTATAATGGTCTTACCTTTACTTATTAAATGATGTCCATGTGCAGCTGCTTCTGATCAAAGGCAGTCTTCCTTATCTTTCTTCAGTTTTAAAAGTCTCTGGAGATATTCCTTTAATTATTACCTCCTGCTTCGATTGAAAGTCCAGTTTAGAAAACTGTTTTATTTTAGATATGTAATCCTCCATGGTAAAAGTTCAAGCAAACGATCGCTGCTCACGCTTGCTGCTTGTTGTCTTCGTCTGCAGCACCGGTCTTCTGCAGTACTGGTAGTCGCAAGAGGGGATCACTAGCGCCCTCTACCACCAGGAGGCGGGAGTCATTTAATGACTCATATTTGACCCGGCGGAAGTGCCAAGCATGCGCTAATTATTTTGCGAAACGAGTTTGACCCGGCTGTAATTCTAGGCAGGCGAATACTATATTCCCAGCGGCAATTCAAGGAAATACGGTATATTGTTTTACTTACCGGATTCGGACTGCGGTGCAGTCACCGAGGTGCCAGGCTGGGTGTCGAAGCCAGAGGAAGAGGCACAGGAGGACGGTCTGCGCAGCGCGTCGAAGACGGGACACGCATTTATTTGTACTCGGAGGTGCTTCATCATGTTCGACGTGCACCCTCCTAAGCACGAAACAGTCCTGTCGCACGTGTTACATTTCGCCGATATTTCATTTTTTTTAGTAAAATAAAGCCACACTTCGACCGCCGACGCCCGCTATCCATGCTTGACTGACTCGCTCGGCTACATAGGCTCGGCAATGCTAACACTTCCAGCGTTGGTGTTTAGCGGCTTCTTCTTCCGGTCGGCGGACTTATTCTTTTTTTCCGGTCGGCGGACTGGGTATCGAAACTAGGAATCGAAATTTAAACTTTTAAACGATTCCGGGAGAATCGGAAAGTTAGTCCCGGTTCCAATCGATACTCGATACCCAACCCTACTCGGGATATGAGTTTAATTGGTGCTGTGACTCAACCCGTACCTGGAAAAGCTTGTATTGCCAAACAGCCACGCCCATTGAAATTAATTCACCATATTTTCCGGACCATAGGGCGCACCGGATTATAAGGCGCACTGCCGATGAGCGGGTCTATTCAGGTGTATTTTCATTAGGGATGTCCGATAATATCGGCCTGCCGATATTATCGGCCGATAAATGCGTTAAAATGTAATATCGGAAATTATCGGTATCGGTTTTTGTATTATCTGTATCGTTTTTTTTATTATTTTTATTTTTTTATTAAATCAACATAAAAAACACAAGATACACTTACAATTAGTGCACCAACCCAAAAAACCTCCCTCCCCCCATTTCTTTCTGTTATCAATATTCTGGTTCCTACATTATATATCAATATATATCAATACAATCTGCAAGGTATACAGTCCGTAAGCACACATGATTGTGCGTGCTGCTGGTCCACTAATAGTACTAACCTTTAACAGTTAATTTTACTCATTTTCATTAATTAATAGTTTCTATGTAACTGTTTTTATATTGTTTTACTTTCTTTTTTATTCAAGAAAATGTTTTTAATTTAGTTATCTTATTTTATTTTATTTTTTTAAAAAGTACCTTATCTTCACCATACATGGTTGTCCAAATTAGGCATAATAATGTGTTAATTCCACGACTGCATATATCGGTTGATATCGGTATCGGTAATTAAAGAGTTGGACAATATCGGAATATCGGATATCGGCAAAAAGCCATTATCGGACATCCCTAATTTTCATACAAAATGTGTCCTGTGAAGAACCGTCCGACCTGAACTCTCTCATAACTAAAGTTCCTTGGGTGAATTATGTAAACTCACTACACCGGTAGTTTTTTTGATGCGTTTTAAATATAGACAATAAAAAATTTAATCTGATAAGTCTATGGATAAAAAGCAGAGCCTGGCGACGCATGCGTGTTTATCATAACGCACAGTCAGCACCTCTGCTTCAGTAAACAATGACGGTGATGACGTCACTCGCTAACTTGTCAGCCACTTCTCCAAGAGGCTCCTTTTGAACACTCCTCGCACACTAACACTTCAAAAGTTACATATTTTCCCCGTTTGTTGACCTGCAAAGTATGTTTTTGGGGTGGAGGAGTCTGGTCGGGGTGCTGGTTAGCTTGAAGCTAACAGCTAGCTCGTCTCCATCCTCGAACGATGTCGATCCAGCGGGAGATAAAAGTGACGTTTCCATGGACTCGCAAAGACTAAAACAAGTCATTTACTGGAGACATGGCACAGGATGAAGTTAAAAAGGTTGACTCACCTTAGTGTTTACCATGAAGTTTTTCTTTAGAAAGTTGTCCTAGTCCAAACTGAGGCAGTATTTGTAATTGATAAACTTTTCGGCGAATCAAAATACTTTACTTTGAAGACGACTAATAAAAACGCGGAGAAGGCAGGGTCGTTTGAAAAAAAATTATAATAATCTGCGTCCCAGGGACGCGTGGACTTACGAAAATGCGCGTCCTTTCTGATTTTAATGCGTGAAAAGACACAAAAAGTGTGTTAACGCCAACAGTGGTATAAGGATTTGCCACGTGATATTGTCACACGATTGCCTATACATTTGATTAGTAAATGTATATTTTGCATACACTGTAAGAAAAAAAAAACTGTGGATTTTGCAGTCAAAAAAATGGCAGATTTTACCATAAAATGTACGGTATTTTATTGTAAAATTCTGGTGATCGAGCTGCCAGTTTTTTGTTAGTTTTTTTGCATAAAAAATATGGTTTGGTGTTTTCACAGTGTATTTCTGTAAATGGAAAATTTTACGGTAGCATTCTGAAGATTGAGCTGTTTTTTTGTTGGTTTTTGTTTTTATATATTGTAATGTTTAAAGTTAAAGTACCAATGATTGTCACACACACACTAGTTGTGGCGAAATTATTCTCTGCATTTGACCCATCACCCTTGAACACCCCCTGGGAGGTGAGGGGAGCAGTGAGCAGCAGCGGTGGCCGCGCCCGGGATTAATTTTTGGTGATTTAACCCCCAATTCCAACCCTTGATGCTGAGTGCCTAGCAGTGTACAATTTGATGGATACCGTATTTTCCGCACTATAAGGCGCACCGGATTATAAGGCGCACCTTCAATGAATGGCCTATTTTAAAACTTTGTTCATATATATATAGGGACGGCGTGGCGAAGTTGGTAGAGTGGCTGTGCCAGCAATCGGAGTGTTGCTGGTTACTGGGGTTCAATTCCCACCTTCTACCTTCCTAGTCACGACCGTTGTGTCCTTGGGCAAGACACTTCACCCTTTGCCTCTGATGGCTGCTGGTTAGCGCCTTGCATGGCAGCTCCCGCCATCAGTGTGTGAATGTGTGTGTGAATGGGTGAATGTGGAAATACTGTCAAAGCGCTTTGAGTACCTTGAAGGTAGAAAAGCGCTATACAAGTATAACCCATTTATCATTTATCATATAAGGCGCATAGAATAGACGCTACAGTAGAGGCTGGGGTTACGTTATGCATCCCGTAGTTGCGGCTCAATATTGGTCCATATATAAGGCGCACCGGATTATAAGGCGCACTGTCAGCTTTTGAGAAAATTGGAGGTTTTTAGGTGCGCCTTATAGTGCGGAAAATACGGTAACTTGTTTTGAAATCACAGGTCAAGCAGATATTTATGTAGTATTTGTCCCCAAAAATGTTTCGAAGGTATACAGCAGTGTTTCCCATAAACTGCCAAGATACCTGTGGCGGTGGGGGCGTGGCTATGGGCGTGGTCACCATGACATCCTCGATTAATTTGCATAATTTACTACAATGATATGATTTTCTCTAAAAAGGCTCAAAAAATGTATACTTACTAATTAATAATAACAGTTTTGTTTTAAACGTCCATCCATCCATCCATCCATCCATCCATCCATCCATCCATCCATCCATCCATCCATCCATCAATCCATCCATTTTCTTATAATTACAACACTTTATGTACATATTTATATACAGATTTGAGCAATAAGTTATTCACTGAAATATATTTATTAATTGTGGTTCTTACAAAAAATATATCTTATAAAATATAAAAGCTAAAATGTCTCTTAAAGCTCTGCCCCTTTAATTAGTGCATACTAAATAATTTAACTTTAGCCTACTACTACAACCATATTATTTACCAGCAACATAAAGTGAAACAGAGGCAGAGGTGTCCAAATAAACAGAAAACAGTAGTGGTCAAATACAAATAAGGCAACAAGAGAAGTATCCTACACTTCTCTTTTGTAAAGTAAATCTGAACAGCCTATATGGGCATCTACATCAACTATATGATTTGCCTGAGAAGCCGGACAGGACAAAAAAACAAAAAATTTAATTTTTTTCATTTGTGGCGGACGTAATTCTTTCGTGGCGGGCCGCCACAAATAAATGAATGTGTGGGAAACACTGTACATTATATACTATAATATTTGTTGCATTATTAGATAGTTTAAAAGATACAGGACTGCATGCAATACATGTTTTTTTCTGTCAAAATAGAAAAAGAAAGAAAGATAAAGTACTTTATTGACGCTTAGACTTAGACGAAGTTTATTGAACCACAAGGGAAATTGTTCCACACAGTAGGTCAGTTACAAAGGATGGAAAGGATAATGCAGGTATAAAGTAGACTAAAAGTGTACCATAGTAGCAATATAACATATGCAATATTTACATATTATATGTACAGTATATAATATATATTGATATTATGTTTTTATACAAAATATAACAAATCACAATTACCATGTACAATATTACAGTATATGTAACAGCTGCAGCAAAAACAATGTCAGCATAAAATAGAGTAGATCCAGCAGAAAATATACATTTATTATAGCGTGTAGCACTGCATATTATTTCCAGGTCTCTCGGGCCATTCAAAATGATGTGGCGGACCCTATCTGGCCCCCGGCCTTGAGTTTAACACCACTGTACTTTATGTACACGCACACAGTGTGTCCGTTACTTCAGTCTGGGTAACACACGCATGTTTTGGTCTTGTCGCCTGCTTATTACGTGTTTCTTGTTACAGAGGGGATTATGACAAATACTCTGAGGACCCCGAGTTCAAGCCTGCGTCAAGACCACCAAAAGATTCATACGAGGAGGTATACTTCCCAGCATAAGTTTGTGCAAGTTGTAGCAAAAAAAAGCCTTACACGTTGTCATTGACCGCCGCCCCCCAGCATGACAGTGTGAAGATAGAGGAGGAAATCACCGTGGAAGACAAGTCCGTCCCAGCCATCGTGGAAAGCTTCTCTAACCAGACCCAGAGTGGCTGCGATTGGCCCTCCAGTTCGTCGCTTACAGCGCGCCTGCGGCGCTTGATCACAGCTTACCAGCGCAGCTACAGGCAGGAGCAGCTGAAGATCGAAGCTGAGGCCAAGGGCGACCGCAGGCGCAGGAGGTGTGAGCAAGCCAGCAAGCTGAAGGAGATCGCACGGCAAGAGCGACAACAAAGGTATACTTGTATCGCTTTTGTGTAGAAATGTACAGTCGCGATCAAAAGTGTACATACACTTGTAAAGAACATCATGTCATGGCTGTCTTGAGTTTCTTATAATTTCCACAAATCTTATTTTTTTCTGATAGAGTGATTGGAGCACATACTTGTTGGTCACAAAAAAACATTCATGAACTTTGCTTCTTTTATGAATTTATTATGGGTCTACTGAAAATGTGACTTGGTCAAAAGTATACATACAGCAATGTTAATATTTGCTTACATGTCCCTTGTTTCATCTGACATCACATGGACAAAGATAAGACCTTCTGGAGCAGACCTGGGCAAATTAAGGCCCGGGGGCCACATGCGGCCCGTTAAGCTTTTCAATCTGACCCGCCCGGACATTCTCAAATAATTTTTTTTAGATCTTTAAGATGGAAAGTGTAGCTGCCATTATGATGTGCAGTCATGTTTTCTAATGACCGTAAGTCTTGAACTATACAAAGTATTTCAATGGTCGGAATCTGCGCTTTTGCATGATGTACTAGTTACTATGGTAATCTAATTAGTTACTATGGTCATCTACGTCACAGCAGCTCAGACGAGGCACCAAGCAGTGTGGGTGAGGAGCGTTTCCAGAGAGGCCAGTCTAAAATGTGGGTGTCGGGGACAGATGCGGAAGGAGATTTTTACAACAAAGTTCTAAAGCTTAGTGATGTATCACATATATCAGATTGTAGGTGGAGTTGTTTTTACCCTTCGTGTTCATATTTCGCTGTTTGTTGCATTTTTGTTGTGTTTTGCTTGATTGTAAAATATGTCAATGGAGAGGGGGTGTGACGTTCATCTGTTGTCAATATTCAGTGTTTTATCATTCATAGTTATTAATATTGTAAATCACACATTCTTTATTTTCATGTAAATTCTGGGTGTCTAATTCAGTAAAAAAAATGTAAAATTCCATTTTGTTTTTCTAAGGTGGTCTGTTATCACGTTTTTAGCACTCAATCAGACATTATTGTGAGGTTTTGTATTAGTGTTCCTAAAAATAGATATACCGGCCCCCAGACACGTTTTTTTCTCTAAATTTGGCCACCCGAGTCAAAATATTTGCCCAGGCCTGTTCTGGAGCAAAGTTCTGTGGTCAGATGAAACAAAAACGGAGCTGTTTGGCCACAATACCCAGCAATATGTTTGGAATAGAAAAGGTGAGGCCTTTAATCCCAGGAACACCACACCTACCGTCAAGTTAAGTTAAAGTACCAATGATTGTCACACACACACTAGGTGTGGTGAAATTTGTCCTCTGCATTTGACCCATCCCCTTGTTCACCCCCTGGGAGGTGAGGGGAGCAGTGGGCAGCAGCAGTGCCGCGCCCGGGAATCATTTTTGGTGATTTAACCCCCAATTCCAACCCTTGATGCTGAGTGCCAAGCAGGGAGGTAATGGGTCCCATTTTTATAGTCTTTGGTATGACTCGGCCGGGGTTTGAACTCACAACCTACCGATCTCAGGGCGGACACTCTAACCACTAGGCCACTGAGTAGCAAGCATGGTGGTGGTAGTATTATGCTCTGGGCCTGTGTTGCTGCCAATGGAACTGGTGCTTTACAGAGAGTAAATGGGACAATGAAAAAGGAGGATTACCTCCAAATTCTTCAGGACAAGCTAAAATCATCAGCCCGGAGGTTGGGTCTTGTGCGCAGTTGGGTGTTCCAACAGGACAATGACCCCAAACACACGTCAAAAGTGGTAAAGGAATGGCTAAATCAGGCTAGAATGAAGGTTTTAGAATGGCCTTCCTTAAGTCCTGACTTAAACGTGTGGACAATGCTGAAGAAACAAGTCCATGTCAGAAAACCAACAAATTTAGCTGAACTGCACCAATTTTGTCAAGAGGAGTGGTCAAAAATTCAAGCAGAAGCTTGTGGATGGCTACCAAAAGCGCCTTATTGCAGTGAAAATTGCCAAGGGACATGTAAGCAAATATTAACATTGCTGTATGTATACTTTTGACCAAGTCACATGTTCAGTAGACCCATAATAAATTCATAAAAGAAGCAAACTTCATTAATGTTTTTTGTGACCAACGAGTATGTGCTCCAATCACTACATCACAACAAAATAAGAGTTGTAGAAAGTATTGGAAAGTCAAGACAGCCATGACATTTTGTTCTTTACAAGTGTACATAAACTTTTGACCACGACTATAGGTGTTCACCATATTTACGCGAGTCAAACATGAATGGGAGTTCTCTGTCTGCAGGTGGACACGCAGGGAAGAATGTGATTTCTACCGCGTCGTGTCAACTTTTGGCGTGGAAAAGATCAAAAAGGAACCAGGTCTTCCCGAGGGCGAAGAAGCGGATTATGACTGGACGAGATTTCGCACCTTCGCCCGTTTGGATAAAAAAACTGACGAGAGCCTTAGCCGGTACTTCCGCTCTTTCTTAAACATGTGCCGGAGAGTGTGCCACTTGCGCCCTGGCCGTGATGAGGGTAAGTAGTGTTGACACCTTTTTTATGTATGGATTATGTTCTGCAGCATAATAACGTAGCTCAATATTTAACCCATCATATTGCAGTCTACACGTATCTCTTATGTGTGACTGCCATCATACTGCAGTCTACACGTATCTCTCATGTGTGACTGCCATCATATTGCAGTCTACACGTATCTCTCATGTGTGACTGCCATCATATTGCAGTCTACACGTATCTCTTATGTGTGACTGCCATCATATTGCAGTCTACATGTATCTCTTGTGTGACTGCCATCATACTGCAGTCTACACGTATCCCTTATGTGTGACTGCCATCATAATGCAGTCTACACGTATCCCTTATGTGTGACTGCCATCATATTGCAGTCTACACGTATCTCTCATGTGTGACTGCCATCATATTGCAGTCTACACGTATCTCTCATGTGTGACTGCCATCATATTGCAGTCTACACGTATCTCTTATGTGTGACTGCCATCATATTGCAGTCTACATGTATCTCTTGTGTGACTGCCATCATACTGCAGTCTACACGTATCTCTTATGTGTGACTGCCATCATACTACAGTCTGCACGTATCTCTTATGTGTGACTGCCATCATATTGCAGTCTACACGTATCTCTCATGTGTGACTGCCATCATATTGCAGTCTACACGTATCTCTCATGTGTGGCTGTCATCATATTGCAGTCTACACGTATCTCTCATGTGTGGCTGCCATCATATTGCAGTCTACATGTATCTGTTATGTGTGGCTGTCATATCGCAGTCTACACGTATCTCTCATGTGTGGCTGCCATCATATCGCAGTCTGCACGTATTTCTTATGTGTGACTGCCATCATATCGCAGTCTACACGTATCTCTTATGTGTGACTGCCATCATACTGCAGTCTACACGTATCCCTTATGTGTGACTGCCATCATACTGCAGTCTACACGTATCCCTTATGTGTGACTGCCATCATATTGCAGTCTACACGTATCTCTCATGTGTGACTGCCATCATATTGCAGTCTACACGTATCTCTCATGTGGGACTGCCATCATATTGCAGTCTACACGTATCTCTCATGTGTGACTGCCATCATATTGCAGTCTACACGTATCTCTTATGTGCGACTGCCATCATATTGCAGTCTACATGTATCTCTTGTGTGACTGCCATCATACTGCAGTCTACACGTATCTCTTATGTGTGACTGCCATCATACTACAGTCTGCACGTATCTCTTATGTGTGACTGCCATCATATTGCAGTCTACACGTATCTCTCATGTGTGACTGCCATCATATTGCAGTCTACACGTATCTCTCATGTGTGGCTGCCATCATATTGCAGTCTACACGTATCTCTCATGTGTGACTGCCATCATATTGCAGTCTACATGTATCTGTTATGTGTGGCTGTCATCATATCGCAGTCTACACGTATCTCTCATGTGTGGCTGCCATCATATCGCAGTCTGCACGTATTTCTTATGTGTGACTACCATCATATCGCAGTCTACACGTATCTCTCGTGTGTGACTGCCATCATATTGCAGTCTACACGTATCTCTCATGTGTGACTGCCATCATATTGCAGTCTACACGTATCTCTTATGTGTGACTGCCATCATATTGCAGTCTACACGTATTTCTTATGTGTGACTGCCATCATATTGCAGTCTACACGTATCTCTCATGTGTGACTGCCATCATATTGCAGTCTACACGTATCTCTTGTGTGACTGCCATCACATTGCAGTCTACACGTATCTCTCATGTGTGACTGCCATCATATTGCAGTCTACATGTATCTTTCATGTGTGACTGCCATCATATTGCAGTCTACACGGATCTCTTGTGTGACTGCCATCTACTGGTCACACTTATCATTTCGCCTTGTACCAAATTGAATAGCTTCGAGGTCGGTAAGCACAACCCAAAATATTCCGTACATCAGGCGCACTGTCGAGTTTTGAGAAAATGAAAGGATTTTAAGTGCGCCTTACAGTCCGAAAAATACGGTACTCTAAGGATTTAAACAAGAACTGCTCACATAACAATAATAATAATAACTCCCTGGTGACATAACCTTCAAACTAAACAATCATATCAAACGCATGTAATACCTGTTTTGGGCCCTAGGGGTGCACAAGAGTTTAATTGAATTTGAGATATGCTCGTAAGTGAAGTAAATTATTTTTATATAGCACTTTTCTCTAGTGACTCAAAGCCCTAATCCTTGACTCTGACTTTTCCTAGACACACCATCGCTTCCTCAGACAGTGGCCCCCATCACGGAGGAACGTGCTTCCCGGACACTTTACCGCATTAGCCTCCTCCGTCGCCTCCGCGACCGAGTCCTGCCCCACCCCTCCCTGGAGGAGCGCCTGCTGCTGGCGCCGCCCGGCACCGAGTTGCCCGCCTGGTGGAGCATACCCTACCACGACCGTCAGCTGATGCTGGGCGCGGCCATTCACGGCATCAGCCGCACGGAGCTCTCCATCTTCTCAGACCCTCAGTTCACGTTCGTCGCCGCCCGAGACGAGTTCATCCAGAACCAGCAAGCCCAGCCGCAGCCTCAGCCGCAGCCCATCATGCACCTGGGCCAACCCAAGTCCGACGGGGAGGTGTCCGCTGGGAAGGAGGACGGGAAGGAGGAGGAGATTCGGTTGCTCGGGGGTGCAATTGGTGCTAATCTACAGAGTACGCCTTTGAGCCACCATGACGCCAAGGCCAGAGGGCAGACGTGGAACTTCAAGAAGAACAAGGTCAAGGAAGGAAGCAAAGGAGAAGAGGGAGCCTCGGATACGGATTCCGATTCCGATTCGGGGTCGTCATCTTCTGACCGATCAGGCAGCAGCGATGACAGCGGAGACAGTGATGAAGAGGTGGATGGAGGTCAGTTGGTGTTTATTATATACACAAACAATGCTCAGCCCCCCAAAAAACAAGACACTTGGGCTGGGCAACAGGGCTGAAAACTAGAGATGTCCGATAATGGCTTTTTTGCCGATATTCCGATATTGTCCAACTCTTAATTACCGATACCGATATATACAGTCGTGGAATTAACACATTATTATGCCTAATTTTGTTGTGATGCCCCGCTGGATGCATTAAACAATGTGACAAGGTTTTCCAAAATAAATCAACTCAAGTTATGGAAAAAAGTGCCAACATGGCACTGCCATATTTATTATTGAAGTCACAAAGTGCGTTATTTTTGTTTAACATGCCTCAAAACAGCAGCTTGGAATTTGGGACATGCTCTCCCTGAGAGAGCATGAGGAGGTTGAGGTGGGCGGAGTTGTATATTGTAGCGTCCCGGGAGAGTTAGTGCTGCAAGGGGTTCTGGGTATTTGTTCTGTTGTGTTTATGTTGTGTTACGAAATGTGTTTGTCATTCTTGTTTGGTGTGGGTTCACAGTGTGGCGCATATTTGTAACAGTGTTAAAGTTGTTTATACGGCAACCCTCAGTGTGACCTGTATGGCTGTTGACCAAGTATGCCTTGCATTCACTTATGCGTGTGTGAAAAGCCGTAGATATTATGTGATTGGGCCGGCACGCAAATGCAGTGCCTTTAAGGCACACCCCCAATATTGTTGTCTGGGTGGAAATCAGGAGAAATTCGGGAGAATGGTTGCCCCGGGAGATTTTTGGGAGGGGCACTGAAATTCGGGAGTCTCCCGGGAAAATCGGGAGGGTTGGCAAGTATGACTGGGAGACGCAACTGCTCTGTACTTCTCCCTACGTCCGTATACGACTCCGTACAGCTGCGTTTTAAAAAGTCATAAATTTTACTTTTTGAAACCGATACCGATAATTTCCGATTTTACATTTTAAAGCATTTATCGGCCGATATTATCGGACATCTCAACTGAAAACTGTATCACGATATGTCTTTTATATCGATCCATCGATAATTATTGATATTTTTTATTCATCGTTAAATGTAAACATTTTTATTTAAAATGTTACCTTTCTCCGATTATAATCCCCTCAGCTATCAAGGCAGAAAGAAAAGGAAATGAGAACACTCAATGTAAACAACATTCCAAAATCACATTGAACACTTAACGATAACCTCTTAAAATGAAGGTGCAAAAATGAGGAAGAGAAAAGCTCAGTAAAGTTTAACAAAATAGTGCAAAGTTTGAAAATGTAAACCGAGAAACCTCACAACTATTTTTTTTGCAGGTTTATGTGTAAAACTTAACTAGTTCTGTTATTTAGGTAGGTAGGTAGGTCTTTATTGTCATTGCACAAGTGCAACGAAACTTTGTTTTCAGCACAAACCCGTTCAAGATTAGACGAACAAACAGTGTACAGGGTTACAGAACAGGAACGCTGATGGGTCGCCACAAGGCGCCCCGTTAAAGATGGGGGAAAAAGGTCAACGCTGGGGGAGGATGAGTAAAAAAATGCAATCTAGACTGGGTTCCTAAGGAGGCCCAGTCTGGAGTGGGAGAAAAAAAACTCCATAGCAAAGCACATATACATATTAAAACATACAACTCGAGACTTGCAACCGAGGGGAGGGTGTGGGGGCTACGGTGGCAGGCTGCAGCTCTTCGAGCACTGCGCAGCTGTCCATCACCCCTAAGGGATTTGCGTTAAGGGTGTTGGTATGTGTATGTGTGGCGTATACAGGTATTTTTTGTGGATGCATGTGTGTATAAGCCTGCAGCGTGTCTCTGTTCCGCGGCCTTGGTGTTGTACAGCCGCCAGCCAGTCCAAAGTCAACAACAACAGGTGTGTGTCCATGAGAGACAAGAAGGTAGTTTGTTGTGTTCTTCGTGAGAGTCTCGAAGCCAGGGAAACAATCCAAGTTAGAATGTTTTGTATGCGAGTGAAAATAAAATTTGCTTTTCACTCCAAATTGTCTATGACTGGTCCTCAAACCCCGCGACCCGATTCCGGATAAGCGGTTGAAGATGGATGGATGGATGGATGGTCCTCAAATTCATCCTGCAGGGCAAATCACAAAGTGTCCACAGTTCTGCCCGCATCATCCAATCATTTGTGGCAACTTAGGCATTGTACCATAAAGTAACAGATTTGTTTTTTTTTTGGAATTTACTTTATTTATACAGTCATGCACTTTAGTTCCTACTTATGTACCCGAATAGGGAACGGATGAGGCTTGAAAAGAAAATAGGTGAGCACGGTTAAGAAGTACGGTTGGTTTAAAAAAAAAAAAACAACTGTCATACTGTTGAGGTGACTCTTCCTGTTTTACCGACAATTTCTACGCACTCTGCAGCACTCGTTTTTAGTTTCTCTTCTCTCCATGCAGAGAATCAACAGCGAGAAAGCAAGACCGCACAACCAAGCTTAATACTGTTACGTGATTGGCTGTCAGCTTCTCCCTCCAATTGCTCTGCGATCACTTCCTGTTTTGTTAGGTTACCAGAGAGCGAGAGCTCGCTTTGTAACTTCCGGTTTCTTCCGACCAAAACAAATGTGTATATCGAACGCCTTTTTTATTGATATCGATTACGTGTCTACTCTTTTCAAATGTGCCTGTTTTCTCAGCAGGTGTGAAGACATGCGATGAAGAAAATAGTTTACTCTCCATGGCTCTGTCTCAAGATGGCATTCCACCCACGGAACCCATAAGAGTAGAATGGCCCAAGGTAAATAAAAGCAAAACACATAACTGAATCCTGGAATTTTGAACTTTAGAGTAAATTTCAATCAACATCCAAGGTTGTTTCTCCTGCATTTCATTGTGAATAATTAATACATTAACCTCTCATCTCTTCTTAGGACCGTGTGCTGATCAACCGCTTGGACAGTTTGTGTACACTGGTGCTGACTGGTCAGTGGCCATCGGGGCGGCGCTACGTCACCGAGGCTCATCTCAACCCAAACTCTGAGCTGGCGGGAGACCCGATGGCGTATGCCCGCACGGCCCGCAAGCCCATCGGCATGCCTGGAGGAGAAGGAGAGGACGGAGAATTCACCGTCAAGCTCCTCAAGGTAATTTATTGTGGAATTTATTTGGAAAGGTAATGATTGCATGTACAAAAACAAATGTTTTTATGTTGGGATTTGAAAATGCTAACAACTGTTTATAAAAAAACTAACAAAAAAAACCTCCCGGTAAGGTCTATTCAGATGTACTGGAGAGGAGGCTACGCCGGATAGTCGAACCTCGGATTCAGGAGGAACAGGGTGGTTTTCGTCCTGGTCGTGGAACTGTGGACCAGCTCTATACTCTCGGCAGGGTCCTTGAGGGTGCATGTGCTTTGTGGACTTGGAGAGGGCATTCGACCGTGTCCTGTGGGGAGTGCTCAGAGAGTATGGGGTATCGGACTGTCAGAGCTTGGTCCGCATTGCCGGCAGTAAGTCGGACATGTATCCAGTGAGGGTTGGACTCCGCCAAGGCTGCCCTTTGTCACCGATTCTGTTCATAACCTTTATGGACAGAATTTCTAGGCGCAGTCAGGGCGTTGAGGGAATCCGGTTTGGTGGCTGGATGAGAGCGAAGCCTGGCAATGATTGCAGATAGCCGTTTCCTCGTATTTTTTGGTAAAATGAAGCCATGCCTTGAGGTGTTTTTAACCGGCTGCTTCTTTTTTTTTTTTTTTAAACCTTTGTGTATAAATTTCAATTACAAACAGACGAGAAACAAAAACAGTACAGAACAGTACAAAAACAGCGCCAGGGGGTTGTAAATTCAAAGTAACTAAAATAGAATACAAAAAAGTATATATATAATAAACCTTGTTGCTGCTTCTGTATCTGCCGCCTAAAGACTGAGCTACGTCGTTTCCTGGGACGTTCCACAGGGCATTTCCTGTGAGACGGGATTCGTTCCCAGGGATTCGAATAAAGAACCAACTCTTTTTCTTTACTATAGTGGCCTCGATAACGGGAACGGGTTCTCAAAAAGGGATTCGAGTCCATGGAATCGGTTCTTTTCTTATCGAACAACTGGGAGAACCGGTTTCGAACATCATCCCTACCCTTCCTGTTTTGTTGGCGTTCTCCTGTAGCAGCATCACGCCTTCCTTTGAGTGCTATTGCCCGCACTTGCTTTGTTTTCGCAATCAAGACCATTGAAGTTGTGCGTACGCTAGCATTCTTTGTGGGGACATTGTTGATTGTCATGTCATGTACGGATGTGCTTTGTGGACGCCGTCTTTGCACCACACGCTGTAAGTTTTTGCTGTCATCCAGCATTCTGTTTTGGTTGACTTTGTAGCCAGTTCAGTATGACTTTTTTACTTATCGAACAACCGGGAGACCCGGTTTCGAACATCATCCCTACCCTTCCTGTTTTGTTGCCGTTCTCCTGTAGCAGAATCACGCCTTCCTTTGAGTGCTATTGCCCGCACCTGCTTTGTTTTCGCAATCAAGACCATTGAAGTTGTGCGTACACTAGCCTTCTTTGTGGGGACATTGTTGATTGTCATGTCATGTACGGATGTGCTTTGTGGACGCCGTCTTTGCACCACACGCTGTAAATTTTTGCTGTCGTCCAGCATTCTGTTTTTGTTGACTTTGTAGCGAGTTCAGTTTTACTTTTGTTTTACATAGCCTTCCCTATGCTTCAGTGCCTTTTCCTAGCGGGACTTGCCTTTTGTTCATTTTTGGTTTAAGCGTTACATACCTTTTTACCTGCACACTGTCTCCCACTGTGCTCTGCATATTGGGATCACGACAAACCATCCTTGACGCGTTCCGACTTCTACAAAGCAATGAACTACCTGCTGCCACCTACTGATATGGAGTATTACAAGATTACCCTGCCAAGCTCTACACAGCACAGGCACATTATTATGATTACTGATTAGCAAAAAAATATTTTTTGGACCAATTAGGTGAAGTTGCATAATTTCCCACGGCACACCAGACAATATCTCACGGCACACTAGTGTGCCGCGGCACAGTGGCTGGAAATCACTGAAGTAGAGCACACAATTCCTGAACAAGCTGAATATTTTGAAGTAGGAACAGTTTGAATCGGATGAAAAATGTGGGACTTGTGGAACTTTGATGAATGTCCCATTGATTTAAATGGGAATTTCCCAACAAATTTGGGAATTTCGGGAAAAGCGGGAATTTTGTTTTTAAATGGTAAAACATTTGAATGAGTTGAAATGGTTGGTTTTGAAAATGTTCAAATGGTCGAGGAATGTTGAAGTAGTAACATGTTTAATTGAGAAATGGTATTACGACATTTCGGGAAAACCGGGAATTTTTCCAGTTCAAAAAACATGTTTTTTTTTGGTCCTAATTAAGAGGAATGTTTTGACGGTGGAACCGTTGAAGTGGGATGAAAAATGTAGGAGGAGTAGTTGCCAGAAAAAAGGGTGGAAATAGGGCTTTGGAAAACCAGGAATTCTGCAAAATCCTGGAATTTTTTACAACTTGGAAAAAGGGTAGATTGAATGTCCAGAATGGTGGAATGTGTTGAAGGTGGAATGGTTTGAAATGGTTGAAAAATGTGGAAATGATGGAAGTTTGAAAAACGGCCAGTTCTATTTGAATGGGAAAAAATGTCCAGGAAAACCTGGAATTCTGGGAAGTTTTGGAATTTGTCAAGGAAAAGCCCGCCATTCCCGAATAGGCTGAACAGGTTGAAGTTGGAGCGGTTTGAATCGGATGAAAAATGTGGGAGGTAGAGCGTGCCAAAATCTAGAAAACCGTATGTGTGAATGCTATGGAGCATTCAAACATATGATCATAAGCCGGTCAATAAAATGGTTGTCAAGCTCAGTGAGTCAGTGGGGATGGGAGATTTGGCTCTGATATTATACAAACCCCGTTTCCATATGAGTTGGGAAATTGTGTTAGATGTAAATATAAACGGAATACAATGATTTGCAAATCATTTTCAACCCATATTCAGTTGAATGCACTACAAAGACAACATATTTGATGAATAATGAATAATTAACTTAGAATTTCATGGCTGCAACACGTGCCAAAGTAGTTGGGAAAGGGCATGTTCACCACTGTTACATCACCTTTTCTTTTAACAACACTCAGTAAACGATTGGGAACTGAGGAAACTAATTGTTGAAGCTTTGAAAGTGGAATTCTTTCCCATTCTTGTTTTATGTAGAGCTTCAGTCGTTCAACAGTCCGGGGGTCTCCGCTGTCGTATTTTAGGCTTCATAATGCGCCACACATTTTCGATGGGAGACAGGTCTGGACTGCAGGCGGGCCAGGAAAGTACCTGCACTCTTTTTTTTACGAAGCCACGCTGTTGTAACACGTGGCTTGGCATTGTCTTGCTGAAATAAGCAGGGGCGTCCATGAAAAAGACGGCGCTTAGATGGCAGCATATGTTGTTCCAAAAGCTGTATGTACCTTTCAGCATTAATGGTGCCTTCACAGATGTGTAAGTTACCCATGTCTTGGGCACTTATGCACCCCCATACCATCACACATGCTGGCTTTTGAATTTTGCGTCAATAACAGTCTGGATGGTTCGCTTCCCCTTTGGTCCGGATGACACGATGTCAAATATTTCCAAAAACAATTTGAAATGTGGACTCGTCAGACCACAGAACACTTTTCCACTTTGCATGAGTCCATCTTAGATGATCTCGGGGCCCAGAGAAGCCGGCGGCGTTTCTGGGTGTTGTTGATAAATGGCTTCCACTTTGCATAGTAGAGCTTTAACTTGCACTTACAGATGTAGCGACAAACTGTATTTAGTGATTGTTCCTGAGCCCATGTGGTGATATCCTTTAGAGATTGATGTCGGTTTTGGATACAGTGCCGTCTGAGAGATCGAAGGTCAAACAAAAAATGTTTATCAGTTTGAACATCAAATATGTTGTCTTTGTAGCATATTCAACTGAATATGGGTTGAAAATGATTTGCAAATCATTGTATTCCGTTTATATTTACATCTAACACAATTTCCCAACTCATATGGAAATGGGGTTTGTATAATTTATTCAATTTTGTTTAATATTTGATACTTGTGTGGCGTTTTAATACTATGTGAGTTGTGGAACAATGTGGCAAAGCGAAATTTAGTCTGTTTGGGTTGAAATAAGAAACAACGTGAACATACAGTCGTGGTCAAAAGTGTACACACACTTGTAAAGAACATCGTGTCATGGCTGTCTTGAGTTTCCAATCATTTCTACAACTCTTATTTTGTTGTGATGTAGTGATTGGAGCACATACTTGTTGGTCACAAAAAACATTCATGAAGTTTGCTTCTTTTATGAATTTATTATGGGTCTACTGAAAATGTGACTTGGTCAAAAGTATACATACAGCAATGTTAATATTTGCTTACATGTCCCTTGGCAAGTTTCACTGCAATAAGGCGCTTTTGGCAGCCATCCACAAGCTTCTGCTTGAATTTTTGACCACTCCTCTTGACAAAATTGGTGCAGTTAAGCTAAATTTGTTGGTTTTCTGACATGGACTTCTTTCTTCAGCATTGTCCACACGTTTAAGTCAGGACATTGGGAAGGCCATTCTAAAACTTTCATTCTAGCCTGATTTAGCCATTCCTTTACCACTTTTGACGTGCGTTTGGGTTCATTGTCCTGTCGGAACGCCCAACTGCGCCCAAGACCCAACCTCCGGGCTGATGATTTTAGCTTGTCCTGAAGAATTTGGAGGTAATCCTCCTTTTTCATTGTCCCATTTACTCTCTGTAAAGCACCAGTTCCATTGGCAGCAAAACAGGCCCAGAGCATAATACTACCACCACCATGCTTGACGGTAGGCATAGTGTTCTTGGGATTAAAGGCCTCACCTTTTCTCCTCCAAACATTGCTGGGTATTGTGGCCAAACAGGTCAATTTTTGTTTTGTCTGACCACAGAACTTTCCTCCAGAAGGTCTTATCTTTGTCCATGTGATACAAAATTTTAGCTGTTTGGCCGCTAGAGATGCGCGGTTTGCGGACACAACCGCGGATAATCCGCGGGTCGGGCGGGTGCATGACGAAAAAAATTGATTTTAAATAGATTCGGGCGGGTGGCGGTTGAACCAATTCAGAAAAAAAAAATACATACCGTATTTTTCGGACTATAAATCGCATTTTTTTTCATGGTTTGGCCATGGGTGCGACGTATACTCCGGAGCGACTTATGTGTGAAATTATTAACACATTATTGTAAAATATCAAATAATATTATTTATCTCATTCGCGTCAGCGACGAAGCAAATGGCAGCCATCGTCACACACACGCCAACCAATAAGAATTCGGCGGGGGCGGGTCATGGCAGAGATGCATTGTGGGTTTTGGAATGCTAACTGCTATACGCTACTGCCGGAGCTATTAAAATGGACCACATCAACGTTGGCGGTAACTTATAAAAACTGAGAAAGACTGAACTAAAATGGCACCGAAAAGAAATCATATACTGCAGATTACAAGCTGGACGTAGTGAAATATGCAGCAGAAAACAGCCATCGAGCAGCCATCGTCACACACACGCCAACCAATAAGAATTCGGCGGGGGCGGGTCATGGCAGAGATGCATTGTGGGTTTTGGAATGCTAACTGCTCGGTCTCCTTTCTGCCTTGCATCGTCTATATTAGATATATAACAATGGGTGGGTGGCGGGCGGTTGTGGTTTTGATAAAATGTTAGTTCGGGTGGATGACGACTTTTGTGATGCGGTTGCGGATGAAATAATTGCCTATTTGCGCATCTTTTTTGGCCGCAATATCCAGCAATATGTTTGGAGGAGAAAATTTGAGGCCTTTAATCCTAGGAACAATCAATTTTAGTTTCATCTGACATCACATGGACAAAGATAAGACCTTCTGGAGGAAAGTTCTGTGGTCAGATGAAACAATACGGCGTAGGATCAAGAATCGATTCTTAACCGGGTAGTCACCCCAAGTATCGAATCGAATCGTGAGCCGCCCAAAGATTTCCACCTCCAACATTGGGGTTATCTACAACCTGGTTAGAGTGTCCGCCCTGAGATCGGCAGGTTGTGAGTCATACCAAAGACTATAAAAATGGGAGCCATTACCTCCCTGCTTGACACTCAGCATCAAGGGTTGGAATTGGGGGTTAAATCACCATAAATGATTCCCGGGCGTGGCCAACGCTGCTGCTCACTGCTCCCCTCACCTCCCAGGGGGTGAACAAGAGGGGATGGGTCAAATGCATAGAATAATTTCACCACACCTAGTGTGGTACTTTAACTTTTTAACCTCATGAAGGCTGTGGTGTGTGTCATGGCTGATTGTGTCTCCTACCTTGCCAGGAGGAGGGTCTCAAGCTCACCTTCTCCAAGCAGGCGCTGATGCCCAACGGGTCTGGGGGCGAGAGCAGCCG
This sequence comes from Entelurus aequoreus, assembly GCF_033978785.1. NCBI lineage: Eukaryota > Metazoa > Chordata > Actinopteri > Syngnathiformes > Syngnathidae > Entelurus > Entelurus aequoreus. Next base: position 58,060,134 of record NC_084744.1, on the reverse strand, counting down.
CAAGCGACGCAAGGACCAAGAGGTACCGGAATCCGCTGCAACAAACACTTGCACTTACAACCATTGACTTCTTCCGCTCTAGTCATCAGACCCAGAAGGACTCCTCGATCCACTGGAGCGTATTCCTCGGCGCCGGGACCCCCCCACCTGGCTCAAAGAGAACCCAGATTACGAGGTGGAAGGGGACATGCTGGAGGTGCAACCATTTGTCAGTTGATTTCACTTCTTCTCTGGTTGCAAAGTTGTGTTTGTCTTCCGTTTTTTTCAAACATTTTTTTGGGCTGTGTCCGTAGCTTCTTGTAAACCGGAGCAAGAGGAAGAGGAGGAGAAGGGCAGATAAAGTCCTGACTGGCAATGAGAAGATCAAACTTATTAACATGAGGACAGGGAAGAAGGTGAGACATAGCAACACACTATCGCAGACCTGCTGACACTGCAACATTTCCCGCCAACAACCACGTTTTCGTGTGTGTCCCCAACTCAAGATTGGAGCTGCATTCTGTCCCATGCTGCAAGACCTCAGAGAATATCTGGAGGAAAACCCCGATTTCGCCGTCATGCCCAATTGGTCGGAAACAGTTCGAAACTCTGTACGTACTTGAACGGTGATGTTTGCTTAGGAACTTTGTCACTCGATGTTGCAGCAGACTCCTTCCCTTAAAGGGGCCCCATTGAAGGCCCTCACTTAGTGCCATCTGTTTTGGTGTATTTGAGGTCTGCGTAAGTCCCAGATATGTTAAAATTCAAACTGTGGAGGTTGTACGGAAATGTTTCTAAAACAATCTTGCCTTCCTCGATACAAACATTATTTTTGACAGCTTTAAAGAACAAAAACAGCCTGTATAGCAGCTTTATTATGTTTTACTTCTAACACTTAAGTCTCTTGATCAACTTCAGGGGCCGTACTTATCAAGCTTCTTAGAATTACTGTTAAGAAGTCTGCTAAGAGTTGACTTAAGAGTAAATAAATTCTTCGCTGAAAGCTGCACTTAAAAGTTAGTTATCAAGCGTCTTACTCACACTTTCAGCGAAGTGTAGGACTGAATCTTAAGTGTCACACTCAGAGCTGAATTACGACATTACTATGTGCCGTAAACGCAATTTTAGGTGACGTCATTTCTGTGTCCATAGAAATGACCAATCACGGAAGGGAATCCCTTGTCTAAGAATAAAGAAATATCTTGGAAATATTTAAGTGGACAATGGGAGTGTATATTTTGACAATAAACTACAAAATAATACAAAACAAACTAGTCCCCGCCGGCACTCACGCTACCGCTCCCTCTCTTCTATCGCCCACACACTCACTGACGTCACTCACCTCACGGCCACACACATACGCTACTGTCATAACATTTTCTTTCCAATTCATTAATTAGGCAACTAATTTGAAACTGGTGTGGGTGGCTCTATATATACTAGCCCACTGCAGCCACATGCAGAAATCAACAAGGAATCGAAAAGTGTTAAATCTGTGACAAAAATAATACCCGCTCTGTCTAAACGATACCGTTTGATCAGCTGCTCGTCATCAAAAAAACCAAAACATTGTTCCGTTCCCTGAACGTTCGCGCACGTCTCTCTCGCCTCAGTGCCATCCCCTGCTGGCAACTCCTAACCACTTAAGACACCTCTGAAGGTCTCTTAAATATCGTGGAGAGTAGGAGTGATTCTTAGACTTAAGAACGTTGATAAAAAGCTTTTATTCTTAAGTTTGAGAGTAGGACTAAATTTCGCAAATTCTCAGTACTAAGTGTAAAATGGCACTCTAAGAAGCTTGATAAGTACGGCCCCAGATCTATTGTGATTATAAGGTTTGTTTTTTGCCATTTTTGTCTCTAGATCAACTTTTCTAAGTTTTTAGTTTTTGGGGTTTGTTTTTTGTCAAAGAAAAAATTGTTTTTTTTTTAATACAGCAAACACTCAGAATATGCAATAGTTTCCCCAAAAATATTTTAAAGTGGAATATTTGATGTGAAGGAATTGGAGTCTTTAATGGGTCACAAATTCATAACATTGATTTTAATTATTATATTTTGAGCAATTAGTTTTAAAGGACAAAACAGCCTGTATAGCAGCTTTGTGTTATTAGAGTCAACATTATTATTTTTTACTTCCAACACTTAAGTCTCTAGATCAACTTCAGATCTATTCGTGGATTATATGTTTTTATTATTTTTGGGGGGTTTGTTTTTTGCCCTTTTTGTCAAAAAATTTTTTTTTTTAATACGCCAAATACTCAGAATATGCAATATTTTCCCCAAAAATATTTTAAAGTGTAATATTTAATGTGAAGGAATTGGAGTCTTTAATAAGTCACAAATTCATAACATTATTTTGATTATTAATTTTTGAGCAATGACCGCTTTAAAGAAAAAAAACAGCCTGTATAGCAGCTTTGTGTTATTACAGTCAACATTATTATTTTTTACTTCCAACACTTAAGTCTCTACATCAACTGTTTTTAGTTTAGAAAACATTGTTTTCTTATACAGCAAACACTCAAAATATGCAATATTTTCTCCAAAAGGTATTTTAAAGTGGAATATTAATAAGTCAATAATTCATAACGTTGGTTTTGATTAATACTTTTGAACAATGACAGCTTTAAAGAAAAAAACAGCCAGTATAGCAGCTTTGTGTTATTAGTCAACATTGCATACATTATTTTTTACTTTTACTTCCAACACTCTAGATCAACTTCAGATCTATTTGTCGATTATATGTTTTTATTATTTACTGTTGTTTTTTTGCCCATTTTGTAAAAAATTTTTTTTATAGTGCAAACACTCAGAATATGCAATATTTTCCCCAAAAAGTATTTTAAAGTGGAATATTAATGACTCACTAATTCATAACATTAGTTTTGATGATTATTTTTTTTAGCAATGACCGTTTTAAAGAAAAAATCAGCCTGTGTAGCAGCTTTGTGTTATTAGAGTCAACATTATTATTTTTTACTTCCAACACTTAGGTCTCTACATCAACTTCAGATCTATTCGTCGATTATAAGGTTTGTTTTTTGCCCTTTTTGTTAAAGAAAACTTAGGTTTTTTTTATACGGCAAACCCTCAGAATATGTCATATTTTCCCCAAAGGATATTTGATGTGAAAGAATTGGAGCCTTTAATAAGTCAATAATTCATAATATTGAATTTGAGCTTTAAAGGGAAAAAAAAGCAGCCAGTTTTGCAGCTTTGTGTTATTAGAGTCAACATTGCATACATTATTATTTTTTACTTTTACTTCCAACACTCTAGATCAACTTCAGATCTATTTGTCGATTATACGTTTTTATTATTTTGGTGGTTTTTTTTGCCCTTTTTGTCAAATAATTATTTTTTTTAATACTGCAAACACTCAGAATATGCAATATTTTCCCCAAAAGGTATTTTAAAGTGGAATATTAATGAGTCAATAATTCATAACATTGATTTTGATGACTATTTTTTGAGCAATGACAGTTTTAAAGAAAAAAAAACAGCCTGTATAGCAGCTTTGTGTTATTGGAGTCAACATTATTATTTTTTACTTCCAACACTTAAGTCTCTAGATCAACTTCAGATCTATTCGTCAGTTATAATTTTTATATTTTTTGGGGTTTGTTTTTTTGCCCTTTTTGTAAAAAAAACGTAGTTTTTTTTATACGGCAAACACTCAGAATATGCAATAGTTTCCCCAAAAATATTTTAAAGTGGAATATTTGATGTGAGGGAATTGGAGTCTTTTACAAGTCAATAATTCATAACATTGATTTTGATTATTTTTTGACCAATGACAGCTTTAAAGAAAAAAACAGCCTGTATAGCAGCTTTGTTTTATTAGAGTTAACATTATTATTTTTTACTTCCAACACTTAAGTCTTTACATGAACTTCAGATCTATTCGTCGGTTATAATTTTATTATTTTTTGGGGTTTGTTTTTTTGCCCTTTTTGTCAAAGAAAAGTTAGTTTTTTTATACAGCAAACACTCAAAATATGCAATATTTTCCCCAAAAATATTTTAAAGTGGAATATTTGATATGAAGGAATTGGAGTCTTTAATAAGTCACAAATTCATAATATTGATTTTGTTTATTATTTTTTGAGCAATGACAGTTTAAAGAAGAAAAAAAACAGCCTTTATAGCAGCTTTGTGTTATTAGAGTCAACATTATTTTTTACTTCCAACACTTAAGTCTCTATATCAACTTCAGATCTATTTGTCAGTTTTAATTTTATTATTTTTTGGGGTTTGTTTTTTTGCCCTTTTTGTCAAAGAAATTTTTTTTTTTGATTATATGGCAAACACTCAAAATATGCAGTATTTTCCCCAAAAATATTTTAAAGTGGAATATTTGATGTAAAGGAATTTAATAAGTCTTTTAATAAGTCAATAATTCATAACATTGATTTTAAAGATTATTTTTTGAGCAACGACAGTTTAAAGGAAAAAAAAACAGCCTGTATAGCAGCTTTGTGTCATTAGAGTCAACATTATTATTTTTTACTTCCAACACTTAAGTCTCTACATCAACTTTTATAAGTTTTTATTATTTTGGGGGGGTTTGTTTTTTGTCAAACAAAACATCGTTGTTTTTTTTAATATGGCAAACACTCAGAATATGCAATATTTCACCAAAACAATATTTTAAAGTATAATATTTGATGTGAAGGAATTGGAGTCTTTTAATAAGTCACAAATTCATAATATGATTTTTATTATACATTTTTTGAGCAATGACAGCTTTAAAGAAAAAAAACAGCCTGTATAGCAGCTTTGTGTTATTAGAGTCAACATTATTATTTTTTACTTCTAACATTTAAGTCTCTACATCAACTTCAGATCTATTCGTGGATTATATGTTTTTATTATTTTTTGGGGTTTGTTTTTTGCCATTTTTGTCAATTTTTTTTTTTTTTTTTTTTTTTAATACGACAAATACTCAGAATCTGCAGTATTTTCCCCCAAAAAATATTTTCAAGTGGAATATTTGATGTGAAGGAATTGGAGTCTTTAATAAGACAAATTCATAACATTGATTTTGATTATTAATTTTTGAGCAAAGACAGCTTTAAAGAAAAAAAACAGTCTTTATTGCAGCTTTGTGTTATTAGAGTCAGCATTATTATTTTTTACTTCAACACTTAAGTTTGTAGATCAACTTTTATAATTTTTTATTTTTTGGGGTTTGTTTTTAGTCAAAAAAAAAACATTGGTTTTTTTTAATACGGCAAACACTCAAAATATGCAATATTTTCCCCCAAAAATATTTTTAAGTATAAAATTTGATGTGAAGGAATTGGAGTCTGTAATAAGTCACAAAATCATAACATTGATTTTGATGATTATTTTTTGAGCAAACGAAAAAAACAGCCTTTATAGCAACTTTTCCCCCCATTACATTTCCCCTTTTTGCTCTTAATTCCACTTTTTATGTATTTAAAAAAAAAAAAAATTAAATCATATTTTAGAATGTGCTATCCAGCGGGCCGCAAACGGGGACGCCCCTGCTTATACAGCGAGGGGTTCGTAAAAACGACGTTCCACTGTGTTTTATTTAATAATAATAATAATAGATTTTATTTGTAAAAAGCACTTTATGTTGAGTAAACAACCTCAAAGTGCTACTGTGTATTAAAAAAATAAAAATATAATATAATATAATATAATAAAAATATATAATATAATATAATATATATAATAATATATAATATAATATAATAAATTTAAAAAAATAACATTTTTTTTAAAATAATACAAATTTGCTATGTACTTCCACTCCCACCGGGCTCCCAACCTCACTTTGCTATACTCCGCTCTCCCAGGGCTTTTTGCCAGAGACCCTCTCCCATCGCCTCCTGACCGAATACACGGAGATCCCCAAGAGGAGCCGCCACCGCCACCACCACCGCCACCATCACCATCACCACCACCACCAGCAGCAGCAGCACACTCCACAGCCCACGCCCGAGAACCCCTACCTGGAAGGCGTGGAGGAGGAGACCCTGGTCTCGGACGGCGCCTACATGATGGACGAGGAGGACCTGGACACCTCCCAACACTTCCTCACCAGCCCGGACTTCGACGTCAAAATGGAGGCCGGCGACAGCCTCTCCCAAGGAGACTATGACAGCTCGGACCAGGAGGCGCTGTTGGACGACGTCATCCTCGCCCAGAAGGACTCTGACTCCTCGTCCAGCTCGGAGGACTGACTCTGAACCCCCACCTGGGTCCCCCGCCATCATTATTCCTCATTTATTTCTACCTTGTACACGATGAATTTATGTTGTTACTTTTATGGATTTATTTTAAAATAGGGTTTTTGTTTTTTCTCCATGAAAGAGCTGGTTTGCACCCACCTTTTCTTTTTTTTCCCCCCCACCCATCAGCAAGAACTTCAACCTCTCTGCCCAGTCCTCCACTGTCCGACGGCCGCCATCTTCCTCCCGAGCGAAGGAGTTCCCCATCGCATTCCCAGCTGTGACCAAAAGGGGACCCCCTGGCTGTAGATACCTTTTTCCTAATCGGGGACCTCCTCAACTTCACCCCAGCCCGGCGCCACCGTCTTAAACTACCGGTACGGACGCAGCGGTCAATGTTTTTAACTTGTGCGGGGAAGGGGAAGGCGTGCGGCGCATTAGCTACCGAGGATGGTTGTATTCTACATGTAGATCAGGTAAGTTGTGTACTTATGGTGCAAAGTGGACAACAATTCTTGTTTTATGATCTGATTGTATCTGTGACACGAATAACAGCGATCTTCAGTGAAATACGCTCCGTCTGTGTCTTATTTCCACGTCCGCCCAGCAGCTGGACACCAGTGGTTCTTAACCAAAAGCCCGGAAACAGCCCCAAAAAACATCTGGTAATACACTTTTCCACCACATGTAGCAGTATTGTCAATGTTAAAACAAGCGGAAGAATTCTGGCGCTCAAGTGCAAAAAATAGGACTAAAGTGGTGAAGCTCTATTTTCATTTGCACTTACGTTTTATTGACAGTTTATTTAGGAAACTGTCAGGTTCAAACACTGATGACATCTATTAAACAAGACAAGAAGCAAGGAATTAAGCAGAGACAGAATTACATTTGGCTCAATTGAGGAGAAACGTCTGGACTGTACTCTTCATCAATCAATCAATCAGTGTTTATTTATATAGCCCTAAATCACAAGTGTCTCAAAGGGCTGCAC